>NC_030428.2:8160000-8485000 GCF_001660625.3 Ictalurus punctatus
AAATACAACAAAGTAATTAGATATTTTTGCAACTATTCAATCTTTTTAATTTAAAGAATTTTTATTTCACTTGAAGTTGAATGAATTAGGGATGCCCTCTGTTTTGTCAAAGGATTTTTGTATTACAGGTTTGATACACCGGCTGAAAGCACAGAGCTCATTCATTCATTCATTCATTCATTCATTTATTTGTTAATCTTCTGGAACCATTGGTGGTTCCAAGGTCTTGTGGAGTAATGTCCTTTGTACGGCAGACTATTGTTTTTCAATTAAGCTTTCAATTAATTAATGAGTTCAATAAAAGAAAAATTTTAAAGAAAAAAATAAAAGAAGATTTTGCAATTTATGCAACAGTACAAATGGGTATATATATATTAGTTTTCTTCCATTTTCCTTGCTTCTGTATATTGCATGTTTTGCTTTGTATCTTGTAGTGCGTCACCTGTAAAAATCTGAAAATGATCAGCTATGGCATATTATTATTACACCATCTGTATGCAACTGGTTTTCTATCTTTGTGCACATGCTCAAATGATCTTATCCTATTGGAAGATTATTTTGCATCTTTATATACATAAATGCTGAAATAAGACCATTTCAAGCCTAACAAAATGTCTAGAAATATACTTAATAATATATTGAGAAAAAAATAGTTTTATTGTAGTCTCATCATGAAAAATATTAGGATAAGATTTTTTTCCCCCAGAGCCTGCATATACAGAGCGCATCAGCACTTGACCATACAGTATGTGTAGGTAAATGTTTCAGTGTGTTTTTTCAGGCAGTGTGTAGGTCAAACCAAGATCCAGAGGTCAAAGGATCTTTGTTAAAATATGTGGAGTATTCTATACCCATACATCATATGTGGCCCTGGGTGCCTGTTTTACAAATTCTTACATTCACACAAAGGTCTTAAGTTCAAATATGTGTTTCAGTTGTGCTCCCAGCAGGGGTATCCTAGCACTTTACACCATTGACATGGTTTGCACCAAAACTACACAATTTTCTTATCTTGTCTCTTTTCTTATCTTGCCTGTGCTAGGAGCCCAATAACTAGCCTAAAACCCAAGATGTAATATATGCATGTATTGGAGGCAGGACACAAGTGCATAAAATCAGCATGTTGTTTATTGAGGGCAATCTAAGAATCATTGACATAGTCCAGAGGGGATAACTAACAGGCAGGCAGAAGCAAAAAATAAATATCCATAATCAGAAACGAGAATACAAGGGATGGTCAAAACCAGGAAATAATGTACAATGCACCTAACTTGATTAGAGCTGCAACAACTAATCGAAAATAATCAATTGTGAAAACCATTGTCAACAAATCTAATTATCGCTTAGTTGGTCTGCACACGACACAGAGCACATTTACTCACTGTGTTACTTCTGTTCTGAAAACACACTTCAAAGAGTAAATACTAAGTTATGTCCCAAATGACGTACTATACACTTACACTGTGCAGTATGCACTCTGTCTATTGTATGAATTTTAGATGGGTAGTATTGTCTCAAATGGAACACTAGCGTTTTTTTTTTACTAACCGGAAGCATAAGCTGTTTCCCAGGTGATGGCACATGACATCATATGCACATAATACAGTGCTGCTAGTTTTAGCACCATACCCAGAGTCAATGAAAATGAATTTCTTCAGTTTACTTTTCATGTCACGTTACCTTTTATGCTCAATATGACCTCAGCTACCGTCAGTCGGAGGCATAAAAATCGAGTGACAGTGGAAAGAATTGTGCGACCTAAGTCCTCAAAGGCAGGGGATAATTTTATATTAAACACAGTGAAGAAGATAAAACTTTACAAAGAGGAGCTTGTGTGGACACACGACAGTGATGCACGAGCACAAACTTTTGTTAAAATCCAAAATGCTACATGGTCCACAAGGGGTTGGGCAATTTGGTTCGAGTTGCTTAAAAGGTTTAGTTTAATTCAAGTTTATTGTCATTATATGCTGTATTTGCATGATACAGTGTAACTTCTGTTGTTTATTGTAACAGGAGCGATCTGATCTGTTAGTAACGAGGCTCCGTTGCTCCTCATTCGCAGTGTAGACACAGTGATACACAGTAGGAGCACAAGTAAGTTCTGTAATGTCTAATTAAAACGGTATGATCAAAGTAAACGCAAGTTAAACAATATGCTTAAAGGCAGTGAGTAACAGAAAGTGTAAGGTGCAATGAAAGGGAGATATTATTATTAATTTAGGACTGTAGTTTAATTATCAGTGATTTTTTTGTGCATCCATAAAAAATAATGCATAAATACTTATATATAATACAAACACACACACACACACACACACACAAACACACACACTCATTATATATACATATAAACATATAGTCTGAAGTTTATATTTGTAACACTCTGTTTGTGGATTTTATTTAAAATAAAAGAAAAATTAGTACTGAAAGTTTGTCCCACATCCAATTAATCGATTGATCGTGAGTGTGTGTTAATTAATCTGAGTGACTTTAACAAGGGCCAATTGTGATGGCTAGATGACTGGGTCAGAGCACCTCTAACGCGGCAGGTCTTGTTGGGTGTTCCTGGTATGTAGTGGTTAGTACCTACCAAAAGTGGTTCAAGGAAGGACATGCCCCTTTGGGCCTGTGGGGCCAGTGCAGTCAGAAAATTGAGCCTGCAGTGTGCAGCCTACCGTGGGCCCCAGTACTGGCGTACTTAGAAAATTGAATACAAAACTGAGCATGTGGATTGAATACTGAGTGCTTTTTATTAACCAGAACCACATAACAGCCACTTTTTATGAAACAGAACAAGCATAGAACCACATTAGAACACAATAAGCATGAATCTGTCCCTTCAGGGGCACCAGTGAATATCTGATATCTAAAGGAGAGAGAGAGAGAGAGAGAGAGAGAGAGAGAGAGAGAGAGAGAGAGAGAGAGAGAGAGACCTCAGCACAACATTTACAATGGTACAACATTGATGCAATAGCAAAAATAATCCAACATTATAATTTTGAATGCAGAACTTTAACTTGTTGTATTATTCCTTTTACTTAAGTAAAGAATTTGAGTATTTCTTACACCTATGTTAGTTTTAAATAATCAACATAAAAACAAAGAGTTTCACTGCCTTATTCGATTATACGTACATTTTAACTACATCCTTTGCTGCTGCCTCTAATGCTTTGACACAATATACCTTCTTAACTGTTACTTAAATCCATTAAGTTCAAGCACTTTCTCTCTCTCTTTCTCTGTCTATATATATATAATGTAATACAATATTTCAAGGGGGAAAAAAAACAAAACAACGGCATGCATTGGGAGCAAAATGAGGGGAGCAATATAATTATTTGGTGGTTGGACAGAACTCTGCTATTCACTGAGGAATGTCTGGAAAGAAGCAAATAAAAACACCAGGGTGAATGTCCCTAAACTTTCATAAACCCACTCTCATCAAGACATGTAGATAGTAACTGCATAATTGTTAAACTAAAGGTATATGATTTAGATTATATTCATTACAATTGCAGTATGAAAACAGTAGCATACCATCAGGTCCTACTGGGCCAGAAGAACTGCTTGGTGACTGGGTTCTGGGTAACTACTTGGTTCTGGGTCTTAGATGGTGGATCAGGAACCCCTTCACTAACACTCTTCATCTGAACCTACGCCATCCAAGTTTGCAGCTGAAACACAAATACATATTACAAAAATCCATGCATATTTAATTTTCACACAAAATGACAACTATTCAGGGGTGAAGTTTTTAAGAAAAGCCTGAACACTTTAACCATATATTGAGAGCTCTGGAAGACATGAAAATGCACTGTACAGCATAGAGCCATTAGACCTTTTTATTATAGGGGACAAGAATTGAATTATTGGCAAGAAATATTTTCTTATGACAGCTCACCCATCTCTGTTTTAAAGTGTAAACCTGAGTGTTATATACATAATATACAGTTATGTTCACTCATTGTCCTTATCTTGCTATGCTTAACTTTTGCTAACCTGCTGAAAAGGGCTGGAGGTTGCACTGATTTTTGCTGCTGCTGGCAACTTGACTCTCCCTCATTCTGTCCATCATTTCAGACTGACTGCTATTATTGTTGGCGACACACAGGCTGGGCTTCTTTTTCATCAGAAACTGCATAATGTCTCTTTGATCCTTTCTCTTAATGTTTTCTCAATCTGCCAAACAATGTAGTTAACACAAAAATGCTCATTTAAAAAATGAGCTTCCCTGACTAACGTTAGTGTTTTGCTTCATTCTTTTCAAGTCAGGACTCCTTGCCGAAGTCTTCATGCACTTCCCATCTGCCACTTATACGAGAGGTTCCACCTTGCAACTTACAGTACTTGCTGCTAACGTCTTGGTGCCAGATACCACAGTACAATTTCAGAGGTCTTGTGGAGTCCATGTCTTGATGGGTCAGAGCTGTTTTGGTGGCAATAGGGGGACCTACACATTAGGCATTTGCTTGTAATGTTGTGGCTGATCGGTGTATATTACCTGGGGTTATTTCTACTGGGCATTTCATATAAGGTAAAATATGGTGTAATTTTTCCAGAAATGTGTATGTGCAGTCAAAAATACTGTCATGATGGGACCGAAATCCCAGAGATAGTTTAGTAATAATTACATCTCCTCATGTCTAAAAACTAGTCATCTCTAGTCATCAACTAGTCATCAAACTTTACGTCTCTAAAACTAGTCCAGTCTGAATAGGGTTGAAGTGTTAATCATCTCTCTATATGAGTGATAGTTGAATGAAGGCATAAAAAAGCTTAATCCATTCTTTAGCGAGGCAGTTAGATGCCATGGTGTCCTGCAGGATCCATTTTGGCATAAGAGATGAAAGATGTAGTTCCCTCTTTGGTGGGATTGATATAGAGCGCTGACTAATTATAAGCCATTCTCTATCTCTTACACTGCTATTAGTACCAGCATAGGCATTTTTCATGTTATCATTTACATTTTACTTTTATTCATTTAGCAGACACTTTTATCCAAAGCGACTTACAAATGAGAACATACAAGCAAAGCGATATATCAAGTGGAGAACATAGGGCTGCGCGATTATGGCCAAAATGATAATCACGATTATTTATAACCATTATTGATTGATTTTAGGGACAACATATTTTTATTGCACTTTCACATTTAAATAAACAGATTGCTGCTTTCACCTCCATTTTTTGCTACATTCCTGCTAATGTATAAATCTTTGCATCAAATTAGACTGATCCTTAAAGTGCATCATCTCGTAAAAGCAAAATATAAATAAAATTGTACCCAAAATATAGGATAAGGGAAAATAAAAATGCCATCAACCAAATGAAAATATGCAACCAAATGAAAACAATTCAGCGAATGCAGAAAAGGCAATATAAATTTAAGAATATATATATTCTATCAAGTGTGTGCAGAGATTGGCAAAGAGTTAAGACCTCATTTGACAGCTGGAACGCTTGAATTAGGCACATTTTTTCCAGGAGGCAGACAGCCAGGTTTTTTTTTTTTTTTTTTTTAACCATGGAAATGCCACAGCAGCTCAGTCAGGAGAAACATTCTGCTGCATGTTCTACAGCAATTTATGAACTCCTTGGAAATGTTTCCTAGACATGTGCCCTGCGCTGATGTACACTTATTAATATGCTGGCCTATTCATGTGACCTGAAATGCAGTGTATAATTTAGTACAAATGAACCCCTTATATGGTAATTTTAGCTGTAACCCACTGGACAATCCATTCATCTAAACTAAATCACCACTGAAGAGCAATTATAATGAGGGCAAGTGGAGGCTTTTTCACATCATCCTGATGGCATGTCTGCTGCTTTTTGTTTGCTCACGAAATCCATTTTCATCATCTGGAAGCATTCATCCTAAGTATCAATGCATTTTATTACAGCAGATGATTGCCTCCCCACAATGGTAGTAGTGTGTAATATAAAAGATTGAGATTTTTTTAATGACAGACTACTCATTTACACTGGCTGGACAGTTCAGTCATTGCTTATCACCAGCAGCCCATCATTCACTCATAAATGAGTGTAGTTTACATTTCTTTGAAGACACATAGAAACTTTGAAACTACAGTTAAATTTGGGGAGAAATAAGGAAAGAAAAATGAGTAGAAGGATATATGGAGCATTCTGGGAAAACTCACATTTTCTAAATTTTCACATTTACAGTAGACCAGTTCTACTGTATACAGTACAATAAAACAACAACAACAACAACAAAAACTGCAAAGCTTCCTGAACTGAGATTTGTTTCCCTTTTGCATGCACAGGTAAAGGAAATTGCTTTTAAATATTTAATTCCAATTCCTCTGAAAGACGTTGTTCCTCGTTCATTCTGTCCCTTGACAGAATGTTCCTCGTTCATTCTGTCAGTTCTGCTAAATAAATTTGTTATTCATTTTGTTTTCTTCGTCATTTAAATAAAACTTAAGATTTTGTCTGCTATCATCTGTACAGAATGTGTAAGTGGTCTTTTCTGTTTTATAATGTTGCAGTGCAGGAGCATCACATGTTTGATATGTTTTCACATTATCAATATTGATTATATCTCATTACAAGCTGAATTGATTAGGCTTATGACACATAGCTATCTGTTACAATACAGACTTGTAACTGGATGCAAGTGCAGGTAAAGTGACAGTTTATTAGGAAGGCAGACAAATCAAAACACAAGGTAAACTACAGCATGAATAACAGTCTATGGTAGAGCAATCAGCAAACACAATTGAATTTATTTAAATTACAATTACTTTGTCATTAATCCCTATTACATTTCTGTCCCAATAACTCTAGACAGCGGAAGAATTGAAATATACAGTGTTTTTGTCTTTTTTTTTCTAGTGAAAAGACATTGGAAAAGAGTCTCAGTTTCCATAGATGCAAATTTAATTTTTTCTTCTTAGTTACTTTACTTAAAATCGAGTTTGACATCCAGTAAATCTACCAAATGTAGTGCTTGCCTTGGCATGAAATATAGTTCTTAGATGTCTGTTTAGTCAAGAAAAGACATGTATTGCTGCTGCCAATCCAGTATGATTTACTTTGGCACAGTCTTCTTAAGACACAGGATATGGTAAGCAAAACAGCTTTTGAGAAGTTCATATTTCCATTCTGTGTGTGTTTTCACACTTTTACCCAGTAACATACATTTACAACTCGTAGGAACTGTTGTACAAAATATACATACAAAATCTGTATAACAATTGAGGATGCACTGATCTGTCAACCGTCCACACTTTAATGGGATCACCTGTATACCGGTTCATTTAAGCAGTTATCCAATAAGCCAGTAATGTAGCAGCAGTTCAATGTATAAACTCATGCAGATAATCATGCTTCAGTTAATGCTGTTGGTACCAGTACTGAGTATTGTAGAAACTGGGAATTACACACACAGAAGTGTTAAGAATTTACAACCCACATGAAAATGTCAAGATAGGTTTGAGCTGCCAGGAAGGATATAGTAACTCATATGATCATTCTTTACAAATTTGGTGAGCAGAAAAGCATCTCAGAACCCACGGAACATTGAACCTTGAGGTGGATGGACTACAACAGCAGAAGACCATATTGGGTTCCATTCCTGTCAGCCAAGAACAGGAATCTGAGGTTATCATGGGCGCAGGCTCAAACAAACTGGACAGTTGAAGATTAGATTTAAAAAAAATCTGGTCTTTATCCAGTCTTCAACTGTCCAGTTTTGGTGAGTCTGTGCCAATGATATCCTCAGATGCTTGTTCTTGACTGACAGGAGTGGAACTGGATGTGGTCTTCTGCTGTTGTAGCCCATCCACCTCAAGTTTTCATGTGTTATGTGTACTTTTCTCCTCACCATGGTCGTAAACAATGCTTATTTAAGTTACTATAAACTTCTGGTCAGCTCAAACCAATATGGTCATTTTCCTTTAATCTCTCTAATTAACAAGGTGTTTTAACCTGTAGACCCTCCGCTCATAGGATGCATTTTGTTTTTCATACCATTCTGTGTAAGTTCTAGATACTTTTGTGAAAGAAAATCCCGGGAGATCAGCAGTTTCTGAAATAATCAAACCAGCCCATTTGGCACCAACAACCATTCCATGGTTAAAGTCACGGAGACCAATTTTTTTTCCCCCATTCTGAGGTTTGATGTGAACATTAACTGAAACTCTTGACCAGCATCTGCATGTTTTTTTCCCCATTGTGCTGCCACCACATGATTGGCTGATTGAATAACTGTATATATGAGCAGGTGTACAGGTGTTCCTATTAAAGTGAATTGTGAGGGTAAAGTATTGCTATTGGTGCCTGAAACACTGGATCATATTTTCTGTCCTGATCCACTCTGTTTAACATAGTAAACACATGGTACTGATTGACATTCACATAAAGTACAAAATGTGTCTTAAAGCACAAATGCTGTGGTATTTTTGCATAACATGATGGCAGAAACATGGAGACTGCTGGCTTGGTTACTAAGAAGATGTCAGAGCTCTGATGGAAGAACTGGAATCAAACTATGGACTAATAAAATATGGAAATAATACCATTATTTCAGTTAAATTTCAATTGCAATAAATTGGAGATTCGTTAAAAAAAAATTATAGTCAATTATTCATGAAAATGTAGTGGCAAATAGTAAATCATCTTAAATGTCCATCCATCCATCCATCTTCTATACCGCTTATCCTTTTCAGGGTCACGGGGAACCTGGAGCCTATCCCAGGGAGTACTGGGCACAAGGCGGGGTTCACCTTGGACAGGGTGCCAATCCATTGCAGTGCACATACACACTCACACACCCATTCATACACTACGGACACTTTAGACATGCCAATCATGCATGTCTTTCGACTGGGGGAGGAAGCCAGAGTACCCGGAGGAAACCCCCACAGCACGGGGAGAACATGCAAACTCAGGGCCCCGGTGGGAATCAAACCCCTGACCCTAGAGGTGTGAGGCGAACATGCTAAGCCACCGTGCACCCCATCTTAAATGTGTCTTTTTTTCTTTTTGCATTAAAATATAAAACAAAACTGTGAGGAACCTTTTCTGATTATTCACTCATTAGATTAGCTCTAAGGCTATTCTATTGATCATTTCCTGTAATAGTAGCAATTAAATTACATTACAAATAAGGAGTTTAATAAGGAATGTGTTTAAATATTTGGATGGATCTTTCTCTCTACCGCTTTATTTAAGTGTACTAAAACAAAGATATTACCTCAACATTCATCGTAATAAGCCTTAATAAACAGACTAAACATAACTGGCATCAATAAACTATGAAATTGTGTCATGTATTTGCACATTTAGGTACACACTACATAAAAAAAATAAATAAATGAAATCAAGCCCCTTCCATGAAAAGGAATATGAGGCTATAACGTCAACTGTAGAAGATGGTATGTGTGAAGGTGGGTGGGAAGGAGGTCTCGGGAGACAGACTTTGAAGGAGCTTCAGGGCTTGCTTTATTTTTCCAACATGTACTTTTCAGCACTCTGTCAACAACTCAAGTGTTAATAAAACGCAGTCCCAATATTTAGAAGTATTCAGCTCGATCAAGTTCACAAACACTATCCAGGTGTGTGTGTGTGTATGTTAATGCGTGAGCCCCGTCAGCTCTGTCCTTCTCTCTCAGGTTCATGGCATTCTCCCTGAAAAGACTCATAAAAATCACTCGTGATCACAGACAAGTGAAAATCTTCATGTGTTACTTGCTGGTTCAACCTACCTCCTGTCCTTTCCGCAGATGAAGCTTGACCACGCCCCCGCTGATACATCCTTTGTATTCCTTTGGTATATATATCACTTAGCATGAGTGAAACTAATTTGTATATTGCTTTTTTGACTCCTCATCATTGTTGTCATAATTCAAATGTGTGTGCAGGTGTACACTGAAAAGAAGAGAGCACGGCTCGCCCTTGTGTTTTCTATCAGTCAGGCGTTTACATGGACTTGACAATGCAATAGATGTGGCCCCCAATGGCTTTGCTCCCAGAAATAGAGGTGTATGCATATTAACAGCACATTTCTAGTTCTGTTATTAGTTAAGTAAAGGCCACATCATATGTAATCATATTTGTCTATACCTGTACTGTATATACAACTTCTCCACAGGATAGTCTTGGAATATCTTTGTGTGTCATTACCAGTTATTGCAAATGCACAGATATAATCTGAGTTTCAGCTCACAGACATTCATTACAGTTTGCCAGTTTTCTAAAGACTGATAGATAGCATGTAGGATTGAAACTATGGCAGATGATGCAAGTGTGCAGACACTTAAAATACTTTCATCACACATTCACACTGCTCCTACAGTAAGCAGAGGTGGACCTATTGACTTTCTCATTTCATTGGAGCAGTACATATTTATACATTGATATATATACACACATTATGCAATGTTATACATAAACACTAAAACACATATTATAATTAAGTATTATGTAACCATGACACAGTGAATTCATCAATCTGAATTTAATTTATTTACAAGTAATATTGAAATAAATGCATTTTTTGTCCTACTACGGAAAGTGAGTCAGTTGCCGGTTCCTCAGAGAATAAGCATCCTTAACTCAGTATCTTACTTAACTTACTTCATGGAGCCTAGTTTCTCTGCACAGTGAGCGGCTACTCTCAGGGGATATTTCTAATCTGCCTGAAGTATATTCGTCTCCTCTTTACCCTTTAATTGGAAAATTGGAAGCATCTATTGCAGTGGCTGTTTTAAAGCAGGCACTTTAGACATTTTTAATAATAGGATCTGAATAATCTCCCCACTGCAACTTGACTCTTTTGTTTCATATTAAATGAATCCTGCTTTTATATAAACTTTGCTATATGTTTAATTTGAAAGAGATGTTTTTCAGACCCTTCAAAGTTTGAATTTCTTCCTTGATGCAGTTCAGTAGGAACTGTAGGGTGGAATAGTTCTGACTATGAAGAGAAAATGTTTCAATGTCATTTTCACCTGGACATGGTTCAGCACAGTTAATTTAGTACAATTAGCTAACTATACTCAGCATAGCAGAACTTCAGGTTCTGGTCAAATGCAGTGAGTCCAAAGGCTAGACTCACTTATCTACAGAAACAAAAATGTAGCAGTGGCTGCTAAAGTTTCTTTCTCTTTTCAAAAGTATTTTTTTCTGGCTGATTTATGAAGCAACATCAGCTTTATTCCATAATCTAATGTTTCAGATCATGTTTCCTTTACCCATAATAAAGTTCTCTAACATTTTATACTCATTATCCAAGTAAACTTTCACTATCTTCTAGTTAAGGAAATTCCGAAATGGCATCCTATTTCACTTCAGTATACAAAAGTTAGTTCTGATCTACTAATTTTATTGCTCGAGTGGTGTTCCAAGAATGCTTTCCTATAACCACACTGGGAAGTTTCACTGTGTGTATTACCCCACTCCTCTGTGTTTGCCATTTAAAATTCCACTTTCCAGTCGAAAGCCATTACTACAGTAATGTTAGCGACACCATCAGTGGGCATGGCAACCGATACTTTCAGGAGTATAACTTTTGACTTAAAATGTGAAAGATGAAGAGGAAAAAGGGATACCAATTTGACCAGAAGCACCTTTAACAGGAATGTACAAATCAGTGTGAGCTAGCTAGTCAGCTGGCCAATAGGTGAGTTTGCTTCTTCGGGAACTATTTCCACTCGCAGAGCAAAAATAAATATAACATTTGTCAATATTGTGTGAAATTAATTTCTTGTTTATAGAACTGTTATATAAAAACAATATTGCACTCACAATTGTGTGGTTATATAATTACATATAGCATGGCTATCATTACAGTAGCTACAGCCGAATCACAGCCATGCCCGTATTCAGTTTAACCACACTCTTGCTCGTGTGATAAGAGTAGAACATCATTTGAGATTCAGCCACAGAAAAACTTACTCCTTGTATTTTAAGTTGTATTTTAACAAAATTTGTAAGTTTGCACTCAAACTTCTGTGTAATTAAAGATGAAATAACTGTCATACTTGACTGCTAATGAAGCTGCTGCTTCTAATGTCAGTTTCTGTTTTTTATATGAGAAGTCTCTAAAACTGACTAAGTAACTCAATTCTTCTTTTATGTAAGGAATAAAATTTATTTTCTTATGCAATTTTAGGAAAATAATCAACTATAACAGCACATCCCATAGGGTTTTATTCATCTCATATCACAGCAAACTTTCAAAGCTAAAATTTTCAAATTTATTAATTAAATAACGACACATTATATTTTTCTGTTTGTAGTTACATTTAATGTTGTAGAAGTTCTGTGAAACAGGTTAATTCCTGTTCCATGACTAAAAACTTAGTCAGCTACAAAGTGCAGTGGTCAAAGGTCTCTTTGAATTAGCTCTTACTACAGAAACAATAACATTATGAGTGCAGTTATACAGTCCTGTGATTTGAATCACATCTAGTATGACGGTCAGAGCTGTTGTTAGAGAAGTAAAAGAATCAACAGCTTCTGACCAATCAACTTCGAGGAGCACTAAAATCTGAGATGATTATTTTTTCAGTTTCTATTGATATTTTTTCTGATTTCTTCAGGAGAACAGCTTTGTAGCTTTGTAGCAAGTTCACAACATTGACAGGTCCGAACTATCAGTCAATGGCCTCTTGACATCGTCCAACTATCTTGACACTTGTATCTCTTCCTGACAGTCGCCACTTCCAGGATTAAAAACTTGATAAATTCATCATCCCTGCAAAGTCTGACTCATGTTTTCCCTCTACCCTGTATCATTTGATTTGTGAAATATCATGACTTGGATATGGAGTTGATCAAACAGCAAAGATGACAGCCAGGCTGTCAGCCTTTCTATCTCACATCCCGTCTAATTCAAATGATGGGAAGGCAATCTTTGTGCTTTCGTTAATTTGTTTTACTTTGCCATGAATAACATTAAGATACTCCTATCGATAACAGGATAAGACTTAATTTGAGTTGCCTTACCTGTTGCTCTTCAGTGTGCCATAAATAGCTGTGATTGAAGTGAAGTGACTTGTGTTCCAGTCACTTGAGCATTCCAGCAGAAGGGTGCTAACTGTTCGATGACAGATCTGAGATTATATTCCTGTTTTATGATGAGTGCTGAGCATTTATTAGCCTGGATTGATTCTTGAGATGGTGGCAAGCCACATTATGCCAGCCACATTATTTTCACATGAACAGTAGTGTTATGGTGCTGGAACTATGGTTGTTGCTATGGCCATGTTGCTATGCTATAGTTTTTGTTTTTAGCGTTACTAACTTAAGATACTAACTTATTGTTTAACTGACCTGCAAGTGATGAAAGCTACAATGACTCATCTCAATTTGAGATGACTTCAATTTGTCTATGACCCTTTTATTTACCAAGGGAGTTTCCACAGTTGTTTGTTACGCTTGTTTATATTCATCCGAAGGCTAATATTGACATGGCAACTCAGGCTGTTGTTAGAACAGTTCAAAAGCTTCAAGGGATTGCGTCAGATGTGTGATTTTAATCACTGTAAACTGGGAAACTCCTTGTCTAAATTTTACCAGGATGTCACTTGTCCCACACGACTTACAAAATGCCTGGACCTCTGTTATGGATATATCAACTGTGCATATAAATCATTTAGTAGAGCTCCACTTGGCATGTCCACAATGCTGTGTATTTGACCACAATGCTGTGTATTCCGTCCTATAAATTGGTCCTGAAGAAGAACAAGCCGGAATGATGATTAGTTCCAGTGTGGTCAGAGGATTCTATTAAATGTCGGCAGCACAAACTGGGATGTGTTTAAAAATGCCTACTTTGATCTAGATGAACTCAAAGAGACTGTATCAACATATATCATGTTTTGTGAGGATTTGGTTATCCCCAGGAAAACAATCTGTATCTACCCAAATAATAAACTATGGGTTTCCAAATCTGTCAGAACCACTATTATTCAGAGAATTTATAGTTTTAATGAAGGGAATGGGGCTTTGTTGAGGGAATTACAGAAACAAGTTAAAAAAGAACTTAAGCTTGCTAAGCATAACTACAAGGATAAAGTTGTGTACATGCTCAGTACTGGTAACTGCATGGGAAGGGGTGAAGTCGATGATGGAAATGCAGTCTAAGAAAAGTGAAATTTCCCTTGATGGCAACTGGGACCTTGATTTTTCTAATGAACTGAACATGTTTTACAATAATTTTAATTCTCATAATTTTAGTAAGCATTTAAAAATTTTGTTACTGGGCATAATAATGTACATGCTGAAAGGGGTGAGGTTTTGAAACTTTTTCATGGTGTAAAAGAAAGGAAGAGTCCAGGCCGTGATGGCATTGGAGGTTGCATTCTTAAAAAATTGTGCTGAACAATTAACAGATATTTTGTTTTATCTTTAAATTGTCACTCAACCTCCATACCCTTGCCTCTGGAAATATTCGATCATTGTACCTGTGTCAAAAACTAATGTTTCAAAGTCATTAAATGATTACAGGCCTGTAGAACTTACCTCCTTGTTTATGTAATAATTTGAGAAGAAGGACACGCTTATGAATACAGTGCATGCAAACATGGACCCATTAAATTTTGCCTATAGACCAGGTAGAGATGTGGATGATGCGACTGGCACCCTATTAAACATGATTCTGTCACACCTTGAGGGTCAAAGACTTTTGTAAGATTAGTTTTTATAGATTTGTTCTCAGCTTTTAATTGTATCCAGCCTCATATTTTAGCAGGGAGGCAAGGAAGTATCCACAATGTTGATCCTGGCTTGAGTTGTTGGCTGGTGGGCTTCTTAACCGAAAGGTCACAATGTGTGAAGGTTAACGGTGTCCTATCAGATGTTGTTTTTTCCTCCACTAGATCACCCCAGGGGTGTGTCCTTTCACCTCCTTAATTTGCGCTGTACATTAATGAGTGCCACAGCCAATATGTGAGGTGTCATATCATTAAATTTGCTGACGATTCAGTAATTGTGTCTTTCCTCAGCAGTGATGATATTGAGCATGGTCTTGTAATGGCAGGATTCATTGACTGGTGCAAGTCATCTTTTTTGGACATTAATGTGCTAAAACTAAAGAGTTGACAGTAGATTTTAGGAAGAATCCTATGGTCATCTCCCATGTTGTGATCAATGACAGGGCGATTGAGGTTGTGCGACAATATAAATATCTTGGCATTGAAATTGATAATAAATTGACCTTTCAGCCTCAGGTGGATGCTGTGTGCAGGTAAGCCCACCAGCGCATGTAATTTTATTGGAAGCTTTAAAGTTTTAATGTTGATAATGCTTTTATGAAAATGTTTTACTCTTGTATTATTCAATCTGCCTTCATGTTTTCTTTTATTAGTTGGTTCGGGTAACTAAATTTCAAAAACTAAAATAGATTGCAGAGTATTATTAAGGTGTGCAGCAAGCTATATATATATACACATTTGTGCCTATAAGTTTGCAAACCACGTGTAGAATCTGCTAAATCTTAATGCTGTTAACAAAATAAGAGGATTCATAAAAATCCCATGTTGTTTTTTATTTAGTTCTGTCCTGAATAAGCTATTTCATATAACAGATGTGTACATATAGTCCACCAGACAAGATAATAGCTGAATTTCAAAAAATTTATAAAATAATAACAATTGACACTGATCATCCTGTTCAAAAGTGAATCGCGGAATCTATCAAGACCTGTCTCATGACAGTAGGTAAAAGGAGTCAGTAGCTATTAGCATTTTTAGAAATAGCATTATTATTTTTGACCACAAAGTGGCCTTTCTGAGAAAAGGCTTTCTTCTTGCAATCCTCCCACATCAAGCTTAATGTTGTGAGATTTACTGGTTTACATTCCCCCTGGCAATATGTGTACAAAACTTAGGACAGATACCTAAAACAATTCAGATTATACACATTATTTTCTCCTCTCTGCCTTTAGGCAACATCCAAATACAGTGCCCCCAAAAATAATTGACCGTTCATAAAAATTAGCAAAAATTATTGTAAAAAATAAAATTACACACGATACACCATAATTCAAACAGTTACTCAAACAACAGTTACTCAAACTTATCTTTATACTTGAAAAAATTCTTATTTAACCATTTTCCTGTTCCATCAGTTTTCCTAGAGTAAAGCAAAAGCTTCACACTGTGGGAAGCGCCCTCCTGCACAACCAGTATCTGAAGTCTGTGTAAAATCACACCTATTTATAGGCCTGCTGTGCACAGGTGATATGGTATATTGTGTGTCACGTGTCTATAAAACGGAGCCTGTAAACCATGTCATCAGCTTCTCTTTGTCTGAAGTGCAGACGCAATTTACAGGCATACCCCAGTATGTCAAAGCTAGAACCATACACGAGATGGCCAATAAGGCCAAACTGTAATGCCGAATGAATGTGTGCTTCATAGACCACCCTGCCACAGCACACACATCCTGTAAGGGTACCCCTTAGGTAAAGCCTGTGAGGAGGCAACCCCCCCTAGTGGAATGAGCCCCTATACCCAGAGGTGTAGCGAGACCACGCACCTCATAAGCAATAGAGATTGCTTCCATTATCCAAATGGAGATGCGGTGCTTTGACTCAGCATCACCTCTACTGTCACTGCCAAGTAGACCAACAACTGCTCCGACTTATGCCACTGGCCGGAGTGGCAGATTGTATGTACGAGGAGCCCTCACTGCACACATTAGGTGCAATCTTCCTCATTCTGGGGTAAGGAACGGAGGAGAGGAGAAATCTTGCAACACTACTGGCTGGGCAGCAGACGTAGGTACTGAGGAACCATCCAGCTTAAGATATAGGGAGGCCTTGGCTAATCCAGGGGCAAAGTCAAGGCAGGAAAGGGCAACAGAGATGTCAGGGTCAGCCAAAAGAGCTACCTTTATGGTCACAAGTTTCTCTGAAGCTGACTCTAAGGGTTCACTTGGAGCGCCTGACAGACCTTCCCGGACCACAGAAGGTCCCAGGAAGATATGCGTGGTCTGCAGATGGATCTCAGCCGTTTGACACCATGCATAATCCTCGATGTTAGAGGATGTTTCCCCACAGAGGCTCCATCAGGGGCATAGGGGCATGGCTGGTTGAAATGGCAGCCACGTAGACCCTAATTGTAGAAGGAGCTAATCTAAGTCTAAGAAACATTCCTGTAGCTATTGCACAGTTTACTGGGTCTCACTGGTTTTCCTCACACCACGATAAAAATATTGCACTTAAATACATACAATTTTCTCGTGGATGCTGCTCTAGCGTTTAACATAGTCTTTACAACCTTGATTGAAAGGTCAGAATCTATGACCTGAACTTCCAGTTTCCATAGTTCTGGCTGAGGGTGATAAAATCAATTTAATTTGGTCGAGGCTGATAAATTCAATTAATCCCAATTGAGCAAGCCAGTGGCGATGGTGGCAAGGAAAAACACCCTTAGATGTTAGGAGGAAGAAACCTTGAGAGGAACCAGACTCAGAAGGGAACCCATCCTCATCTGGGCAACAACGGATAGTATAAAAGCAAAGGACAGTTCATTATGGTTTTTATATGAAGTCTGTTTGTTGGACTAGTCCACTGTTCAAAGGAGACCCGGGTGCAAAACTGCATGTGGTAATTGCAGTCCCAGTGCCATAGTAGCAGCTGTACTCCTAGCAACTGCAGCGAGAATGTCCATGTGGAATTGGAGTTGATGAGAGCTCCATCCAGAGATCATGTCTGGCTCGACAGAAGGCGGGAGGGAGAGGGAGGTAAAGAGAGGGAGAGATTGTTAGTTAAGACTGTGCTTTGTGTAAAAGAATGTCTACTCATGGTAAGCTTGAGTAAACAAATACATTTTCAGCCTAGACTTAAACACTGAGACTGTGTCTGGGTCCTGAACACAAATTGGAAGGCTGTTCCATAACTGTGGGGCTTTGTAAGAGAAAGCTCTTCCCCCTGCTATAGCCTTCGCTATTCTAGATACCGACAAATACCGCCTGCACCTTTTTATCTAAGTAGGCATGGTGGATCATAGAAAACTAAAAGTTTGCTTAGATACTGTGGCATGAGACCATTTAGTGCTTTATAGGTAAATAGTAGTATTTTATAATTATTGCGGGATTTCACTGGGAGCCAATGCAGTGTGGATAAGATCGGGGTGATGTGGTCCTATCTTCTGGTTCTAGTGAGGACTCTAGCAGCTGCATTCTGGACTAACTAATCTGGAGCTTCTTTATGCACCTACTGGAACAACCAGACAGTAAAGCATTACAATAATCTAGTCTAGAGGTGACGAGTGCATTAACTAATATTTCTGCATCATGTAGTGACATTATATTTCTTATCTTAATAATATTTTTTAGATGAAAGAAGGCTATCCTAGTAATATTATCTACATGAACATCAAATGAAAGACGAGTCAATAATCACACCAAGGTCTTTTACTGCTGCACATGACAAAACAGAAAGACCAGAGTAACTATGTGATCAGAAAACTTACTTCTAGCTACATGTGGTCCTAGTACAAGTACTTTTGTCTTGTCATAATTAAGTAATAGGAAGTTAATAAGCATCTACCGTCTAATGTCCTTTACACATTCCTCAACTTTATTAAGCTGCTGTCTGTCATCTGGCTTTGCTGAAACATACAGCTCTGTATCATAAGTATAATAATTATGTATATATACTTATTATTATATCATAAGTATAATAGTGGAAACTAATTAATGTTTACAAATAATTTGACCTAGAGGTAGCATATATAAAGTGAAAAGCAGTGGGCCTCAAACAGAACCTTGTGGAACACCAAATTTAACCTTGGTATGCGTGGAGTAGTCGCCATTTACATCTACGAACTGATAGCGATCTGTAAAATAAGACCTGAGCCAGGAGAGGGCCATTCCCTTAATGCCAACAATGTTTTCTAGTCTAGATCAATCAAGACTCTGACTTGAGACAATATATCCCTGCAAACATGAATCTCCCAGGGAGTGCCGTCCAGCAGAGATGTTATCTCCGAGAACCAAATTCAAGCTGGCCAATTTGGTGCTGTGAGAACAGGGCAATCAGGGGAAAGGTGTAAAGACATGACCTTGGCCATGTGTGTACTATGACATCTAGCCTTGACCCTTTTTTTTTGGCTCAGGAGGAGTGAGTGCAAACCACAGTGGGCAGTGTGATGTCTCCTCGGAGGCAAAAGACCACAGTGAGAGTCATTATCTCCAAACCGAAAAAGTCAACACAGTAGTGAACCTAACCAGATGTGGCCAACCTTCCAACATTCCTCCAAGAGCACAACAACTACTCATCCAGGAAGTCACAAAAGAGACACTCAAACCTTTTGGGAGAATGATTTGTGGACTGATGAGTTGAAAGTGGAACTGTTTGGAACACGGGGTCCTATTACACCTGGCATAAACCAATCAAAGAATTCCACAAAAATAACATAAAGACCATACCTATGGTCAAGCATAGTGTTGGCAGTGTAATGGTGTGGGGATGCTTTGCTGCTCCAGGGCCTGGGCATCTTGCAATAATTGACAGAATTATGAATTCTGCTCTCTACCTGAAAATCCTAAAGGAAGAATGTTTTCAGTTTGTAAGTTGAAACTCAAGCGTAACTGGATTATGCAGCAAGACGATGATCCAAAGCATAATTGTAAATCCTAGTCCAAGAACTAAGTGAAAGACTGATTACCAGTTATTGGAATCATTTGGTTGCAGTTATTGCTGGTTTTAAGTTTAAGGAGGCAGTTAGTTTTTCACATTCATGATAAGTGTTGGATAACTTTTTTTGCTTCAATAAAGAAAAAATGTCAATAAAAAACAGATTCTGTGTTTACTCAGGTTGCCTTTGTTTTATGTTGTATTTTGTTTGAAGATCAAAAACTGTTTACTATGAGATACACAAAAACAGAAGAAATCACAGCACTGTACTACTTTGCATACTGAGAATATATAGTATAACAGCTAAATAATTATTTTCACACTTGGTAAAGAAAAAAGGCTGTGGAAAAAGTCTTAATCTCACTGAAAATGAGAGAGAAATGTAATATTTTATATCAAGTAAATCTATACAAAAACACATAAAATTATATATTTTAACAAAAACAAATGGCCCCCCTATAAATTCTTATGATCTGTACCTGAAGTATGTTCTCATTTATATTTCACTGAAGTTCACCTTACTGTATGCCTTCCTGTTACATTGGAGTATAAATATGATGTGATACAGAGGCCAATTTCCCTTAATCATTCTTCAGCAAGAAGAATAGGAATGGGAAGATTAGAGATTTCACAAATGAAATTAGACAAAAGTGTGTTGACCTTCATAAATCAGCAATGGCTATAAAAATAGCTACATGGAAATGTCAGTGTTGGGCAATAAAATTATTATTGAAGTTTAATTAATTAGAAGTTTAAAACAACCAGAGCTATAATAAACCTTCCTAGAACAGGATTCAAGTGTATAAATGATCAAGATAGCTGATGTGCACGACATGCGTTTTGAGGTCACAATTCTACAAGTCTAAAATTCTACAATTAGAGGCCACCTCCATGCCAATAACAACAATAACCTTTCCCCCCATTTTCAAACTGCCTGAAGTTCACTAGACACTACTGGAACTTTGACTGGAACCAGTTTCTATGGACAGATGAGACAAAAATAGTATTTTATAGCAACAAACACTCAAGGTGGGTTTGGCATAAAAAGAAGGATGGTTATACAGAAAAGAAACTAATCTCAACTATTACAGTGTCCTTCACTAATATTGGCACCCTTGGTAATTATGAGCAAAGAAGGCAGTGAAAAATTGTCTTTATTGTTTAACTTTTTGTTCATTTGTTCAAAACATTCACAAAAATACTCTGTTCTCATGGATATCAAACAATTGCAAACAAAACACGAGTTTATCCCCCAAAAATATATTTGTTAAATATAGGTGTGCAACAATTATTGGCACCCCTTTAGTCAATACTTTGTTCTACCTCCCTTTACCAAGAAAGCAGACTCTTTTCCTATAATGCCTGATGAGGTTGGAGGATACATGCCAAGGGATCGGAGACCATTGCTCCATAAAGAATCTCTCCAGATCTGCCAAATTTCAAGGTCCACACTGGTGGACTCTCCTCTTCAATTCACCCCACAGGTTTTCTGTGGGTTTCAAGACAGGAGACTGGGCTAGCCATAGCACGAACTTGATTTTGTGGTCAGTAAACCTTTGTCGTGTTGATTTTTATGTATGATTTGGATCATTGTCCTGCTGGAAGATCCAGCCATGACCCATTTTAAACTTTCTGGCAGAGGCAGGCAAGTTTTCCTTTAATATCCGTTGATATTTGATAGAGTCCAGGACGCCATGTATCCTAACAAAATGTCCAGGTACTCTAGCAGAAAAACAGCACCAAAACATTAAAGAACCACTGCTATATTCAACCGTGGGCATGAGGTACTTTTCCATATGGCTACCTCTCTGGGTGTGCCAAAACCACCTCTGGTGTTTATTGCCAAAAAGCTCTATTTTTGTTTCATCTGACCATAGAACCCGATCCCATTTGAAGTTCCAGTAGTGTCATCCAAAAACAAATGCAAGCATTTTGAGTTTGCCAGAGAGTAGAGGCTTTTTTTCTTGAAACCCTTCCAAAGAACTTGTCGTGATGCAGGTGATTTTGGATTGTAGTTTTAGAGACTTTCTGACCCCAAGACACAACTAACTTCTGCAATTCTCCAGCTGTGATCCTTGGAGATTTTTGGCCACTCTAATCGTTCTCTTCACAGTGTGTTGAGACAATATAGACACATGTCCAATTCCAGATTTATTTATAACATTTCCAGTTGACTGGAACTTCTTAAGTATAGCCCTGATGGTGGAAATGGGCATTTTCAATGCTTTTACTATTTTCTTATAACCACTTCCCATTTTGTGAAGCTCAACAACCTTTTGCCACACATGACAGCTATATTCCTTGGTCTTACACATTCTTATGAATGATTAAGGGAATTTGGCCTATGTGTTACCTAATATTTATACCCTTGTGAAACAGGAAGTAATGGTTGAACAATTTCCTCTTCCTAGTCATGCAGGTATACTAAAAAACTGTAAAATATCAATGGGAATATACTTCAAATATATTTCATATAGGGCTGCCAATAATTGTGGCACACCTATATTTAACAATGATTTTTTTTTCATAAACATGTGTTGTGTTTGCAATTGTTTGATACCCATAAGAGCAGAGTATTTTTGTGAATTTTTTTTTTTTTTAACAAAATATTAAAAGGACAATTTTTCACAGCCTTCTTTGCTCATATTTAGCAAGGGTGCCAAGATTAGTGGAGGGCACTGTAAGCATGGTGGAGGATCTGTGATGATGGAGCGGTTTTTTCTCTAAAGTCCCTGGGATCCTTTTTAGGATACATGGCATCATGAACTCCATTAAAATGTTAAATAAAAATCTGCCTGCCTCTGCAAAGAAGCTGCAACTAGGACATAGTTGGATCTTCCAGCAGGACAGTGATCTAAAACAAAGAAAAAAATAGTTAAATGAGCATATAGTAGAATCAAGCTTTTGATATGGTTATCCATGATTATAAAACTGATTTAATTGACCATTATTGGTCCCATGGTCTTCACTGAACTCATATGAAACTTTTTTTTAAACAAATAAACAAACCACATTTTTAAACAAGTATGCAGATCAGTTTTTAATCTGATCATATCTGACACTTGATAAACATTAAACAGAAAGTTATCAAAAATTAACAGCATAGTCTTATAATTAACTCTGAAGTCAGTATTCTTCTTTTCAATGTTTAAATAAGGCAAAGTAAGTAAATAATGAAAGCTTCTTTCATCTCATCTCATCTCATTTTTGTTAAATCAGATGCTATCTGGTGCTCTTTTGTTGCTCTTTGCCTTGGATTATTGAGTGTAAATAAAGATTATTGAGTGATGTAAATAATCGTTGTAATCCTTTATTTTGGGTTATTTCACCACTCCATTAAAACAACTTTTTTTTTTTTGATCATAGAATTTTTATACAAAATTTACATTTTACATAACACCCCACCCAACAACCCCAACAAACAACCACAGCCAAAACCAAAAGAAAGGGGGAAGTAAAAAACAATAAACAAACAACCAGAGAAAAACCAAACAAAACAAAACAAAACAAAAAACTAACAAACATAAAAACCCAAAACAACAACAAAAAAAAGCAAAAAAAACGGGTAAGATGATCAGGAATTACAGTCTACCTCTCCTCAATCCACCACCAGGGTGCATACATCATTGAAGTAGGTAATAAATTGTGCCCATTTTCCCAAAAATGAGTCACCCCTGCCTCTGATGTTGTACTTGATTTTTTCAAGTTTTAAAAAGAAGATTAAATCTTTAAGCCAGACTGATATAGAGTGGGATTGTGGAGAGGTCCAAGACAACAGTATTCTGTGCCAAGCAAGTAACGATGCAAAGGCCACAACACTAGCTTCTTTATGGTTCAGAGGTTGACGCTGAGATGGAACACCAAAGATGGCAATTAAAGGACAGATATCTAATTTGATTTTAAGAACGTCCGACATAGTTTTGAAGAAAGAGTTCCAAAAGTTCTGCAATTTGAGTCAGAGTACAAACATATGACTGAGGTTACAGGGTGAAAGTTTGCATTTTTCACACATGTCAGGGACATTGGGATATATTTTAGATAGTTTACTCCTAGAGAGGTGAGCTCTATGGACCACTTTAAATTGTATGAAACTAAGTCTAGCACAGGACGTGGTGGTACGTATATTATCTAACGCTCTGCCCCAGTAATTATCCTCAAGCTCCAGGCCCAATTCCTCTTCCCAAGCACTAATGGTTTTGATATTGTAAGAATTGTCCTGTGACCAGATCGTTGCATATATCCGTGAGATAATGCCACCCTTGTGAGGATTCAGCTTGAACACCTCTTCCCATGCAGACTTTGTAGGTAAGGAAGGAAAACCAGCGAATAGGTAGGAGACACAATGCCTAACTTGAAAGAAACGGAATAGGTGAGACGGAGGCAGGCTGAATGACGAGGGTAATTCAGAAAAGTTTGCAAACACATTATTAATTAAAAGATCCTCAAAGCGTTTCAGACCCTTTTTTTCCCACAAAGAGAATGTGGAATCTATAAAGGAGGGGGGAAAGAGGTAGCTATTACATATAGGTGCCATGGTTGAGGCCGAGATGGATTTAAAATGACGGCGAAACTGATAGAATATTTTTAGAGAGGTACAGACTATTGGATTATCCGTGTATTGTGAAAGGGCTATAGGAAGGGAGGAGAACACCATATCAGGGAGGGAGGTTGAAGTACAAGACTTTGCTTCTAAGTGGCACCATGGAAGAGAGGGGGCCTGCACCCAGAGCACCAGTTTCTGAATATTATCCGCCTAATAATAATACATGAAATTGGGCAAGGAGAGGCCACCACTTAGTCGACTCCTCTGAAGTGAAAATTTGGAAACCCTGGGAGATTCTCCTGCCCATACAAAAGAGGAGATTAATTGGTCTATATTCTTGAAGAAAGATTTGGGTAAAAACAAAGGGATGGACTGGAAAAGGTAGAGGAATTTTGGAAAAATGTTCATTTTTACTGTGTTTATTTTACCTAGAGTGGATAATGGTATAGCTCCCCATCTTTGGAAGACCGACTTCATGTATGAAATTAAGGGTGTAAAATTCACCACCATTAACGCAGAATAAGAACGGGTGACATTAACATTGAGTGAACGGGTGACATTGAGGTATTTGAATTTTGAGTCCTCCAAATGAAAAGGTATTTCAGTTTGTTTTATTTTTTGGCCAGATTGGTTTATGGGTAAGCATTCACTCTTCTGTAGGTTCAGTTTATACCCGTAAAATTTCCCAAAGTCATTTAATATGCGTATTATCTCAGGACTAGATGCAATCAGATCTGTAACATAAAGTAGTAAGTCGTCAGCATATAGGGCTAGTTTATGTTCAATTCCTTTGCGAATTATACCCTGAAATACAGTAAGAGTTCTAAGCGCCATCGAGAGAGGCTCAATTGCTATGGCAAAAAGTAAGGGAGACAGAGGACATCCCTGGCACGTACCCCGTGACAGAGTAAAATAGTCAGATTTAGCATCGTTGGTATATATGGAACCCTGCGGTTCCACATATAATAAACGGATCCATGATATCAGTCCATCCCCAAAGCCGAACCTCCTTAGCACTGCAAAAAGATATTCCCATTCGATCCTATCAAATGCCTTTTCTGCGTGCAAAGAGATGACCACTTCAGATGAGGCACTGTTTTTGTTTTGAATACAAAATACTAAGTAGAGTACGAATATTATAAAAGGAATGCCGTCCTTTTATAAACCTGGTTTGCTCCTCTGAAATAATGCTAGGGAGAACCCCCTCTAAACGAGAGGCCAAAAGTTGACATCTTGACATCAACATTGAGGAGGCTAATAGATCTGTACGAATTACATAATGTTGGGTCCTTACCATCTTTGAGCAATAGAGTTATAGACGCTTGTCTCAATGTTTGTGGCAGCGTCCCTAGTTCTAAGGATTCCTTGAATACAGCCAGAAGTAATGGGGCCAATACAAAATGAAATTTCTTATAAAATTCTGCAGGAAACCAGTCTGGGCCAGGTGATTTCTTAGATTGCAATGAAATGATTGAGTTAGTGATCTCATCTAAGGTGATGGGGCTGTCAAGCTCAGATGCCAATAGAGGGTCAACTCTGGGAAAATCAATATTTCCAAGAAAATGGTCCATGTTACCTGAATTGTCAGGAGATCCAGCTGTGTATAAAGAGGAGTAAAAACTTTTAAAAGTTGAATTAATTTCTACAGGATCCGAGGTTAATGCACCACTGGACTGCATAATCTGAGTGATAGAGCGCGAGGCCACTCAGCTACGCAGTTGGTGAGCCAACAACCGACCGACCTTATCTCCATATTCATAATAATTGCCACGCGTATGTAACAACAGCCTCTCCGCCTCACCTATTGATAACAACTCGAACTCCGCCTGCAAATTAAGCCTTTGTTCATGCAGCTCAGGGGTCGGGTTGAGAGCATATTGGTCATCAATGGCTCGAATATTATCCGATATCTCTTTCTTCTTATCCTTGCGTTGCTTATTGGCATGAGCAGAATAAGAGATTATCTGTCCCCTTAAGAAGGCCTTTAAAGTTTCCCAAAGTAAAGAGTAAGAGATTGAATCAGTTTGATTAGTAAGAAGAAAATCATCTATTGAAGTAGAAATATACTTGCAAAACGCTGAATCGGATAGAAGTAGAGAATTAAGCCTCCATGGTGGATGAAAGGCGCGATGTGAAGGTAGAAGTATGTCAAGACTTAGAGGAGCATGGTCTGAAATAACAATTGGTAGATATTCAGAGTTTACAACCCGAGAAATTAGAGAGTTATTAATAAAAAAGTAATCAATGCGAGAAAAAGATTTATGTACGTGAGGAAAAAAAAGAATATTTTCTCACTGTGGGGTTAAAATACCTCCATGGATCAATGTAACCATTCTGAACCATAAACTCAGAGAACACCTTTGCCATTGCAGAGGGAGCCTTTGCAACAGCACTAGATTTGTCCAAAACCGGGTCAATAACACAGTTTAAATCTCCCCCAAATATCAAGAGATGTGTGTTCAAAGCAGGACTTTTTGATAACAAATTCTGAGCAAAAGGAGCACTATCAAAATTCGGGGCATATACATTCACCAAAACTATTGGCATTTGTGAAATTTTCCCTTCCACAATCACATATCTACCATTTACATCAGAAATAACGTTATCAAAAGAAAAGGGCACAGTCTTACTTATCAAAATAGAAACTCCCCTGGACCTGGAATCAAAATTGGAGTGGAACATATGCGATGTCCAGCGAGCTTGGAGTCTGTGTCGATCCCTGAGACGGAGATGAGTTTCCTGAAGAAATGCAACGTCAGGTTTTTGTAGTTATAAATGTGTCAAAACCTTGGGTCTTTTAATGGGACCATTCAGACCTTTCACATTCCAACTTAGGAGAAAAACCCACAACACACCACCCCACCCTCCCCCACCCCACCACCCCCTGACCATCAATTATCTTCTCTCCATTCCCAAACAATGGAGGCAGAACCCTACAACACTGGAACATACAATACTTGTGAACCGTACCTATTCTTGTTGTGTGAAGTCACTCCCGAGCAAGAAAAACCAAAACACAGTCATTATGTATCACAGGCAACCTGTAGATTTACATGGAAACTGATATAGTTGTCCACACCCGCATAGTTTTACAGTCCCATTATAGGTATTAATAAATCGGTTAACTGTTATGTAGACAGATTAAGATGGAGGATACCGTTCATTAAACCATCGTTGTGCTTTTTGAGGACAGTCGAATTGTAGCGTCTCATCACCGAGGTCTATCCGAAGGCGAACAGGGTGTCTGAGAGAAGAACGGACATTTCTCTCACGCAAGCTGTTTCTCACCGCAGCGAAGGCCGCTCTCCTCTTAGCGACGCTGGAGTTGAAGTCAGGAAATACGGCCCTGATGGAAAAGTTGATTCCTATTCCCGCGTCGAACAACTTTTTCTCTGTCGTGAAAGTAGTGAAACTGCACAATCATCACTCTGGACCTCTGATTCTCTCACTGCTCCTCCGAGGGCACGGGGCCAATACGGTGCGCTCTATCCAGCAATGGAGCAGTCGGAAAGATTTCTGATCTGAGTACATCCTGAAAAAATTTTGACATAAATGTTACCGGATCACTCCCTTCTTCTCGTTCCGGAATACCAATGACCCGGAGATTGCAGCGCCCGAAGCGGGACTCTAAATCCTCAACTTTCTCAGTGAGTTGTTTGTTAGCTGAAGTTAGCTTCAGCACCATCTGTTCCAGTGCTACAATGCGGTCACTGTACTCGTTCAGGTGCTGGTCAAGCTCGTCAATACGCCGTCTTTGTGATTCAGTGCCCGATTTAAAACTCTCAAACGACGCAACAACTGGGGCCAGAGCGGAGTCAATAGCTGCTTTCTCCTGTACTGCTATGGTAGATGTTAGCTCCGCTATTAAAGTGTTGTGGAGATTTTCAAAATCCAGCAGTAGCTTGTTGCCATGACTCGTCGGGCTCGGTGAAGATTTAGGTTTCCGTAGTCTTTCAGAAGCCATAATTCCTTTCTGGTTATAGTCGTAGACCGAGTAATTGAAAATGAACGCACCAAATGCCTTAGAAAAGATTCAGGTTGCCTGAAAAGCACAATTAAAAGATAAAATGCTTGGGAGCTCACTCGTGCCTTCTCACTTACATGCTCAGACGGAAGTCCCCATGAAAACCTAAAACAACTTTTAAAAGATCAATTTCTAGGTCTGATATAATCTCATTCTATAAAACTTCTCAATGTGAAAATCCAATCCTACCAATTATCAGATTTGCAAATTCAGCTTATATTTCTCCCTGTTCTCCCAGGACAAATGTGATTTTTATGAATTATTTTTCATGATCATTAAAGAAATTAAAGATAGCACATTATTAGGACTTTATTGGGTAAATCGTACTAATACTGGTTTAGGATTACCTCTTTGCTGTCAGAACAGCCTCAGTTTTTCATGGCATGGATTCCACTAGGTGTTAGATACATTCCTTTGAGACATTGCATCAAATAATTATTCCAGATTTCTCAGCCGCACTTTCATGATGCAAATCTCTCATTCTACCCAAACATGTTCTATTGGATTCAGATCTGGTGACTGGGGAGGTCACTGAAGAACACTGAACTCATAATCATGTTCATGAAACCAGTTTGAGGCAACTTTTGCTTCGTGACATTGTTCAATTTCATGCTGTAAGTAGCCATTGGGTAAAAATTGTGCCAAGTAAGGGATGCACATGGTCAGCAGCAATACTCAAACAGACTGTGGCATTCAAATGCTGCTCAATTGGTATGAAGGAGCCCAGTGTGTGCCAAGAAATTATTCTCAACATCATTACACCACCTCCACCAGCCTGGACTGTTGACACAAGGCAGCTCCGGTCCATGGAGTCTGATATTTTTCCTATCTTCATCTGTCCAGTTTTGGTAATCCTGTGCTCAATGTAGTCTCAGATTTCTGTTCTTTGTTGACAGGAGTGGAACACAATGTGGTGTTCTGCTGTTGTATCCTATCCGCCTCAGGGTTCAACATGTTGCACATTGTGAGATGTCTTTCTGCTCACCACGATTGTAAAGAGTTACCATAGCCTTCCTGTCAGCTCAAACAAGTCTGACCATTTTTCTCTGCCCTCTCTCATCAGCAAGGCATTTCCACCCACAGAACTGCTACTCACAGAATATTTTTTTTTTGTTTTTCACAAAATTCTGTGTAACTTTAGAGGCTTTGTGTGCGAAAATCCCAGGAGATCAGCATTTAGCAACCATTCTCTGGTAAAAGTCACTGAAATCACATTTTCCCATTGTGAAGTGTGATGTGAACATGAACTGGAGCTCTTGACCTGTATCTGCATGATTTTATACATTGTGTTGTTGCTACATGATTGGCTGATTGGATAATTGTATGAATGAGCAGGAGCACAGGTGTTCCTTTTAAATTGGAGTGTGTGTTCTGTGTGTGTGTGTGGGGGGGGGGGGTGATTCTTTTGTAAAAAAATAAATAAATAAATAAATAAATAAAAACAAAAAATGAAAAAAATAAATAAAAATTGTTAGCAAAACATATCAATATGAACATCCAGAACTGAAAAATAACAAATGGAATCTTTGAAATCAGATGATTTACCACTGTTTAAATCACTTGTACATCCTCATCAGTGAATGTCTGTTTGGAGTTTGGTGCTCTAGGAAGCTCAGATAAATCAAGAGTGATAACTTCTATGTTTAACTCTGTTCAGAGTGAGTGTCTCAGTCTAGGTGAAGCAGTTAAGGAGAGGGCTGAGAACTTCAGAATGAGAGGTTCTTCATTGATCTGACCTGGATATCAAACAGAGAGAACAAAAGATATTAATCTTGGTCATTTATGGGGCACACACAGTCCTCATGTCACTGAAGTGGAGCTAGACATTTTTTAGACATGTCGTCCCCTAAACCCCCCCCCCCAAAAAAAAAGAGACAAAGACCAAATGGTGCAGTGATCACTATCTAACTTTTGAAACAATATCAGTTCTGGGCAGAGTCATGTTCACCTTGAAGGTTGATGTCCAGGCTGGATATGTCTGTTTGAAATTGAGGAGAGGCAAATTGCCTGTGTGGACCATGAAGGAAGAAGGCTGTGGTTATTTTATTCACTGAGCACAATTATTGCCTTGAATTTGAAAGGTAAATCCTTCTTCAGATGGTCAGTTCCTCCCTTTTCTTCAGCTGCCACTTTCTCCGCTTGTGACTCTGGATAATCTTACCTGGATATTCTATAGCACAGGTATTCAACAAAACATTGCATAAAATTCCTAGCTTATGACGGTCCAGATAAGGACTAACATGACTGAATGGTGACAATAGCTACTTTTTAATGCTTAAACATTAATGGTTAGTTCATGGTCATTAATACAACAATTAGAAATGTTTGTATTTTGTTTTGTAGTGAGTTAGCTGGACTACCACCGAATAGATATATACTGAATTGATATATTACTGTTGACTGAATAGACACTGAATATATATATATATATATATATATATATATATATATATATATATATATATACAGTGAGGGAAAAAAGTATTTGATCCCCTGCTGATTTTGTACGTTTGCCCACTGACAAAGAAATGATCAGTCTATAATTTTAATGGTAGTTGTATTTGAACAGTGAGAGACAGAATAACAACAAAAAAATCCAGAAAAACGCATGTCAAAAATTTTATAAATTAATTTGCATTTTAATGAGGGAAAAAAGTATTTGACCCCCTCTCAATCAGAAAGATTTCTGGCTCCCAGGTGTCTTTTATACAGGTAACGAGCTGAGATTAGGAGCACACTGTTAAAGGGAGTGCTCCTAATATCAGTTTGTTACCTGTATAAAAGACACCTGTCCACAGAAGCAATCAATCATTCAGATTCCAAACTCTCCACCATGGCCAAGACCAAAGAGCTCTCCAAGGATGTCAGGGACAAGACTGTAGACCTACACAAGTCTGGAATGGGCTACAAGACCATTGCCAAGCAGCTTGGTGAGAAGGGGACAACAGTTGGTGCGATTATTCGCAAATGGAAGAAGCACAAAAGAACTGTCAATCTCCCTCGGCCTGGGGCTCCATGCAAGATCTCACCTCGTGGAGTTGCATTGATCATGAGAACAGTGAGGAATCAGCCCAGAACTACACGGGAGGATCTTGTCAATGATCTCAAGGCAGCTGGGACCATAGTCACCAAGAAAACAATTGGTAACACACTACGCCCTGAAGGACTGAAATCCTGCAGCGCGAGCAAGGTCCGCTGCTCAAGAAAGCACATATACATGCCCGTCTGAAGTTTGCCAATGAACATCTGAATGATTCAGAGGACAACTGGGTGAAAGTGTTGAGGTCAGATGAGACCAAAATGGAGCTCTTTGGCATCAACTCAACTCGCCGTGTTTGGAGGAGGAGGAATGCTGCCTATGACCCCTGGAACACCATCCCCACCGTCAAACATGGAGGTGGAAACATTATGCTTTGGGGTTTTTTTTCTGCTAAGGGGACAGGACAACTTCACCGCATCAAAGGGACGATGGACGGGGCCATGTACCGTCAAATCTTGGGTGAGAACCTCCTTCCCTCAGCCAGGGCATTGAAAATGGGTCGTGGATGGATATTCTAGCATGACAATGACCCAAAACACACGGCCAAGGCAACAAAGGAGTGGCTCAAGAAGAAGCACATTAAGGTCCTGGAGTGACCTAGGCAGTCTCCAGACCTTAATCCCATAGAAAATCTGTGGAGAGAGCTGAAGGTTCGAGTTGCCAAACGTCAGCCTCGAAACCTTAATGATTGGAGAAGATCTGCAAAGAGGAGTGGGACAAAATCCCTCCTGAGATGTGTGCAAACCTGGTGACCAACTACAAGAAACGTCTGACCTCTGTGATTGCCAACAAGGGTTTTTAAACCAAGTACTAAGTCATGTTTTGCAGGGGGTCAAATACTTATTTCCCTCATTAAAATGCAAATCAATTTATAACATTTTTGACATGCGTTTTTCTGGATTTTTTTGTTGTTATTCTGTCTCTCACTGTTCAAATACAACTACCATTAAAATTATAGAATGATCATTTCTTTGTCATTTCTTTGTCAAACGTACAAAATCAGCAGGGGATCAAATACTTTTTTCCCTCACTGTATATATATTTGGATTTTGACACAGGGAGAATAAAAGCATACTTTTCTGTTCATTCTAATATCTTGAAATTCATTTTTCATCATCAACCTTTTTTTTTTTTTTTAACTATGCCATATTGACAGTTCACTAATCAGACCAGATAGAGTATAAATAAAATGAAAGTCGATGAAAGCCTGTGAAAACTTGGTCTAATGTGTCTGTTCCAGCCAACACTCAACATCTTTCAACACATGTAATGGTTTACTTTTTCTCTATATACCCAATTACAGAAATGATTCATAACCCCACTTTATAATTCCTTTATATTGTACACCCTTACCAATCCAAGCAAAATGTACATATACAATGCATTGATAAACACTTTGACCAAAAAAAGATCATTGGAGTAACTGCATGTCTGTCTTTTTAGGATTATTGTGCAACAATTTGCATTCAGATTTAACATTTACAGAAGCAACGTTTGAAGATGGAGAAAGAAATACTGAAAGTAATATATCTAAAAATGAGCATATACAGATTATGTGGTAGAAATAATGGTACAAAGTGCAAGGTGAGAATACATTTCAGTTGATGAATACTCTAGGTTTAATATAACAGATTTATTGATTCAATTCACAATATTTTGACATTTGATATTGTTTTTTGCTCTCTGTGGTCTAAGAATTTTATATTGATAATTGACATTTAATTTGCATTTAAGCAGTGCATAATAAAAATTTTAAAAAAGGATTTTAGACCAAAACTAGCCAGACATGGGTAATCTTAAAGCAGTGCTTTGCATCCATGTGCAACATGCAGAGCTGTCTTGGCAGAAGAGTCCAACTGTTTTTCATTGGAAAATAATTTTTTATTATAACAGCATAACTAAGTGGCCTATTATTGCCTAGGAACAAGGCTACAGACAAACAGATATTTCATGTCACTGGCACGCCAGATAGAGTCACCAAAAAAAATTTGTCTCTGCTAACATTCCAGACAGTGGAATGATTTATGGCAGATCTATGTGAATTGACAGTTCAGCTGTGAGTGAGAATCAGACTTTGGATTGTTGTGACAGATAAGGATATTCATCTTTGAGTTGATCTCCACTCAGGATTTTCTATTGCCAGCATGAACATAACTCAGCTTTCAAGAATTATTGTAATGGTATGGGCTTAAAAGCAGTATAATAACAGCCTGAAGCAAAAATCTAATATAAGGGAAATATAATGTGGGGCAAGGCTGGCCATTTTTTGCTTCTTTAAAAAGCAATAAGACTGTGCATGGCCCTTTAGGCTAGATAGGTGCTCATTTTAGATAAAAGTATACCTCATTTACTGGCACAGAATTTCATCTAAACTAGTGGTTTATGTTACAGGATTTTGGAATTTAATGCTATATTATAGACAATACACCTTTTATGGGTAAAAAAAAATGCTGGTGGAGAGTGTTTGTTGTGACATTGGATCTGATTTTTCTTGTTTGATTGTGTTTCTCAGCTCTCACCAATGTGAAGCTATGGGCCATTGACCGGCAGTGTTTCCAGACCATCATGATGAGGACAGGACTTATCAAGCATGCAGAGTACATGGAGTTTCTCAAAAGGTGGGTTTCTCTTTCTGCATAATATCCTCATATGCACTCTGAAAAATAAAGTTAGCAAACTGTACTTTTCCTTGTTACTGGGATGGTATGCTGAAGGGTACATTTTTTGTACCTTTAGTGCATATATTTAACCTTGGAAGGTGCATGCAGGGTACCTTTAAAACTACTCCAAGAGCTAATTAAATACACAACACTGGTCCTGACTGACATCCCATCCAGGGTCCACTGCGTTCCAGATTAGGATATACAGTACCTTCTGAAACTATTGGAGGTCAATTCATTTGTTTGGTTTTTTTTGTGTGTTTTTTTTGCCATAGACTGAAAACATTTGGGTTTTAGATCAAAAGATTAATATGAGAAGAATGTCTACTTTTGGTTTTAGCCTTCAGTTTCACCTGTGAAGACTGCATTTGTTGTTAAAAAGGATAAGCCTACATGCAGATCAGAGAGCTGTCTATGGGAGAAAAGCAAGCCATTTTGAAGCTGAGTGAAGAGGGAAAATCAATACAAGATATATACAAGATAGACAATACAACAATTTGGAATGTCCTGAAAAAGAAAGAAACCATTTGTGTACTGACTAACAGACACAAAATTTGTCACCCAAGGAAAACAACAAGAGCTGATGACAGAAACATAGTGAGAGCTGTGAAGAAAAACCCAAAAACAATAGTCAATGACATCAACAATAACCACCACAGGTCAGGGATGAAAGTATCACAATCCGCCATTCAGTGAAGACTTTGAAAGCCGAAATATAGAGGCCGTACCATTCAAGATGCAAACCACTCATCAGCATTAAGAACCATAAGGTCAGATTGGAATTCACAAAGAAATACAGAGATGAACCACAAAAGTTCTAGAACCAAGATTAACCTCTACCAAAGTGATGGAAAGGCCAAAGTGTGGAGAAAGAAAGGATCTGCTTATGATCCAAAACACACAAGCTCATCTGTGAAATATGGTGGAGGTAGTGTCATGGCTTGGGATTGTATGGCTGTTTCTGGAACAGGCTCACTAATCTTTATTGTAGCAACAGAATGAATTCAGATGTTTTTCCTACCAGTTTACAGGAAAAATCCATACAAATTAGTCGGAAGAACTTTATCATGCAGCAAGACAGCGCTCCAAAACACACTGCCAACTCAACAAAGGACTTTATCAGGGGAAATAAGTGGAAGGTTTTAGACTGGCCAAGTCAATTTAACCCAACTGAGAAGCATTTCACCTCCTAAAGAGGAGACTGAAGGGAGAACCCCCCCCCCCCCCCAAAAAAAAAAAAAAACAAGAAAACCAACAATTTGGTGATGTCAATGAGTCACAGGCTTGATGCAGTTACAGTACATACTATGAAAAACTAAGATACATTTCTATAAGCTGTATTTCAACATTGTTTTGATAAACCAGTATAATGGGACATGCTGTTATAGGAAAATAAGCAACAATGTGGAAATGATGTGGAATGGAGTTACTGTTAACAGCCAAAAGTTATTATTTTCCAATAAAACCCTTAACCAGCCTCTCTTTTTCCTCAACAAAATTGCAACTTGTCATGTTTTTTTTTTTTTTTTTTTTTTTAAATTAAGAAAAAGTCCTCAGTTCTGAAGACTTTCTGGTGACAAATGCAAATGTATAGCTTTTTATTTATTATTTAGACACAAATACGGTTATTGCTAAATAAATGTCTCCTTGAAGACAACTTCACCATAGCAACAGTTATGCAGATTTTTAAAAATCAGTTTATGTGGAGCAAATCCCTCTGTAAGTTAAAATATTAGAATGAGTATTTTAATATAAACCTGTGATTTGTTTTGCAGCTGGAAAGTATGTCAGAGCTGCTGTTATACAATTCATTATAGAATGAATGAACACCTTCAGACAAATCAGAATACAGAATTGAACAGCGAAGTGATAATAATAATAATAATAATAATAATAATAATAACAACAACAACAACAACAACAACAACAGACTTTTCCTTTTTAAAGGAAAAGTCAGCAAGTCTAGTGTGAAGACTAGAGGTGAAATGGTTTTAAAATGTCATGATATTATGAAACTCTACAAGTAAAAAAAAAAATGCAGGTAAGGCAGTTTAAATGAGAATAACAATCCAAAGCATAGTGTAAAGATCAAAAATATTAGACAGGCAAGGTCAGGCGTTCATGCAAACAGACTATAATAGGTAAGGCAGAGAATCAGAGTCAAGGGCAAAACAGAATCAAAACCAGAGAAACTATAACAGAGAATGGCTTGGTATAGACAGGAACAACAGCAACTGAGCATATACTTTCCTTCTGAGCAAAGACACACAGGGGGTTTAATAATACACTTAATCGAGGGGATAACACAAAACAGCTGATTACAATGATAACACATAAGGGAAACAACCAGTAACAGTACAGGGGTGGACACAGGACATAAACCATAACAGAACACACACATGTCAAAAGTAAACAAAGTCGATGTCACTGAAAACCCAGAAGCTGAATGCAGTGCGAGGGGGAAAATGTGACAGAGGCCCAACACACCCTCACCCCTGGTGGTCCTGGCCCGCTGGGCAAAATGTTCGCACAGCCTCCCAGGTCCCGAGGCAGGTATTGTCCAACAAATAGCTGGTTTCTCGAGGAAGCAAGGAGCAGACATGAGACTAGAGCAGACTCGCCGGGGTTGTTAGGCAGGAACTAAGCTTGGACAGCTGTCATCAGCTTCAGACTGGAGCGTGACTTGGGGGTCTGTCTCATCGGCCTGTGTTGAGCATGGAGCAATGGATACCACGCCACCAGTGGGGAGAATGAAGGTCAAGGCGGAGCCCGAGGGGGGAACGACCTTCACTATGAAGCTAGAGTGGGGAGCGACACATTCCACGAGGCCAGAGAGGGGAGCAATGCTCTCCACAAAGCATGAGGGGGGAGCGATGTCTTCCGTGGAGCAAGTAGGGGAGCAACATGCAGCGCAAAGCAGAGAAACAGAATGACATCCTCAGCAGAGCAGGATGGCGGTGCAACATCCTCAGCCGAGCAGGAACCAGAGCGACATCCTCAGCCGAGCAGGAATGCAGAGCTATGTCCTCAGTGGAGTAGGAAAACGGAGTGACTTTCGAGAGAAGCCTGGTATAGTGATGCCCGAGGCGGAGCAGGGAAGCAAGGCGGAGCTCTTAGCCTCAATGTGAGGCAAAGCAACGTCCTCATCTGTGCAGAGAGACTGAGCAGAGTCCTCAGCTGAACAGGGATGCTGAGTGGTGTCAGTCAAGCAAGGAGGCTGAGCAACATTCTCCGTTGACTTGGCAGGCAGAACAAGATCCACAGTATTGGAGGGAGGGTTGTAGAAGGTCTTATGCATGGCTTGAGAGGTTGTTTCGTCACCCTCAGAGAGGAACATGGCATGGTAGGCCGTCTTGTCGACCTCCAACTTGCACTTGGCATGGGAGGTCACCACAGTGACGTTCAACTGGAGCTCAACAGGTGAGAGCACCCCGTTGGTCTCAAGCTGGAGTTCTGCTCTTGCACTTTTGTGGAGCCTTATGTGGGTACTCCAGCTGCCTTTGAAACATTACTGAGAGCAGAAATATGATCCATGTATCCCGAATTTAATACAAGTTGGACACTGCAGTTTGACACTCAAAGCGCTTAACATAGTATGGGGTGGAGGAATCTCCTCAATCACCACTAGTGTGTAGCATCCACCTGGATGATGCGACGGCAGCCATAGTGCGCCAGAACGCCCACCACACACCAGCTATTAGTGGATAGGAAAGATTGATTTAGCCAGTTCAGGGATGGGATTATTAGGGGGCTATGGTAGAGAAGGGTCAATGAGGGAATTTCGCTAGGATACCAGTACTCTTTTACAATAAGTGTCTTGGGATTTTTAATGACCACAGAGTGTCACGAACTTGTTTTAATGTCTCATCCGAAAGACACTGCTGTTTTTACAGTATAGTGTCCCTGTTACTATTCTGGGGCATTAGGCTATTGCTGGCCTCACTAATACCACTTCCAGCAGCAACCATAGTTTTCCCCAGGCCGTCTCCCATACAGGTACTGGCCAGGCTCAACCAGCTTAGCTTCAGTGGGAAACCAGGCAAGAACTGTAGGGAGGGGGATAATACAAAACAGCTGATTACAATGGTGACACAACCAATAAGAGATAAAACCAATGAGAAAACACATGTGTCAAAAGTAAACAAAGTCAGTGTCACTGAAAACCCAGAAGTGCTTCAAGCTGTTAATGCTTGCTGAATGCAGCGCGAGATCGAAAAATGTAAGAGTACTGATGTTTCTTTTCCTGCATTCATTGTGACATTTACATGCCTTGAATATCATATTGCAGAAAGCAAATAAAATATGCTTGGAAAATGCACTTGATTTTGATATAAACCTATGTATTTGAAGTTCAGGTCAGAGTGAGATTAATGACTTAGACTGCCAAGAGTGATGTGTTTTGCTGGCTCATTGCAGTGCCTTTCACATATATTTCAGGCTCAAATATGTGTTTTTATATGTCTCCTTCCTGCAGTGTTCCCACATTCCAAGGCCTTGCAGAAGAAATACTCAGCAAACTCGCAGACGTGCTAGAAGAGGTATGCTTTTCAAAACTAAACACAGATCACACACAGCTTCTTATTTTGTTTTCATTACAATTTGAATATATATATATATATATATATATATATATATATATATATATATATATATATATATATATATATATATATACATATATATATATATATATACAGGTCACTAAACAAAAGCAAGAGCACACGTTTTAAACAAATTCCTCTTCACATGCTAATCATCACTAAATTCATCACTAAATTGAATATGAGTCATTACAAAAGCATGAGTTACCTGATAACATCCCTCCACACATACACAATTTCAACATAATCAAAATAGGCCATCTCATAAGTTTCCTGTCCAGAACACAAAGTATGTCAGTCGCAATGCTTTTTCTTGTACACATCACCAGACCATACAGTAGAAAGCGAGAAGCTACGCTCGTGTGATATTCATTTTCTCTGTGTGATTTACCATTAAAAACTTTTTTATAAATTTAATCTGACAGAACTAATAGCCTAATAAAAATCACAGGAAAACAAGCATTTCCTCCATTTCAGTATTAACACCTGTGCAGCTGGGAACTGCTTACTGGCAGCAATAATCACAAAAACTCAGCTGGCTTGTGGATTATTAGATGATTCTGCAGTAATATGTGCAGTAAACTGTAAAACATTATTGATATAATCCTTTTACAAATCGGTTACATTTGTAACACATAGCTGACATTTTCACTGCTCATACACTTCTGAGTGCCGTACATGAGAAAAAAAAAATCACTTTCTAAATATCGTCAACATTAGTATTTGTAAAGTGTTAGATTTAGCACTTCTGTGAGGGCTGGGCAGGGGCGTAACCGGGCCTGGGCATTCAGGGCTGTAGTTTTTCAGCCCCAGTAATTCTCCACTTGGAGCGGTTTGTCACCATGTAACTGAATGTCAAAAGTAAAAGAAGACAGCCTGTAATTTTGTATCTTCAGTGAACAGAGTGTTGTATTATACCATCAGTGAATGGAGGCAAAGCCAATCAGACAGGTTTACAGGTTAATGTGGAAATGCTCCCATCTTATTGGCTGACAGGTCTCAATTCTGTCAAATGCTAGCTCACACAGTCAGTTAGTGTGTATATACTGAATTTTTTATTTTTTTTTAAACCAGTAAAAGGGTTAAAACTGGAACACTAGCATCCTCTCATGCTGAGGCAGGAAAAAAGGTGTGTAAATGTCTGACTTCCAAGTTAAATGAACATGATATGAACAGAGCATAAGGACAGCTAATGTACTTTGCATGGTACTGTAGGAGCTAAACCCATACAATGATCTTTATCTTGAGATTGGCACAAGGGGGCAGGGCTTCCAGGCTATGTCAGTTAATAGTGGAGAGTTTAAAACATCCAGCAAACCATTTCAGATGCACAAGCTCATTAGCTGATCTCCCATTATTACTGGGGAGAAAAAGGCTGCTGTTGTGGTATATTTTTGAGAGTTAACTCATATTGATTTTGAAATTAATTCCTGGAGTTCCTACATGCTGTAAATGTGTAACGGTTGGCAGGTAGGCTTGTGAGATCGAGTGTAAAATGCCACTGTAGAGACCATCTTGTCACAAAACAAAACAAAACAACAACAAAAAAAAAACCTTGATTTATCTTGTTGGCTGAAATAGACTCAAAAGTCAAAGCTTTAGTAGGGTTTTCACTAATTGGCTAAACTTTACAATCAACTTTATAATGAGATAAAAATACATACAAGTGAGGTCAACATGAATTAATCTGCTAACACAGCTGTCTGGGCTAATTTTCTCAAATTGTAATTTTGTCTGGAAGCTGTTTTTAAAAATTTCCATCGAATGAAGGATTGAAGTCACAAAGTTGATTAAACCTATTCCAGTCTGTCATTTGGCAAATTTTACAAATGCTTGACAAGTAGTTTTCATATGATTGCAAATCCACTGGCAGCATGCTTCAGGTACTAATTCATATGTTGTTAAAACATTAGCTTTTCCAGTGTCATAATCACCCTCAGTCTGTAACAGTGACTCTTCATCATGTCGGTCTACATTACACCACTCTCTCATTGATTGTTTATTTAAAACAGCATGCCTTGTCATGTTTTATTTCTTATATAGTCTACATTACAGATGCATTACATTTTCCCAGTGCAGCACCATCTATTTCTCACAGTCTCATTGTACACACATTTGTGATAGCACAGGCAAATTCATTTCTGAAAAGGCTTTAAATTATGTGTAGTGCACTTCATTTCCACTCCATTAGAAAGTGACTGTGAGCAACTGAAGCAATTTCCCTGCTGTTCCCTGTGATGAACCGTGTCACTACACCAAACCGTATTTTATATGCAACCTCTAGCTTTTTCACTTCTCAAACTCTAAGAATTCATATCAAATTATATTTTTGCATTTCTGTGCATTTGTGTTCTGGTTATGACTCAGAGGCATCATGTCAATATTGAGTCATGCTGCCAAAGACTAGATTGCTAAAGCTGTATAGTTAGAGGTGCTTGAAGCATTAGAGACAGGATGTCTGAGTAACAGGTTCTATTTTGGGCTGTTAAGGTTAGCATGCACCTTTAGCAACATGATGGGATTGGGGGTTGGGGTTTTTATAGATGCAAACCTTTCTGTCTTGTTGTTGTAATTATACTAGGAACTATGATACTATGATGCTCACTTCCTTTTCCGAATGGCTGCAAACTCAAATCCCTTAAATGTCAGAACCTTAATCTATCCTTATTTGAACACACGTGATGTAGCAAATCATTTGACTCCTGAAGACCCTGATGATCAGGAGATCAGGAAGTGAGGCCTGTGAGAGGAGAGTTAGAGATAGCTAAATTTTATACTTTGTCTTTTGTCTTTTTTACATACAGGAAACATATGATGATATGATGTGAAATGCTATCATTGTTGATAGTACTGGACATAATCTGAAGAAGTCTTTATTGAACCCCCAACCTTCTGATTGCGACCAAGAGCATTAACTGTTGAGCCAGTGCAGAAATGATTATGTAACGTAATGATTCATTTAGCATTCGCTTGGGGTAAGCAAATATGGAAGCATCTGCATGATGTACATATGGTCAAAAAAAAAAGAGTAAATAAAATCACTTGATAAGGAAATATAAAACCTCATCCACATCAGATTATTTCCTGTACATAAATGTATCAAGATGGGTTATTTTGGACTTTTCTCCAAAATAGGACATTATGTAGACTTTAAAATAACATAGGAATCATGAATACAGCTTCCTCTGAGTCTTTGTGTGTGTAATAGTTTAGCCCAACATAATTTATCCATTATACCTCATGGTATAATGCATTGCTAAATCCTAATATCTTAAATGTCCAGCCTAAAATACATTTCAGCCTCACATTTAATATCACCACCAGCTGTCACTAAGCAGATGTATTCTATATTCAGTGAGAGAGAATGAGAGTGAGAAGTGAGAAGTGTGTCATGCCTTGCCCTCGTTTTATTATGGAGGGGGACACTTTCTGTGTGAAACGTCTGGGGTGGAACATGCCACAGCAGCCGTTGAGGGAGCTGACTGCACATATTCTGATACTTTTTTACGATCAGGCAGCCCTGCTTGTGGCTCGCTCTCTTCTTGGCCGAAGGGAGTTGGGTTTCAGAGCCTCGTGGTCATGGGCTGGCCACTGCCAAAGCGGCCAGCCAGCTCAGGTCCTGGGGATCTCGTATGGATCTGGAAGAGGGGCTAGAGATGAGCGCTGCTCTATCGCTTGCTCTGGGTCCAGCTCTCCACCGGATTTTGGAGCTTGCCCGCAACTCCTCCTTCCATTATGGAAAGCCAAAACACCCACTCTGACTCCAATGAGCCAGAGGGGGGAGCCGTTGCACCAAAAATGGAGAGCCACTCTCAAGCATATAAAGAGCTGCTTGAAGTGCTTACTAGGGCGGTAGAAAATCTAGACTGGCCTGGGGAAGAGGAAGTGGCTCATCGTCCAGCATTATATCTCCCCAGTGAAAATAAATCTCCCTCACACCGCAGAAAACTCTGCATCAGATTATTTGGCCATTGTGGGGAATGAACAGCACAGGTATTTAGCTATGCCAAAGGTGGAGGGGGCAGTTGCGAGCTACCTCTCTCCATCGACGGTACGGAAATTTAAAGGGGGGGGGGTGGTTTGTGGCAGCGGGTCTCACTTGTGGGTCACTGCAGACAATGGCAGTGTTGTAGGCCTACTAAGCAGATCTGCTATGTGAGCTCGACAACGGGGAGGGAATTGGGCCCGAGGCAGTGGCTGAGCTTCGCAGCACCACGGATTTGTCTCTTTGGGTGGCCAAGCAAATGGCCAGTCATATCGGCCGTTAAATGTTTAGCTTGGTTGCGGCAGAGGGTCCAGTTCAGAGCTTGACCCCCCAGCACAGAGGTGTGCTCACCAAAGTATTCAGTACAGAGCAGAGTCTGACGTTAGCACAGGAAGTAAGATCCCTCTTGGACAAAGGGGCCATAGAACATGTACCCTGTTCCCTGAGGGAGGGAGGTTTTTACAGCAGTTATTTTCTGGTCTGCAAAAAAGATGGGAGTATATGGCCAGTTTATATCAGTGCCATATGAACCATACTCTTCAAACATACAGGTTCAAGATGCTAATGCTCAAACTTATTGTTCCACAGATTCAGTTTGAGGACTGGTTTGTGACTATAGATCTTAAAGACGCATATTTCCAAATAGAACTATTGCCCAGTAACAGGAAGTTCCTCCGGTTCACTTTTTGTTCTTCCCATTGGTTTAGCTTTATCCCCTCACACCTATACAAAGTGTATGGATGCCATTCTGGCTCCCGTTTAGTAAACTACCTGGATGACTGGTTAACTCTAGCATGATCGAGAGAACTGGCGATTCAACATCGAGATGTTCTCACCCACATGAGCAGTTTGGGGCTCAGGTTGATCCTCAAGAAAAGTATGCTTTCTATAGTGCAGAGGACAACTTTTCTAGGGGTTATATAGGATTGTACTATGATGAGGATGTTTCTATCCTCAACACGCGTAGGGTCAACCCCATCAACATTGAGCAAGATAAAGCTGGGTCTGGGCATCCAGTCCAGTCTCTACAAGAGACTTTTGGGGCTTATGGCTGTAGCAGCCGATGTGATACCGCTGGGTCTATTGCACATGAGACTGTTTCAGTGGTGGCTGAAAAGTAATCAGTGTCACATGGCAATGCCTACATGCTCTGAAAATATGTAGGTGTCCCCAGTTTCTAGCCTCGGGTCACACTCTTGGGGCATCTCCTTATCGCAAGACATCAATGAGAGATGCCTCCCTCATGTGCTGGGGCATGGTCTTAGATGGCTGTCCAGCTCGCGGTCTCTGGAGTGGCCCTCATCTGGAGTGGCATATAAATCACCTAGACATGCGGGCCATATTTCAAGCACTGAAATTCTTTCTTCCTCAATTGAGAGGTCACCATGTATTAGTTGTGACAGACAATACAGTGGTGGTCTCATATAATCAACCACCAGGGAAGGTTATGATCGTGCCCCCTGTTCAGGCAAGTGCAACTAATTCTTCTCTGGGCAGAGGGAAAGTTTTTGTCAGTGAGTGCATTGTACATTCTGGGCAACCGGAATGTGGGGGCAGACATCCTGTCGAGGCAGGGGCTGAGGCCCAGGAATTGGATGCTCCATCCAAAAGTGGTGGAGTCCATATGGCTAAGCAGAAGAGGATGTGTTCGCCTCTGAGGAAACAACACACTGCCCGCTGTGGTTCACTCTCACTCCTCATGCACCACTGTGGCTGGACGCCATGGTGCACATGTGGCCGATGTCTGTACACTTTTCCCCTGATCGCGCTGTTCCCACAAGTACTAGCAACAGTTCACCAAGACAGTCTATGTCTGCTGCTAGTAGCACCTTATTGGACAGCTTCAATATGATTCTTGGAGAGAATATGCCTGCTTGACCGAACTCGCTGGGAGAAACCCATTCACAGGGATCTACTATCTCAAGCCAAGGGTTGATTTATCACCTTCAGCCAGAACTATGGAAACTGTGGGCCTGGCCCCTGAGGGGCACCAACTCATAGATTCTGGTCTCTCACCTGAGGTTGTAGAAACCATGTTGAAGGCTAGAGCAACATCCATGAGAAAATTGTAGGCACTCAAGTGGTGACTTTTTGTCTTGTGGTGTGAGTAATGTCAGTTAGACCCAGTAAACTGTGCAATAGCTACAGTCCTGGAGTTTTTACAATGATGATTCTCAGCAGGGTTGGCTCCTACAATCAGGGGCTACATGGTCGCTATTTTGGCTAGCCACACCCCTATTGATGGAGACTCTGTAGGGCAACAACCTCTAACATCAAGGTTTATGCGTAGTGGCTGAGGCGCAGCTGTGGGACCTTTCTGTGGTCCTCAAAGATCTGTCAGGTGCCACATTTGAGCCCTTAGAGTCAGCCTCAGAGAAGCTTCTGACTCTAAAGGTAGTTTTTCTGCTGGCCCTGACATCTCTCATGTGAGTAGGATATCTACAAGCTCTCACTGTTGCTCCTTCCTGCCTTGACTTTCCCCCTGGATTAGACAAGACCTTCCTATATCCTAGGCCGGATTATATTCCTAAAGTACTTACGTCTGCTGCTCAGCCAGTATTATTGCAGGCTTTCTGCCCTCCTCCATTCCTCAGACCAGAACAAGAGAAATTGCACCTTCTGTGTCCAGTAAGGGCTCTCTTACACCGCTCCAGTCAGTGGCATAAGTCTGAGCAGTTGCTGGTCTGCTTTGGTGGTGACAATAGAGGGGATGCTGTGTTGAAGCAGCGCATCTCTAATTGGATAGTGGAAGCAATCTCTATCGCTTATGAGGCATGCGGTCTTGCTACACCTGGGCATAAGGGCTCATTCCACTAGGGGGGTTGCCTCCTCAAAGGCTTTATTCAAAGGGGTCCCCTTACAGGATGTGTGCTGTGGCAGGGTGGTCTAGGCCACACGCATTCATTTGTTATTACAGTCTGGAGATGCATTCCACCCCAGGCTCGAGTGTCCCCTTGGGCTTAGATCTTTTGAACAGACCATGCACTCAGTATGACGGAGTGGCTATTCTTGTTCCCACAGCATAAAGCTCACGTAACGTTGAGTTCCATTTGAGAGGGAATGGCTGGGTTACACTTGTAACCCTGTTCCTTGAGAAGGGAACGAGATGTTGTGTAGCTTTGCCATACTGGGTCAAGTCTGTGAATTACATCTTCTGTCCGAGTGCTGATTGGCTCCCTTCATGCCGTGTATCAGCCATGCTTCTCCATCCAAGTAACCCTTTAGAATCCCAAACAACTCACTGGTTACAGCTTGATTTCATATCCTACCCTTCTCCTCCCCAGCACCACCATCTAGGACTTCCATACCCTTTGTAGCAGCAGCATTCTTCTCTGCTTTGTCTGTCCATGCGTTTCAGAACAAATATTTGTACTTGCTCAGCAGCAGCATAGCAGATCTGGTCGGCCAAAATCAAACCCTTATACACTCCATTCCTATCTAAACAAGCTCACAATTTCACTCCAAGAGTTGTCATAGCTGAAATAAACTGAATCTCTGGAAGTTAATCATAATGAGCTCATAAAACATGAACCATTTTTAAAAGATGTCAGGAACTCAAGCAAATAGGCTACATACCTACAAACATATTCATAAATTTGCATCATTGCATCTACATCATACACACATTATAATGATAATTTGTTTAATATTCATACTTTTATTAAACAGTTGCAAAACAAATTGCCACAGAAGACTAACTGCCAACTGGATAGTTCTTCAAAACATGCCATGCACAAAGAGCCCAAAGAGAGTTTTTAAAAGATTATTAATTTTCAGTCTTCAGAAATGTTGTTAAAAGTGAGAAAACATATGCATGAAAAGTTTCCCCCAAACCACAGTAAAAGATGCCTCCCAGATCCACTTGAGATGAGTGAGGTTATTAATGATGCAAATACACCCATGAGTGGGCATCTCTTTGCCCTTCTCAGCACTCAAACATTGTGTATGCTAATTCTTTTTAGCAATTGAAACAATATCTACCCTTGTGGAATCTAGATCAAGGAAAGCAGCTGTTTGTTATTTGGTATATGGAAATGCGACTGATTGCCTGGGGGATTAATATTAATTATGATCCTGTAGCTTGGATTAGCCCTTCTACATTGTTTTGTATTGAGAACGGAATTCATAATTCCGGAAATGTTTGAAATGTTGCCATGGTACCGAAATACAGATAAAATATCAATACACATTAAAACAAAGTCTGCACAGTCACATTAAAGTGCCCCTAACATGCTATATTACAAATGCCTAATTTTGTTTTAGAGGTCTCATACAGTAGGTTTGTATGCGATGAGGTTTGAAAGTGATGGCTTCTCCACATCTTTGAGAACTCTCTTGTTGTAGAGGATTTTTTCAACTTTGTGGAGTGCCAACGACCCTACGTTGTTATTAAAGATTGTACAATAATTGCATTTCAAAACAGTCAATTCACAAACATATTCAGTAATGGATATTTCTGAAGATATAGTGAGGCATATTAGTTGAATTATGGATAATCCTTAATCATTTTTATAAATGCCTCTTTGAAACCATTTTTTAGGATCCTTTGAAACTCTATCAGCATGTGCATACTTTGCGAAGTTGGAGTCTTCATGTATGTGTACATTCTGAAGGTGGTTGATCAGTGAAGTCCACTTGGCTACATTTTCTGGTCCTGATATAGACAAAGTTGCGTTCTAGTACACATGGTTCTATATACTGCGTTGTCACCTCTTCAATAGTTTGTCTAATTTCTTAGACAAACCTGATAGAAAGTGAATGATTATCACATACATTTCATTTCGATGAAGTACAAGAGAAATTGTTTTCAGTGTGACCTCAATCTTTCTCAAAGTGCCACACACCATAGAACTGTGTTATGCTGCATTCTCTCAGATATTTCTGAATCTGTGGATGCCGGTCAGTGACAATGTAGTCCACTGTCAAACTATTAGACTCAAGCAGATCCAGACATCTCTTTAGGCCTTCCTTCTCCATGTTGCAACTACCACCAACCTCATTGCACATCTATGGTAATGTGATTATAATTTTATTTTTTTTTTTCCCAGAAACAAATTATCACATAAGGTGGCAGGATTTTATATATATATATATATATATATATATATATATATATATATATATATATATATATATATATATATATATATATATATATATATTAGTTACACACCTGAACAAGCTGTAGGTTGAAAATAGTGTTGCTGTCCATGTGCATCACTGGTTAGGTGCCTCATTTCACTGAATGTCCTATAGAAAACAGAACAAAGATTGACCAACAATTAGGTTTCAAGTGTGATTTTACAATTTTCAAACATAGATAAACAAGTAATTTCTGACAAACTCAGGGCGTACCCGGTGAGTCTGCATGCATATCTCTGGAAATTGCGATCCCCCAATGTTTTAACTTCTGGAAAAGATTTTGTTGTTCTCTTTTCCATTTGTGGATAAAGAGAAAGTCCTCTAAAAGTCCTAGAATGTCTCATACTTAAATATGTGTAGCTGCAAGGCCGCACAAATCTATAAATATATGAAAAATGGGAAAATATTACACAAAGAACACTGATCAAAATTTTCATGTATACCTTTTGTAGTTGGACGAATGATCCACCTGTAAAAAAAATTTGGCTGCAGATTTCAGGTTTCTGACGGTGGTATTTCCAACCGTGGGCTGGCTCTGCCATTGCTGTTGTAATTACACTTAGGACAAAGCTGATTGAATGCCACATAAGTACCCATCCGCTGTGACTGGACACCATACTTTGACTTGCATATCGAACAAGTGTCAAACAGCTCACGCAGACTGGTTTCAAAAACAATGTATTTTGAATCCACATGTATAGAACTTGGCACAGACTTAAAACAACATCATAACAAAAATACCATTTTATTTTGCTTTCAAATCATTTTTGCATCTTGGCTGAAATCTGTTAGTGCTGTACTTGAAATATAAAATGTGTAGCACTTACATCATTTCAGATTCTTCTGAAACAACAGGGATGCCCAGGTTGAATTCTGAGTCTCAAGGTTCTGTCTGGACATCTGTACCTCTATCACACACTTCCTCCTCCAACTCCAGGCAAGGTCTTTTGGGTGGTCTGAATCCAGGAGGCTTTACAGGTGTTGACATCGGTGCATCAGTCCAAATTGAATTGGTTTCTGTATCGGTCGCACAAGAAACCATTGCTTGCTATTGTGATCCTGAAATAGAATATATATACACACACCGTACCTTTGCTCCTTCTGGACGTGTCCCTCAGTGTACCCATGGACAGGTGTCTGCCGACAGATATCATAATTGTGAGTGCAATACACTAGGTGTCCACTGATATGGTTTGCAGAGGGTCAGTCTACAGTTGGACATTACTGGTATTGTTGGAGAGTTCCTGAGCAAGTTTGCCAAGGACTACCATGGATAGTAGTAAAGATAAGATTACAACATATTATTGTCACATAATGGAAGCTGAGACATAAGCAAGTGCAGGTTAATAGTTTAAGCCAAGAAGTCCAAAGGATCAGGCAAAAATCAATAAACAAAGACAGGCAGAGGTCAGGCAATCAGGCAAACAGTCCAACCAAGGCAAGGCAAGGCAAGGCAAGGCAAGGCAAAAGACGAGGTCAAAACCAGAATCAACAAGGTCTCACGGCTTGGTAACGGCAGAAACAAAATGTAACTTAGCATATACTTCACAAAGAGTGAATGCATTGAAAGTCCTTTTTAAACTGTGGTTGTGATTGTGCTGTGAATTGGATGCAGGTGTGCATGATTAGAATGAAGGCGGGTGTTCTGGGAATTGCAGTCCATGGCAGCCATGTTTGTAGGCCGCAGTGCAGGATGGGAAATGTAGTCACTGGTTTGCTGTGATATGACAATAGTAGAGGTAGTTGTCTACTCTTTACTAATGACAAAGTCTCAGAGAAAGAAATGTTTGATATATACATATGTAATATGTATAAGAGATACATGTAATCTCAATTAACTGACCAAATTTTAGGTAATACTGGGCCCATGGCTGATTAGCAAAGGTATTTCAAGACAATAATTTGAGTTAGCTGGTTAGCAGAGGCCTACAGCTGTGCAATGGCTGTACACATATACAGGAAAAAACATCTGGTTACGCATGTAACCCTGTTCCCTGAGAAGGGAACAAGATGTTACGTGAGCTTCATGCTGTGGGAAGCGCCCAAGTGCGTGACCGTTATCTGAAGTCTATGTGAAATCACGCCTATTTATAGGCCTGCCGTGGTCAGGTGAAGTGGCAATTATGCACGTCCCATGACTATAAAGTTACACCTGTGAACCATGCTGTCAGCTTCTATTATCTGAAGTGAAGATGCAATTCACAGGCATGCCCCAGTATGACACAGCTACCCAATGTCTCGTTCCCTTCTCAGGGAACAGGGTTACATGCGTAACCCAGACGTTCCTATCAAAGGAAACTCAATGGTGCGTGAGTGTCACGCTGTGGGAACAAGTATACCCAGTCTGTCATACTGAGGGTATGGCCTATCACAAGGCTCCATCAATAGGGGTGTAGCTGTCTGAAATGGCGACCATATAGACCCCAATTGTAGAAGGAGCCAACCTTGCTGAGAAACATTGCTGTAAGAACTCCAGGATTGTAACTCATTGTACAGTTATTGGGTGTCACTGATGTTCCAAGCATTTAACATGGTCTCTACAACCTCAGTGGACAGACCGGAATCTATGAGATGTTGCCTCTCAGGGGCCAGACTCACAGTTTCCTTGGTTCTGGCCAAGGGTGATTAATCAACCTTCTGGCTTGAGACAATAGATCCATGTGATCGGGAATCTCCCAGGGAGTGCAGTGGAATGAGCCCCTATGCCCAAAGGTGTAGCGAGACAGTGAGCCTCATAAGCGATAGAGATTGTTTCCACTATCCAAATAGAGATGTGCTGCTTTGATGCAGCATCACCTCTACTCTCACTGCCAAGCAAACCAGTAACTGCTCTGACTTACGCCACTGGCTGGACTGGTGGACGTAAGTACAAGGAGCCGTCACTAGACACAGTAGGTGCAGTCTTTCCCATTCCAGTGTAAGGAATGAAGGAGGGAGCAAGCCTGCAACACTACAGACTGGGCAGTAGACGTATGTGCTTAGGAATATTCCGGCTAGCATATCGGGAGGCCTTCGTTAATCCAGGGGCAAGGTCAAGGCAGGAAGGAGTAACAGAGATTTCAGGACCCACAAAAAAGAGCTACCATTAGAGTCAGAAGCTTCTCTGAAGCTGATTCTAAGAGCTCAAATGGGACACCTGAAAGACCTGCCCTGGGCACAGAAGGTCCCAGGAAGGTATGCCTGGTCTGCAGATGGGCCTCAGCTGTCTGACACCAGGCATACATCTCGAAGTTAGAGGATGTTGTCCCCAGAGGTTCAATCGGTATGGGCGTGGCTGGCCGAAATGGCAGCCACATAGACAATAATTGTAGAAGGAGACAACCCTGCTAAGAAACATTGCTCTAAGAAGTCCAGGACTGTAGCTATTGCATAGATACTGGGTCTCACTAGTGATCCTCAAATCTCAATAAAAAAGTTGCTACTTGAATGCATGCAATTTTCTCGTGGATGGTGCTCTAGTGTTTAACATGGTTTCTACAACCTCGGTTGAGAGACCGGTATCCATGAGATGGTACCCCTCAGAGACCGGACTTACAGTTTCCATAGTTCTGGCTGAGGTTGATAAATCAACACTGTGGCTTGAGGCAGTAGATCCCTGCGAACAGGAATCTCAAAGGGTGTGCCGTCCAGCAGAGATATTATCACTGAGAACCAAATTTGAGCTGGCCAATCATGTGCTACTAGCAGCAGACATAGTACGATCTTGGCAAACTCTTGCTAGAGCTTGTGGGAGCAGAGCAATCAGGGGAAAGGTGTACAGATGTGACTTCGGCCACATGTGTACCATGGCATCCAGCCCTGACCCTTTTTTTGGTGCAGGAGAAGTGAGGGCGAACCACAGAGGGCAGTGTGTTGTGTCCTTGGAGGTGAACACGTCCACTTCTGCTCAGCTGAACCTCCGCCATATGGACCCACCCACCCACTTGTAGATGGAGCCACCAATCCCTGGGCCTCAGCCCCTGCCTCAACAGGATGTCTGCCCCCACATGCCAGTTGCCCAGAATGTACAATGTACTCACTGACAAAAACTTTCCCTCTGCCCAGAGAAGAATTAGTTGCACCTGCCTGAACAGGGGGCACGGACATAATCCTCCCTGGTGGTCAATATATGAGACCACCACTGTGTTTTCAGTCACAACTAACACATGGTGACCTCTCAGTTGAGGAAGAAAGAATTTCAGTTCTATAAATATAGCTTGCATTTCTAGGCAATTTATATGCCACTCCAGATGAGGGCCGCTCCAGAGACAGTGAGCTGGACAGCTGTCTAAGACCACGCCCCAGCCCATGAGGGAGGTGTCTGTCATTACCGTCTTGCAATAAGGAGACACCCCCAGAGTGTGACCCAAGGCTAGAAACCAGGGACACCTCCAAATTCTCAGAGCACCTAGGCATCGCTGCTTCACACTGATTACTCTGAGGTTCCGTCCTCGGACGAAACCCCCAACTTTTCAGCCACCACTCAAACAGTCTCCTTAGCAATAGGCACAATGGTATGATGTTGGCTGCTGCAGCCATAATCCCCAACAGTCTCTCGTAGAGACTGGAGGGGATGCTGAGATCCAGCTTTATCTTGGTCAATGTTGATAGGATTGACCCTACGCATGTTGGGAATATAAACGCCCTCATCATAGTTTGCTTTGCTTGTATCTTTCTCATTTGTATGTCGCTTTGGATAAAAGCGTCTGCTAAGTGAATAAATGTAATGTAATAGTAGAATCCTTATTTCCTATATATTTCTACATGGAAATATGCATCTTTTATATCTATCCTCACAAACCAATTCCCAAACTGAATCTGTGGAATGCTAAGTTTTGGCATCAGCATCTTGAACCTGTATGTCCAGTTCAGATGACATAGATCTAGAATTGGCCACGTACTCCCAAATTTTTTGCGGACCAGGAAATAACGGCTGTAAAAACCTCTCACCCTCAGGGAACGGGGTACATGTTCTATGGCCCCTTTGTCCAAGAGGGATCTTACTTTCTGTGCTAACGTCGGGTTCTGCTCTATCCTGACTACTGTGCTGAGCACACCACTGAACTGGGGGGTCAAGCTCTGAAATGGACCCGGTAACCCTTGGCAGAAGTTTCCACACTGGCAGATGTTCTTTTAGTGATGTTAACTTTTCCACATTCTATTGCACGGAAAACATCAGATTTCCATTGCCCTATGACAGCTAGCTGACCAGAGAACACTGAAAACTTGGGACAGCCTTGGCTAAGGGAGGCCCTACACAGATGCCTGCCGCAGTATGTTGAGCTCACTCATCAGGTCTGTTTGGTAGGCCTGCAACACTGCCATTGTCATTGTCAGCAGTGACCCACAAGCAAGGCTCACCTCTGCAAAGGCCTTGACCACCAACACCGCGGTCGCCTTACATGGCTTGGATGGCAAAGCAATCCCCCCCCAAGTTACCTGCCATTGATGGAGAGAGGTAGCTTGCAAGCGCCTCCTCCACCTTCGGCATAGCTTAATAGCCGTGCTGTTCATTCCCCACGATGGCCGAATAATCCGACATTCGGGGTTGTAAATACCGCTTGTAAATGGTCTTCCCCCGAAGCATGATATTTTGTAATGCACTTCTGGAAAAAGGGGGGTTTTCTGTAGTGTGAGGGAGATTTATTTTTACTGTGGAGAAAAAAACCTCATCCAGCCTTAGTAAACACTTCAAGCAGCTCTTTATATGCTTGAAAGCTGCTCTCAGTTTTTAGCACACCCTTCTGGCTCTTCGGAGTCAGAGAGGAATTTTTATTTATTTCCACGGTGGAAGGAGGAGTTGCGATGTCAGCTCCAAAATCTAGTGCAGAGACAGAGAAAGAGATAGAGCAGCGCTCATGTCCGGCTCCTCTTCCAGATCCATATGAGATCCCCAGGACCTGATCCGTGAGGCTCTGAAACTCAACTCCCTTTGGCCGAGAAGAGAGTGAGTCACGAGCGGAGCTACCTAATTGTAAGGCGTTCACTATGCTCACTGTCAGAACTCTCGAGGGCTGCCCTGGCGTGCTCTACCCCTAGACACTTCACACCGAAAGTGTGTCCCAATCTCCCCCCAACCCCCCTGCCTGTGATGAAATGGTAGCAAGGCATAACACACTTCCTGAATTCTCTCTCACTCATAATTTTCTCCATTTTTAAATAAAAAAAAAAAACTTTAAGGGACAGAAAGTTAAAGAGATTATTCATTCTTTTTTTGAAAAGACATAGAGGAAATGAAGAGTCTTTTTTTTAGCATTACACAAACGACTGACATGCAGTCTTGCTGAAGATGCTGACATGCTGATGGCATGGTTCACAGGTGCTGTTTTTATACCACACAACTCGCTGAATTGCATGATGAGTAGGCATGATGTTACACAAGCTTCAGATACTAGTCATGCGCAAGGGCGCTTCCCACAGCGTTGAGCTCAAACAATGTGGAGTTCCCTTTGAAGGGGAACTGTACATGTGCATATTGAGGTGTGCAAATTGTAGGGAGTGCAAAATATGATGTGAGTGAGTGTAAAGATGTAAAAATGTAATAACAGGCAGGATGAAGTAGTGGAAGTTGCATGTGTTAGTCCAGTTCCAGTCTTTGGTGTTCCCCTGCTTGAGGGCCCAAATCACCTGTGTGAAAAAGCTCCTCCTCATTCTCTCTCTGTTGGCCTTCAGGGAACGGAAACATTTCCCTGACCATAACAGAGAGAACTGTCCATTTTTGCGATGGCTGGGGTCCTTCATTAACTTCCTGGCCTTGGTCCAGTACCACTTGTTGTAGATGAACTGCAGGTCAGGGAGCTCTGTGCAGATGATACACTTAGCCATTTGCACCATCCTCTGGAGAGCTCATCTGTCCTGCATGGTGCTGTTCCCAAACCAGGCTGTAATGTTTCCCATCAGGATGCTCTCAATGGTGCAGGTGTAAAAGTTCCTGAGCACCTTAGATGGCAGTTTAAAGTCTTTCAAGCGCCTGAGGTAGAATAGATGCTAATGGACCTTCTTCACCAGGGTGGTGATGTGACAGGACCATGTCAGGTCCTGTGTGATGTTGAAACCAAGGTAAAGGAAACTGTGCACATGCTCCACTGGGGTTCAGTTGATCTCAAGTGGATGGTAGCTCCTCTTCTGCTTTGTTCTAAAGTCCACAACCAGCTCCTTTGTCTTGCTGACATTCAGCAGGAGATTGTTGTCCTGGCACCAGTTCTCTAGGCTCTTAATCTCCACTAAATAGGCCTACTCATCCATCATTATGGGAGATCAGGCCCAGCACAAAAGTGTCATCAACTTAATAATGGTGGAAGAGTTGGAAGTGGCCACAAAGTCATAGCTGTACAGGGAGTACAGCAGGAGCCTCAGTACACATCCCTGGGGAGCACCAGTACTGAGGGTGAGGAGGGGTGAGACATGTTTGCCCACCCTAACTGCTTATGGTTAATCAAATAAGAGCTAGTCCAAGTGCACTTGTCAGTGTTTCTAGTCTCTTCTGGCAGGTGATATCAAAGACCCACAGGAAGAACCATTACACAAAAAATAACAGGACATGACCACTCTCAGCAACCCAGTCAGTCAGAGACCGATCATTTAATTTACACCGTGTCACTTGCTCAAAAGTTTTTGCTTTCTCTTTGCAAAGTTTTTAATTATTTTCCCCCCATTTGAGCAGCTTTGCAAAGCACCAATTCGAAAGATTTAGTATAGTTCATGTAATGTTTTGAAATAAATAACTGCCTTAGCATATTTATAATCAATAAGTGGGTGTAAATTTTAACATTCATATGGAAGAGTTGTTACTTCCAAAATTCCATGGGCAGATAGAAATTATTTTGTCACTTTAAATCAGTGAAGCCAAATAATTAAGCTTTGCCAAATCACACAGAAAAGAACAGCTAAAAAAAAAAAAACTTTTGTGAAAGTCTGAATTTGCAACATAAAATCAAAACGTTTTCAGTGGTGCTATTAGAAAATTGTTCACCTGATTAAATGTAAAATTTCAATATCACATGGAATTGTATCGGTCTGTTAGACATATTTCAAGCATAGTTTGTTTTAATCTAGAAAAGTTTGACAGAATTTTCTGTGACCTTTGCATAGGTATTGATTTTTTCCTCCTGGCCTCTTAATAGGTTTTGCCCAGACTGTGATGTCTTCAGTCTGCTAGAGCACAGTAAAACAGGAGAAAGCTGTTCACCCTTTGTTGCTAGAACCCGATTCCGGATTCTTTGGTAAATACAGCTTCACATAAACTCACTCCTTCTAAAAATAAAGGTGCAAGCTGGAGTTAACTCTTCTTCCATGCAGCTTTGACTGGTCTAACATAAACATACACGATCACATCCAGCATGTGCCACCCAAGCCAAGTTTAATATATCAGCCTCTGAAAGAAAGGCAAAGAGGATTTTGGATTTTCCTGACACTGTACAATGACAAGATGTTTGGCTTCTATCTCAAACACATGGGCTGGAGTGCAGGAGTGGGAGTGTATGCTATTCCCATACTGCTCTGTGCTGAGCTTTGAGCAGAGCGAGTTAGAAGGTCAGCATTTTCAATCTGATCTGTAAGGCACAATAATGCAGTGCAGTAATGAGGGAATTAAGGAGAGGGAAATAATAGAAGCTTTGCTTCATCTACCCAGACAGTGATTGTTGACATCTCAGGAGGTATTTTTCATACTACACATCTGTATTAGCCACCGCTGTCCAAAAAATGTAGTGATGGACACACTACTATGTACTGAGATAAGAGCAAGAACAATTGAGGGATAGTTTCAGTTTTAAAGTATGGTTGGTTGAGATGATTTGGAATTCTACTTGGTCTGTGGAGATTTTATCCCATTTTCCAACCATTGGGATTCTGCGTTAACTTTGTCACTCTCTATCTCACCTCCTGCGAGCCTTTGCTGTGTCTGCTGGATTATGGTCTGCCCGTTGGCCGCCTCATCACTGTTAGTGAGTCTCTTCTGACTGTTTCATTAGTTCGCGGCCTTTCCTGCTGACCCTACCAACACCTCTGGTTGAATCAGTCTCCACTTTCTCTGCCGGCTACGTCATTGTTTATGGACGGCGTCATTACTTCTGTGGTGGGGTTAGCTGAATTTGTGGGTATGTTTGCTGCCGGCTCAGCTGTTTTAAAATTGACAATGCATCAGATAATGCTGGCCAAGATGTTTGCTTTTCTTTTCCTTATCGTTAATGACATTTACAGCATGTCATTAACATACTTGTCATCTGGTTTAAAGACCCTAAACTGTCACCAGCACCTTGATTTATGAGTATTGTCGGTCGCTTGGGATTCTTTGCCGACCACGCTACATCCATTGCTCTACCAGGCTTCTGCGTGATGAGCATCGCACATCTCTGCAGTGTATTCCATCTATCTAGACCAGTAGATTCGTCGTTCACATGACTTTGTCTTCAGGTCATTTGAAAAACACTGCTTCATTAAGCGCTTGTCACCGCTATGATATTAAAGTAGCATTTGCTCTGTCCCAAAACTTTGTGCTTCTAAACTGCCATTCATTGACAGAAAAAGCATACTTCCTCCCTGAATTAATTGCTGATATACAATTGGATATGTTGCTCCTCACGGAAACCTGGCAGTTACCAAATGACTTTTATTTAAACCTTCTTACTCACTGTTTATATAAATATTTGTCTAAGCCACATCTTTGTGGAGTGTGCAGTAGTCTATCGTGAGGTTGTGAAAATTTTCATGACTGAATTTCATAATGCGAAATCTTTTCAATACATGGCTTTTAATGTGCTTGCTCATATGACTCTTCTGATCATATTAATATATTGTCCTCCTAAGCCTCTGTTAGATTTTTTTTTTCTTTGAACTCAATGAACTACTCACTTTGGCCTATGCTGTATCCATTTATGTTATCGTGCTTGGTGATTTCAAATTATATTTTGACTCTGTCTGTTCTAATGCCAGTGATCTTACATTAACTTTGGATAATTTTAGTCTTGTACAACGTCAACTTTCCTACTCACTGCCGTGGTCACACACTTGATCTTGTTTGCACTTCAGGAATTAATAATGTCTCTTTCTCTGGCTCACAAATTGGTACATCTGATCATAAACTTATAACAGTTAGATTTGATTGCGCTCTTCCTGAATCTCCTCACAAAACTACTATTAATTATCCCAATGTTAAATCTGTTAATCCTCTGCCTTTCTCAGTCTCCATTCATTCATCTTCTCTGCCTTCTTACTATGGTTTCTCTTGTGCTTATGCTGTTCTCTCTATTTACAACTTTGCTCTCTCTGAAGAGTTGGACAAACACGCCCGGATGATAACTAAACTGGTACCTTCATCTTATGCGCCTTGTTGATATACACCTATGCTCCGTCTGCTTAAACAGTCTTGAGTGCTGGCATAGGAAAAGTGGCCTGGAGGTGCATTACCAAGATTTGTGTGTTCACCAGCTGAAATACAAGTCTGCTCTTAATGCCACACGTACAGCATACTACTCCTCCATAGTTATCACTGCTACAAGTAGACCTAAGACATTTTTTCTATTGTACAACAAACTTATTAAATCTTCAACACATCATATTACTGGCTCAATTGACCTCTGCAACTCCTTCCTTCACTTTTTTGAAAATAAAATAAAATGTATTCATGAAACATTTTCATTAAACTCAACAGATGTTTCCTCTAACTGGTCTTCATCTCAGCCTATAAAACACATCCTCTCTAACTTTACTGTCACCAGTCCATCCTCTGTTAGTGACCTAATTGCTCAAACTAGCTAATCTACTTGTCAGTTAGATCCAGCACCTACCTCACTTCTTAAAAGCTGCCTATCTGTAATCCTATCTCCTATTGCTCACTTGATCAGCTGTTCTATTTCTTCTGGCTCGGTCCTGCTATCATTAAAAATGGCTGTGGTTACTCCTGTTTTAAAGAAACCAGGGTTATATTCTTCTGTTATGAATAATTTCAGACCTATAGCTAATCTTCCTTTCGTTTCTAAGCTGCTTGAAAAAGTAGTTGCCTTGCAGCTACAAGCTCATCTTTCTGCTAACAATCTTCTTGATCCCTATCAATCCAGTTTCCGATCAGGCCACAGCACTGAAACAGCACTGTTAAAAATTACTAATGACCTATCTGCTGATTCTGGGTGTCTTACTGTTCTCATCATGCTTGACTTAACAGCAGCCTTTGACACTATCTCATCACATACTTACCTCTTGATTATCAACTATTGGCATCACGCGTAGTGCAATGTCTTGGTTTAAATCATATCTCACTGATAGGCAATTTTTCATTACTATACATAACTTCAAATGTTCTTTGTGTTCTCTCTCTTGAGGTGTCTCTCAAGGTTCTGTTCTTGGACCACTTCTGTTCAATATTTATTTGTTACCTCTTGGTCACATTATCCATAGTCATGATCTCAGCTATTACTGTTATGCCGATGACTTGCAAATTTAAATATCGGCTTGCTCTGTCTCTCCTCTTCCTCTGAATGCCTGTATTGCTGACATCAAAATCTGGCTACATAGCAACTTCCTAAAATTTAATAATGTTAAAACTGAAGTTATTGTTTTTGGTCCACTATCCCTTTGACAAAAGTCTGAGTTTATCTATTGATGGGGCTACATTAATTCCATCTCATACAATTAAAAATTCTAGGTGTAACATTTGATTCATCACTTAAATTTCAATCTCAAATAAGTTCTATTACCAAGACTGCATTTTACTACCTTTGGAATATTGCCTGACTGCGACCTGCTCTCAGCCCTCAAGACACTGAAACTGTAATTCATGCTTTGATAAGCTCTAGTCTCGGCTACTATAACTCGCTCTTATTGGGCTGCCCGCTAAAACAATCACTATATTGGAATATGTTCAAAATTCTGCTGCCAGAGTAATCAGTCAAGTCAAGAAGTCACATTACCCCTTTGCGCTATAATCTACATTGATTGAATGAATCTACATTGACAGACATGTTTCTGTCCCCACTCAATATAAAATTCTCTTGGTAACTTTTAAATGTCTTCATGCACTTGCTTCCCATTATTTGTCTAAATTGCTGCACTGTTATTCACCTCCTTTCTCTCTTTGGTCATCTGATGTAAAACAGCTTTTTGTACCTCATTTTTCATCTTTCATCAGTGGGTGGTAGATCATTCAGTGCTGTGGCTCCGAAACTCTGGAATTCTCTTCTACTAACTCTTTGTGACACTTGTACCATATCCTCATTCAAATCACAACTAAAAACCTTTTCTTACAGTATTTCCAGCCCTCCTCTGTATAGCGTTTTGCTGTTTAGTTACCGTATATATGTATGTATGTGTATATGTATATATGTACTGTATGATGCATGTATTCATGTTTGATGCTGTGTTTATGTATTATCTCCTTGTACAGTGACCTTGAGCTTGGGAAAGGCACTTTATAAATCAAATTTGTTATTATTATTATTATTATTATTATTATTATTATTATTATTATTATTCCATCCATCCATCCATTTTCTATACCGCTTGTCCTTTTCAGGGTCACGGGGAACCTGGAGCCTATCCCAGGGAGCATCGGGCACAAGGCGGTGTAGACCCTGGACAGGGTGCCAATTATTATTATTATTATTATTATTATTATTATTATTACTAAATATCCATCCATTTTCTGTACCGCTTATCCTATACAGGGATGCAATAATGAACGTTGTCATGGCCTCTCCACTTGATTTTGTTTGAGACTTTGTTATTATTAATGTCACCCTGCCCAACCAAAGTCTATGGTCATGAGCTGTTGCTGCTTTTTCGCCTGTTGAATTGGTCACTTGAATTGAATGAGGTTTAATACAAATCTCAATAACTGAAACATAACATCTGCATAGACCTAATGTGTTTTGTTGCTGGAAAGTTTAGCAAGAGAAAGTTTTTTTAACTAATGCACAATATACATACATTTCAATATTGTTAATGAGATAAATCTTTACTGGAGGCGGTTTGTGGATTTAGTTTTACAGCTGAGGTGGGGACTGGCTACAAAAAGTTAGCCCTAGAAGGTATAACATTAACATCCAAAGAGTAACTTGGCATCAGTATTCTATGACACAAGTAAAGTTTATTAACATCATTGGGTGTTTTAATTCTCTATAATATTATCGTATTTTTGTGTGCTTGTTTTCTAGAAGCCAAACAGTTTGCAGTGCAACAGCTAATGGATCCCTTTTGGGAAAAATTAATCTGGCTAAACTGTTCTTCACCAGTTAACCCTTCACCCTGGAGCACACCAGCTACTGACCTCAGCACACACTGAGTAATCACGCAGATAGAAGATGGAGTAAGCTGCCGAACCCAGTCGGAGCTATATAGACAGCTTCCTCCGTAGCTGATTATACATAAAAAAATACATTTTATATTTTAAACTTTTATATTATATTTTAAATTTTAGAACAGGATGATATTTTTGTTATTTTATGAATAAATTAAATGAATGCAGTTATGGTGGCCCTGTTTATTCCTGTACTAAGGAAAGTTGTTCAACCAGATTTTGCCTATGCTGTATTGTCAACCAAGCATTTCACGTTCTTTTGGTTGTTAGGCGGTTGTCTTTCTAGTTAGTGTTGATAAAGGTTTTTAAATCTTTTTTTTATTATTTTAATCTTATATCCATATATTTTATGACAATGCTTTATTTAAAATGTTGGAGTCAGTGACCCATTGACATCATCAAACTGTTGCATTCTTCTTTTATGACACTTTTCCAGGTTTGTATTTCAGCTTTTTTCAGTTTTTTCTTTCAGATTTTGTCTCTTCATGTATGTGAAATACATGCTTAATTGGCTTAAGGTCTGGTGACTGACTTGGCTAGTCTAAAATGTTCCACTCCCCCCGATTAAGTCCATTGTTGTCTCGGCGGTGTGTTTTATGTCATTGTCTTGCCACATGATGAAGTTCCTCCCAATTAGATTGGATGCATTTTTCTGTAAAGTAGCAGACTTCTAGAATGTTTCTGCAGACTTCTGAATTCATTCTACTGCTACCATCATGAGTTACATCATCATTAAAGATTAGTGGGCCTGTTCCAGAATATTTTGGATCATGAGCAGATCCTTTCTTTTTGCATACTTTGGCCTTTTCATTACTTTGGTAGAGGTTTATCTTGGTTTTAGAACTTTTGTAGCTCATCTCTGTATTTCTTTACAAATTTCAGTCTGGCCTTCCGACTCTTACTTCTTTGAACGGTGGATTGTGATACCTTACACGGGGGGTTGGGGGGGGGGGGGGGGGGGGTTCCCCACACAGATGGGTTATTGGCTTGTGGATAAAACTTACAGTAGATGATGATATAGTGGAACTTAAGTAATTCTTTAAATTAACTTGATGTATTGGATTTTTCTTAAGCACTGTTGTAATATTTTTATTTATTTATTTATTTTTGACATTTTGAGGCTCTGTGTTATTATAAGAAGTATGTTGATGTTGGTGCACATCGACTGACATTGTTAACAAAGAGACCAGGCTCTGTTTACAGACAACCCACAGAAAAATGCAAGAACTATTCAGTTGACTCTTTTTTTCTTTTTTTGCACAAATCATTCATTATCAGTTTTAAGTACTTTCATTAGAATTGTCCATCACTAAACCCAGTGACTACTTTATTCGTACATGTTCATACAACTATCCCAAGACCAGATGAGGTTTTTCCTGTCTTCTCTTTAAGTTTTGTGAGCCATGATAGCCTCAGATTTCTGTTCTTGGCTGGCAGGAGTGAAACCCCATGTGTTCTCCTGCTGTTGTCACTCATCTGCCTCAAGGTTTGACATGTTGTACGTTTGGAGATGCTTTTCTGCTCAGCATGGTTGTAAAGAGTGGTTACTATAGCTTTTATTTCAGCTCAAACCAGTCTGGCCATTCTTCTTTCTGCCCACTTTTATCAACAAGGTGTTTTCAACCACAGAACTGCTGCTCACTGATGTTATTATAGAGACTTGTGTATGTGAAAATCAGCAGTTTCTGAAATATTCAAACCAGTCCAATAACCATGCCACAGTCACTTAGATCAAATTTTTTTCTCATTCTGAGGTTAGATGTGTGCATTAACTGAAGCTCTTGACCTGTATCTACATGATTTTATGCATTAGCAGATTGAATAATTAATTGTATGAATGGGATGGGGTACAGGTGTTCCTTTTAAAGTGGATGATGAGTATATAATTAAATATATGCACTAGACATTGTTTTAATAGAAAGAAAAAAGGTATAGGTTTAAGGTTAGGGTTAGGTTTAATTGTAACATAGCAATAATGAGCTACATTAATAGGTATGTCAATTGCTACAAGGATAGTAAGTTCTGTGTGTGTGTGTGTGTGTGTGTGTGTGTGTGTGTGTGTGTGTGTGTGTTTCCCTGCAATACATTGACATCTTATCCTGGCATCTATTCCTACAGTATTGTCAGGACAGGTTCTGAATCCACCAGGACCCTGACCAGGATAAAGTGCTTAGTGATGATGAATGAATGAGCCGATTATTTAAATTAGCCTACATTCATCCACACTGCAGTCCCTTGTGTTTAATTGATTGCAGAAGCTAAAACTCATGATCACAATTAAAATACAATAACTTGTGCAGCCTTGTTCTAGTCTTGAAACATCTGAAAGATGTGTAATAATTGTTTTGTGTATTGTGCCAGCCTAACGGACAAACTGAGCAAACTTGTCTTTACCACATCACTGTTTTAGAAAAGTGTCAGGACTATGATTAAATAAACAGAAAAATGTGTTATTTGGGGCGCACGGTGGCTTAGTGGTTAGCACATTTGCCTCCAGGGTCGGGGGTTCGATTCCTGCCGTGGCCCTGTGTGTGCGGAGTTTGCATGTTCTCCCCGTGCTGCGGGGGTTTCCTCCGGGTACTCCGGTTTCCTCCCCTAGTCCAAAGACATGCGTGGTAGGCTGATTGGCATGTCCAAAGTGTCCGTAGTGTGTGAATGGGTGTGTGAATGTGTATGTGATTGTGCCCTGTGATGGATTGGCACCCTGTCCAGGGTGTACCCCACCTTGTGCCCCATGCTCCCTGGGATAGGCTCCAGGTTTCCCCGTGACCCTGAAGGAAGGATAAGCGGTATAGCAGATGGATGGATGTGTTAATTGAATTTTGCTTATGTTCAAGCCCTTTATTTTGTGTCTCAGCTTGAGGCTGCTTATTATTTTGTATTAATGGACTACTTTACGCTCACCTCAGGATAATATTTGCAGTTAAGCTGTTAAGAAGTTTACAGGGTTGAAGAAGTTGTTTGTGCTGGGGAGAGGGATGTTCTTGTGCTCTCACATGAGCATGAATCTGTGTGAAGAGACGTGATGTGGTGGGTTGAGCATGCCATTGTCTAATGTGATCTCTCTCTCTCTCTTTCACTTTCCTTAGACTCACTATAGTGATGGGGAATACATAATCAGACAGGGTGCTAGAGGAGACACATTCTTCATTATCAGTAAAGGAAAGGTAAGATTTATCTCAGACAAACAGACACTAATGCATATTTTCAAACGCTGTTTTTGAGGAAAATTGTGCTTTTGTGATAACAGGTGAACGTTACCCGGGAGGATTCGCCCAATGACATTGTTCATCTGCGTGGCATGGGGAAAGGGGACTGGTTTGGAGAGAAAGCTCTTCAAGGGTAAGTAAATGCGCATGTCATAGCCCCTGCAGAAAGTGGCGTCAAAAAGAAAAACAATATGAGTGGCAGCCTGGGAAAGCCCTTCATGTGGGGAAATTTGGACAGGTTTTGGATTTTTTTTTTTTTGTACCACAACCATCTTTCACATCCAAAAAAGGGGAAAATTGGATTTTAAAGATTTAATTCCAGCCCTACCTACCTATACATTTATAATCTAATCTAATTAGTTTGGATCTCATGTTAAAAAATAATAAGCTTACAATGAGAAATGAGTTATCACTTTGATTATCAGCTTCATCCGCATCAGTCTCTGTCTCATCACCTGAGGTAAAATTCACTCACAGAGGTTAAACAACAGTAATGGTAAATAGTCTGGACTTATATAGTACTTTTTTAAACTTAGCTGTTCCAAAGCACTTTACACTGGTTTTCATTCACCCATTCACACACACTCACACACCAGTGGTAGCAGAACTGCCATGCAAGGCGCTAGCTTGCCATTGAGAGCAACTTGGGGTTCAGTGTCTTGCCCAAGGACACTTCGGCATGTGGAGTCATGTGGGCTGGGAATTAAACCACCAACCCTACGATTAGTGGACAACTTGTCAGCTGGTGTCCCCTCCCCTCTTCTGCTACGTAAGCAAAGTTGTGACTATTGAGTGCATAAAACGTCCAACATTCCTCACTTGGTGCGGTGGTGCTGAGAGCTGTGTTGTTTCTCCTGTGATAAAATCAGTATGTGACTATAGCTCAGAAGACACTTACTGCTTTTATCACAGGAGAAACACCACCACAGCTCTGTTTATGACACTGTTCATTTCACCCAACCGAACACTGTCATTCCACATTTGGATCAAATCTATTCACGCATACCAACTTTACACCTATACCATGATAGATCCGACTGCTTCTTCAAATCTGTCCCTCAAGGCCCACTGTTGTGCAGCATGTACGTCCAACCATAATCAATAATTACTGTAAAATACTGTTATTTTTATTATTTGTTATGCACATATTGCATCTGCTCATTTTTCATAATCCATGAATAAAGTAGGATTTTCTCCAGATTTCTACTAGCCCTAACTCACAGTTCTTACAGCAGAATGCAACTATAGAGGACTTCTATAGTATTCTTTGAAAAATTCAAATTATCTGGTCCTCCACTAGAGATATTCAACCCAAAATTGAGGGGAATTTAAAAAAAATTACACATTCTTTCCACCTAAAAACAAAATATAAGAGAAGTCTTAAACCTGTAATGTTATGCATGCACACTATACTTACCTAGTTACCCTCTAAAAAATTAAGACTGTGACTCGAACCCTTCCCATTATAAATTGACCCTAAATGTGGAACTGTGCAGTCTTGAGCATTACGATTGGACTTCTAAGTCTAAGGAACAATGGCTGTCATAGTCTAACTTAGTAAAATGAAAATAAAATTAAAATAAAAAATAAAAACTGGTGGTTTTGCGATGCCAATACATAGGTAATAACAAAAATAAATAAATAAACATTAGGAAAATTATAAATGGTCAAGCAACCTGTACTAGACCACTTGAGATGGGATGACTCCTAAATAAAAACATTTCATGATGTTTTTTTTTCTTCTAAAATATGGTTTTAAAATAATTTTGTAAAGTAGGGATTGTCAAAATCAGAGTTAAAATCTCATTAAGAAGAATTTTCGTCAAAACCTGATATTTGGTCATATTTTGCTTTTTTTTTTGGCCAGAATTGAGCTACAGCAAACTTTGACTGTCACGTAATGTAGGCACAGGACAGAAGCAAGTGCAGGTATGGAAGTTTAATCAAACAATAAGAAGTAGAAAGGATCAGACAGAAAACAATGTCCAAGGCAGGCTAGGGTCAAATGATCAGGCAGACAATCTAAACAAGGCAGAGCAGAGAATCGAGGTCAACAGGGTAAACAAAGTCGATAACCAGAACAGCAAACACGAGATAAGCCTTGAAATACGACAGAGACTAGGCAACTGAGCGTAATACTTCACGAAGTCATAGTGTTCAAAAGGTCTCTTATATAGCGTGGTTGTGAGTGCTGTGAATAGGATGCAGGTGTGCATGATTAGAGTGAATATGAGTGTTCTGGGAATTGCAGTCCATGTTTGTAGGTCGCCGTGCAGGATGGGAAATGTTGTCACTGGTTTGCTATGATATGACATTGACAGGTTTTCTCAGACTGCCACACAAATGTGCATTTATTATTATGAGGAAGTTAACAATTGTTCATTGTGAATAGGAAGAATAATTACTGTACGTCAGCACATACTCAACACCTGATAAACATTTTCAGACCATTAATGTAGAACTATCTGAGATTTTCTGGTGCTCCCACAACACCTCATGACGACTTATACAGGTCATCAGCATGCTTATTTGAACAATCAACAATAAAAAGCCTTAATTGTGGATTTGCAATAGATGGATTGGCTGTAGCTTCCTTCCAATAAGTATGTCAGCCTTTCACATTTAACAGCAATTATTATGTGTTCAATAGGACTGTTTCTTCAAAGTTCAAGCCTACTGGATTGCTTAAATAGAGAAATAATTATCTAACCAAGGACCGGCACTTTTAGGTGTTCTCAGAAAAGTGAGCTTGAGAGCAAATATATGTAATCTTGGGGTACAGAACTAAAACAGGAACTGCTTATTAAAAGATCCAAAGAGACAAGTAGGGTCAGAGCAGTCAAACTCCTGTCTTTCTAGGTGAATTCATGAATAGGTGCCATTTTCCCCTTGTAATGCTGAAAAATTAAGCTTTGCTCATAATTTTTCAACATGCATATAACCATTAAAAAATATGTTAACCCATCTCAGGATGCAATCCGATTTATAAAAAGATTTTTTTGCTGATTGTGGCTTCATTTTGTAACATGAATAACATGATTGAGTTTTATCATAGAATTCTGAAATGTGGATAACTGTCATTGCTGCTGTCCATGCATTAAAGACATTAAGGATATTATTATGCTTTAGTTACTTTTTTGTTGCAAATCATAATGTACATTCAAACTAAAATTTGGGTAATGATTGTACCTCCCCAGTCAATCATAACATTATTGAAAAATTGTCTGTTGCCTTACTGTGTAAGAGCTTCTTCTTCTTCTTCTTCTTCTTCTTCTTCTTCTTCTTCTTCTTCTTCTTCTTCATCTTCTTCTTCTTATTATTATTCTCTGTTTTGACAATTCAATTGACAGCCTCTGAATTGAGTTGTGGCACCTTACTATACAAACATTGTGTTATTTTGTGAGAAAAGCACACTTAGCTAGCCAGGTTTTAGACTTTGTGTTCGTAAAACGTCTACCCTGTTTCCTGAGAAGGGAACGAGACATTGCATGAGCTTCACGCTGTGGGAAGCGCCCTCACATGAAACCGGTATCTGAAGTCTGTGTGAAATCATGCCTATTTATAGGCCTGCCTATACAGTGCATCCGGAAAGTATTCACAGCGCTTCACTTTTCCCACATTTTGTTATGTTACAGCCTTATTCCAAATTGGATTAAATTCATTATTTTCCTCAAAATTCTACAAACAATACCCCATAATGACAGCATGAAAGAAGTTTGTTTTAAATCTTTACAAATTTGTTAAAAATAAAAAAACAAAAAATAAAAATAAAAATAAAGCACATTTACGTAAGTATTCACAGCCTTTGCTCAATACTTTGTTGAAGCACCTTTGGCACCAATTACAGACTCAAGTCTTTTTGAGTATGATGCTACAAGCTTGGCACACCTATTTTTGGGCAGTTTCTCCAATTCTTCTTTGCAGGACCTCTCAAGCTCCATCAGGTTGGATGGGGAGCGTTGGTGCATAGCCATTTTTGGATCTCTCCAGAGATGTTCGATCGGGTTCAAGTCTGGGCTCTGGCTGGGCCACTCAGAGACATTCACAGAGTTGTCCTGTAGCCACTCCTTTGTTATCTTGGCTGTGTGCTTAGGGTCGTTGTCCTGTTGGAAGATAAACCTTCACCCCAGTCTGAGGTCCAGCGCGCTCTGGAGCAGGTTTTCATCGAGGATGTCTCTGTACATTACTGCATTCATCTTTTCCTCGATCCTGACTAGTCTCCCAGTTCCTGCCACTGAAAAACATCCCCACAACGTGATGCTGCCACCAACATGCTTCACTGTAGGGATGGTATTGGCCAGGTGATGACTGGTGCCTGGTTTCCTCTAGACATGACGCTTGCCATTCAGGCCAAAGAGTTCAATCTTTGTTGAATCTTTGGTCTGAGAGTCCTTCAGGTGCCTTTTGGCAAACTCCAGGCGGGCTGTCATGTGCCTTTTACTGAGGAGTGGCTTCCATGTGGCCACTCTACCATTCAGGCCTGATTGATGGAGTTCTGCAGAGATGGTTGTTCTGGAAAGTTCTCCTCTCTCCACAGAGACACACTGGAGCTCTCTCAGAGTGACCATCAGGTTTTTGGTCACCTCCCCGACTAAGACCCTTCTCCCCCAATCGCTCAGTTTGGCCATGTGGCCAGCTCTAGGAAGAGTCCTGCTGGTTCCAGACTTCTTCCATTTACGGATGATGGAGGCCACTGTGCTCATTGGGACCTTCAATGCTGCAGAAATGTTTCTGTACCCTTCCCCAGATCTGTGCCTCAATACAATCCTGTCTTGGAGGTCTACAGACAATTCCTTGGACTTCATGGCTTGGTTTGTGCTCTGACATGCCTTGTTAACAGTGGGACCTTGTATAGACAGGTGTGTGCCTTTCCAAATCATGTCCAATCAACTGAATTTACCACAGGTGGACTCCAATCAATTTGTAGAAACATCTCAAGGATGATCAGTGGAAACAGGATGCACCTGAGCTCAATTTTGAGTGTCATGGCAGAGGCTGTGAATACTTATGTACATGTGCTTTTTTGTTTTTTATTTTTAATAAATTTGCAAAGATTTAAAACAAACTTCTTTCATGTTGTCATTATGGGGTATTGTTTGTAGAATTTTGAGGAAAATAATGAATTTAATCCATTTTGGAATAAGGCTGTAACATAACAAAATGTGGGAAAAGTGAAGCGCTGTGAATACTTTCCGGATGCACTGTATGTGGCTGATGACATGGTATACAGGCGCCGTTTTACAGTCACACGACACACGAAATGCCACATCATCTGTAAACCACGTCAACAGTCTTTATTGTCTAAAGCAAAGATGCAATTCACAGGCATGCACCAGTATGACAAAGCTACGCACTGTCTCATTCCTTTCTCAGGGAACAGGGTTGCATGCATAACCCAGACGATCCCTTTCAAAGGGAACTTAACATTGTGTGAGCTTCAAGCCTTGGGAATGAGTATACCCATAGGGTATGGCCTGTTCAGAAAGGTGTGAGCCTGAGGGTCACTGCAAAACCCTCGAGCCTGGGGTGGAATCCATGTCCAAGCTGTAATATCGAATGAATCGGTGCGGCGTAGACTACCCCGCCACAGCAGACACATCCTGTAAGGGTACCCCTTTGGATAAAGCCTTTGAGGAGGTGACCCCCGTAGTGCAATGAGCCCTTATGCCCAGAGGTGTAGATTGCTTCCACTATCCAATTAGAGATGTGCTGCTTTGACACAGCATCACCTCTACTGTCGCCACCAAAGCAGACAAGCAACTTCTCCAACTTACACCACTGGAGCAGTGGACCTAAGTACAGAGAGCCCTTACTGGACACAGTAGGTGCAATTTCTATTGTTTCAGTGTGAGGAACGGAGGAGGGCAGTAAGCCTGCAACACTACCAGTTGGGCAGCAGACGTAGGCACTTTAGGAATATAATCCTGCCTAGGATATAGGAAGGCCTTGGCTAATCAGACACTGGATGGGATGCCCAGGCCCAGCTTTATCTTGCTCAAGGTTGTTACGATTGACCCTGTGCATGTTAGGCATAGATTCACCCTCATCATAGTAGAATCCAATATAAGCTGTTTGCACTGGAAAGCATACATTTCTTGGGGTTCAACCTGAGAACAATGTGGGCGAGAACAATATCTTGATGTTGAACCACCAACTCCCTGGATCATGCTAGAATTAACCAGTCGTCCAGGTTGTTTAGTACACAGATGCCCTGGAGTCACAAGGGAGCCAGAGTGGCATCCATACAGTTTGTGAAGGTGCGACGGGATAAAGCTACACCGAAGAATACCCTATATTTGTATGCATTGCCTCTAAATGCGAACCTCAGGTACTTCCTGTGACTGGGCAATATTTCTATGTGGAAATATCTGTCTTTCAGCTTTATAGTCAAAAACCAGTCCTCAAACTGAATCTCTGGAACAATAAGTTTGAGAGTCAACATCTTCAACCGGTATGCCGAGTGTGAGTGTGGTTCAGATGATGCCGGTCTAAAATTGGCCACATACTCCCATCTTTTTTGCAGACCAGGAAATAACAGCTGTAAAAACCTCTCTCCCTCAAAGAAAGGGGTACATATTCTATGGCCCCTTTGTCCAAGTGAGATCTTACTTCCTGTGCTAATGTCAGGCTCTGCGCTGTGCTGAATACCATGGTGAGCACACCGGGGGGTCAAGCTCTGAACTGGACCCGGTAACCATTTTCTATGATGGACAGGACCCATGGATACACATTTTGCAACTTATGTTACACATTCCACGCTGCCAGATTGGCTTTTAGTGATGTTAACTTTTCCAGATTCCATTGGAGGGAAAGCATCAGATTTTCCTTGCCCTGTGACAGCTCGCTGACCAGAGAAGACTGAAAACTTTGGACAGCATTTGCTAGGTGGCAGGGGGCCTACAGTAATACCGGGGGCTAACTGCCCTAATAACCTCACGTCTCTTGATACCGCCCTCTGCAACCCATCAGAACTGCTCCTTCACTGACTGCTTGGCATTGATAGTCATTCTTAGATAAGGCCTACTAGCAGGCTGTGACTGTGGCCTCCTGGTCCACCTGGCTTTCCCTGGGGGGAGGCGAGCCACCACACTCACCTTCTGTGACTCCCTCCCACTAGTGAATTCGATACGACAAGGACGGAACTGGCTTAACCACGCCATTTGCTGTTTAGCCTCACAAAACCTGTTGGTGATGGTGTTAACCGCACTGCCAACCAGGCCAGAAGGTTCAACAGGGGTGTCCAGCAGGTCATAGGTGCCTCTGCCCCACAAAGAGCCAAATTCGTGGCCTGGCGAAGCGCCGCCACTGCCTCTGGCCCAGTTCCCTCCCCGCTTCTGAGCTCATTCAGCAGGTCTGCCTGGTAGGCCTGCAACACTACCATAGTTTGTATTGGCCCACAAACGAGACCTGTTGCCACATAGGCTTTGCTAACCAACGCCGAGGTGGCCTTACATGGCTTGGATGGCAAAGCCGGCCCCGGATGAATTATGACGCATTCACAATGCGTGCAGTCAGCCCCCTCAAGGGCCGCATGCTCAACTCCCAAACAATACACACAGGAAGTGTGTCCGTCGTCCCCCGTAATGAAACGGGAACAAGGAATAACACACTGCCCGAACTCTCTATTACTCATACTCTCAAAGAGGTGAGGGAAAGAAAAGTGAAGATATTTTTTTTTTCTGAAGAAATTTAGTTTTTAGGAATGTTTACACAAACAACCAACATGTTCAATTCAATTCAGTTTATTTATTTGTACAGCGCTTTTTACAATAGACTTCCAGCTTTACAGAAATATCAACATGGTATACAGATATTAAAGGTGTGAATTTATCCCAACTGAGCAAGCCACTGAATGGCGACGGTGGCAAGGAAAAACTCCCTAAGATGTTTTAAGAGGAAGAAACCTTGAGAGGAACCCAACTCAGAAGGGAACCCATCCTCATCTGGGTAACAACAGATAGTGTGAAAAAGTTCATTATGGATTTATATGAAGTCTGTATGGTCTTAGGAGCAGCCGTAGTCCCAGCAGTCTGGAATTAGAGGAGATTTGAGCTCCATCCAGAGGCAGAAAGGATCTGGATCTCTAGTATCTCCATAAATTCGTGTGGGGCTCGGCAAAAGGAGAGAGGGAGAAAAAAGATTATTATGACTGCGAAGTAGTAAAATAGAATCTAGTCAGGGTAGGCTTGAGTAAACAAATACGTTTTAAGCCTAGACTTAAACACTGAGACTGTGTCTGAGTCCCAAACACTAATAGGAAGACTGTTCCATAACTGTGGGGCTCTATAAGCGAAGGCTCTTCCCCCTGCTGTAGCCTTCACTATTCAAGGTACCGTCAAATAGCCTGCATCTTTTGATCTAAGTAGGCGTGGCGGATCATAGAAAACCAAAAGGTCACTTAGATATTGTGGCGCGAGACCGTTTAGTGCTTTATAGGTTAATAAAAGTATTTTATAGTTAATGCGAGATTTTACTGGGAGCCAATGCAGTATTGATAATATTGGTGTGATATGGTCGTATCTTCTAGTTCTAGTTAGGACTCTAGCAGCTGCATTCTGGACTAACTGGAGCTTATTTATATTCTTACTGGAACATCCAGACAGTAAGGCATTACAGTAATCTAATCTAGAGGTGACGAATGCAAGAACTAGTATTTCTGCATCATGTAGTGACAATATGTTTCTTATCTTAGAAATATTTCTCTGAGCTGAAAGAAAGCTATCCTAGTAATATTATCTACATGAGCATGAAATGATAGGCTGGAGTCAATAATCACTCCAAGGTCTTTAACTGCTGTACATGATGAAACAGAAAGACCATCCAGAGTAACCATGTGATCAGAACGATTTCTACTAGCTACACGTGGGCCTAATAAAAGTATTTCTGTTTTATCAGAATTAAGTAAAAGGAAGTTAGTTAACATCCAACGTCTAATGTCCTTTACACAATCCTCAATTTTACTAAGCTTCTGTCTTATGGCTTCGCTGAAACATACAACTGTGTATCATCAGCATAACAGTGGAAGCTAATTCGATGTTTACGAATAATTTGTCCTAGGGGTAGCATATATAAAGTACAGAGCAGTGGGCCTAAAACAGAATCCTGTGGAACTCCAAAAGTAACCTCAGTACACATTTACATAGATTCAGTATACATTTACATCGTAGATGTAATTCACCATTTACATCTACGAACTGATAACGATCGGTCAGATAAGACCTGAGCCAGGAGAGGACTGTTCCCTTAATGCCAACAACATTTTCTAATCTATCAAGGAGAATAGTGTGATCTATAGTATCAAAAGCTGCACTAAGGTCGAGTAACACAAGCAGCGAGACACAACCCTGATCAGAGGTCAGTAGAAGGTCATTTATTACTTTAACTAACGCTGTCTCTGTGCTATGATGAGGTCTAAATCCTGACTGATACATCTACCATCGCCAAGAGATTTCCTATATTTCAGTAGGATCTCCTTCCATGCTGCTTGAAATATCACCAATTTGGTTCGACGCCATTTACGTTCTAATTGTCGAGATGTCTGTTTTAAGGTTCGCGTTTGATCGTTATACAAGGAAATGTGGTAATATGGCTCATCACGTGGTTTACAGGTGCTGTTTTATAGACATGCGAAATGCCCCATCATCTGACCACGGCAGGCCTAAAAATAGGCATGATTTCACACAGATTCAGTTACCAGTTGTGCACGAGGGTGCTTCCCACAGTGTGAAGCTCAAGCAACGTTGAGTTCCCTTTGAAAGGGAACATGTTTTCATTCAATATCACTGGAAATGCAATGCAGTAAAAAAAAATAGAGAACTTGTTTTTCTTCTTCCTATGATCTTCAGGAAATTTGGATGATGTAACTTCCTGTTGAAAATATGACTTGATTTTTGAATAGTCCAAACATTTCATAGAGGTAAATGTCATGGGACTTAAATGTACATTTTTCATAACTTATTATGGATGACTTATGGAAAAGGATGTTTTAAGCATGAAATATTAAATGCAAATTTGGATGATGTAACTTCCTGTTGAATATATGACTTGATAATTGACTATTCCAAATATTTCACAGAAGTAAATGTTAATTTTTCACGACTTTTACTGGATGACTCATGGCAAAGGCTGTTTAAAGTATGAGATGCAAAATGCATTCTCACATTAATGCAAAAATATTCAGATTTTGAAGTATTTTAATCATCATATTTTAAGGTAAAGTGTAGTCATAGAGGAAAGCTGTTTTCCTAGTGCTGTAGATTTTATTAATGTTTTAATTTAATTATGTGAAACCTGCCTATAGGTGGTTGTGAAGGATGATTTAATCGAATTCAATCTATCTGGTTTAAATTGCCTTTTACCTTTACTTACATAAATATTTGTAAATGTAATATCACTGGGACACAAATGTCACAACATTCGTGGGGGATCCATTATAAAACACATCTACTGGTCCATGTTTAGATGAAGCACCACATTGCTGCTCATCTGAAGTGCTGTTATTATGGCGGTATTTGTTTCTTCAGAGAACGTGATTCTCATTACGCCGAAGACTGATCTGTCTCTGTCAGGTATTTACTCTTGAATGTACGCTAAAGTAGGTGAGGTATGAGATAAAAACGTAGCAGAGACACCTAGTGAAAAAGGACGGTGGTGTGTGCATGTGCTCCTAACAACAAGGGTAATCAGTTTAATGATGCTTGAGTGTTGCCATTGCAGTAATGGATTTGGGGATGTGTTTTGGTAAACAAGGATAATGAACGCTTTTAACATTCTTTTAATCTGCCCATTTGTGGCTGTATGATGGTTCACAACTCAGTCATGATGCATCTGATGACTGAGTATGGACAAGTCTGCTAACATAATATCATGGTGGACCATCATAGATGAGTAAATATGCCTCCTCACACTAACACACACACACACACACACACACACACACAAACACACTCACACATTCACAGTAACTATGCGAGGACAATCCATATTGAAGTGAGTCCTTGGCTAGAGCAATCTTCCATGAGTAAAAGGGACACTGGGGGAACTGGTTACTGTAGGAGCCATATTGATTTTCAGATGGAATGAGTAATTGAATTTTAATCAGAAATTAGAAGACCTTCTATCAAACAGCTTAGCTTTAAAGAGTGACAGTGGCATTTCAAATACATTTTTATCCAAATTTTTAATACATTTCTGTTTAATTTGTCATGTAGGGTCACTTGAGGCATTTTTAAACTATGCTTCAAAAAATTAAACCATTAGTTGGCTTTTAATGAATAAACCTGACTAATAGTGATGACATGTATGTAATGCAGGGCTCTTCAGTAACAATTTCTTTTAGGAGTACTTGTGCTCCTAATGACAAAAATTTAGGAGCACGGTTGAAGTTTATTTTATTTTTTAATTTTTTTAATTTTTTTTTTTTTTAGAGATGGTAACATTAATGTGCCACAATATAACACACAAGTAGGCATGAGAAAACTTCAGCTTGTCAATTATGACAGAATTTATGAACATAGTGTGAGCTATGACAAATTAATTTACCTTCTGATAAACTAAATTTTAATATTTTCTGTTAATTTTACAGGCTGTATGCAAAAAAACAGCAACCGTTAACCTGTTCCACCTTGTAAACAAATACAATAAACATCACTGTTCAGTCTTTGAAGTCTGCTCCTCTTAAATATATTTAAAGCCACACTATTAGACATTTTCCGCTGTCATGGTTCTGGGCTGGAACCAATTCTCGAACTGCTCTGCGTATATTGTGTATATATCTGAATAATCTCATATAGGATGTGATTGGGTGAGTTCATTCATCCGCCAGATGCAAAGCGCTTTAGTTTAATGGTGTTCATTAGGGATACTCCGATCAGGATTTTTACGACTGAAACCGATCCAGATACCAATCTTTTTTTTTTTGTTTAAGCTTTAATCAGGAGGTCCGTCATAAACAGTAAAATGTAAGCTCTCTGCTCATGGTCACTGTTAATTGAATTATTAATTGAATAGCAATGAGAAATACTGTTGGTTAATTGATAAATAAACAAGCATAAAATATTTATTTTTAAATATTTTAAACAATAAAGAGTCTTAATTAAAAGTAGTCTAAAAAAGCATGATCCATATTAGTTTTTTGTTTGTTTGTTTGTTTGTTTATCAGTTGTTCCTTTTAGATCGGTTTTCTGAACAGTTGCTACTCTTGATTATGATTGGTGAGGAATTATTTAATAAAGAAATTTGAATTAAAACCCACCTTGTAGCGTTCACATTATTATTAATTTACCGCTGTCTCTACACGAGCAGGTCGGGATGTTGAAGCACATGATGTACAGTGTTACTTTCGTCATCATAATGGCTTTTTTGCAGTATTTACACACTTGTTCAGGTGACTGAGAAGATGAAAAGCAGTATGAAAGTAGCTCTTGCGCAGTGTAGATGCATTTTGGAATTTTAGTTTTTATTCCGATTGTATTATACAACTACGAACAGGCCACTCGCACCGGTGTCCCTAAATATTTTTTCACAGTCGCACAAAGAACTTTTCAGTTGCATATGCGAGTAAAATGTTCACAATGTAGAGCCCTGTAATGTATGTAATGTAAACATGTATGTAATGTTCTCCTCAGTTTCAACCTGGCAGAACAGACAAGAGACAAATATTGAGTGTTAGTATACACTGTTTACACGTATGCACACCTGTTTATTCCTCTGTGTGCATGTGGGTTTGTGTGATGATGATATTCTCTTAGTCTTGTGTTTAAACTGTTAAGATGAAAAAGTGAGCAGTGAAGTGACAGGGCACATTCAATTCAATTCAATTCAATTTTATTTGTATAGCGCTTTTTACAATAGACATTGTCTCAAAGCAGCTTTACAGAAATATCAACATGGTATACAGATATTAAAGGTGTGAATTTATCCCAACTGAGCAAGCCACTGAGTGGCGACGGTGGCAAGGAAAAACTCCCTAAGATGTTTTAAGAGGAAGAAACCTTGAGAGGAACCCGACTCAGAAGGGAACCCATCCTCATCTGGGTAACAACAGTTAGTGTGAAAAAGTTCATTATGGATTTATATGAAGTCTGTATGGCGTTAGGAGCAGCCGTAGTCCCAGCAGTCTGGAATTAAAGAAGATTTGAGCTCCATCCAGAGGCAGAAAGGATCTGGATCTCTAGTATCTCCATAAATTCGTGTGGGGCTCGGCGAAAGGAGAGAGGGAGAAAAAAGATAATTATGACTGCGAAGTAGTAGAACAGAATCTAGTCAGGGTAGGCTTGAGTAAACAAATACGTTTTAAGCTTAGACTTAAACACTGAGACTGTGTCTGAGTCCCGAACACTAATAGGAAGACTGTTCCATAACTGTGGGGCTCTATAAGAGAAAGCTCTTCCCCCTGCTGTAGCCTTCACTATTCGAGGTACCGTCAAATAGCCTGCATCTTTTGACCTAAGTGTCCTAATGTCTTCTGAAGGCTAACCTGGCAACCAAGATGGCGGCGCACACCGTTGCTGCGGCTCACGGCTCTCCTTTCCAGTGCTCTTTTTCATTGTTTTTGTATTATTTCTTTATTATTTGTTTGAGCATTATCGATTCCACGAACATCCGCTATACAAGTCAGAACCTTATGGATATTGGGGATCAACACCGCATACCTATTACGAGAATGTTTCATCACACGCACAACATCCCAGACGACATAGCGAGATTGCCGGGCTCTCCGTGGATTGTTGTCGGGTCCAGAAGGCGGCGCAGACGGCGGAGGGAGAGGAAGCAAAAGCGGGGATGCAGGTCCGGTATTATGCTAAGGCTAAGAAAACAACCACACAAGCCACCTTTACCGAGCCTGTTTCTCTCCAATGCCAGATCCCTAGTGAATAAAATCGACAACTTGGAATTACAACTAGCTGGAAATCGCTATGTTCGCGACTGCTGTGTTTTGATTATTACTGAAACCTGGCTTCATCCGAGGATACCCGATGCTAGCATGCAGCTAGCAGGTCGTACTATGCTTCGCTGGGACAGGACTGAGGACTCTGGTAAGAGCAGAGGGGGGGGGCTCTGTATGTATGTGCATGAGAATTGGTGTAACAACGGAACAATGATAGACAAACATTGTTCCCCTGACCTCGAGTACATGTCCGTAAGATGTCGGCCCTTTTTTCTACCGAGAGAGCTTACAGTGGTGATTATCACGGCTGTGTATATTCCACCTGATGCCAATGTGAACACGGCGCTCTCTCTCCTGTTGAACACCATAAACGAGCAGCAGAGGGCTTACCCAGACGGTGTTCACATAATTGCAGGAGACTTTAATAAGGCGAACTTGAAGACTGTACTCCCGAAATTCTATCAACATGTTAAGTGTTTTACTAGAGGGGCGAACACTTTGGATCATGTTTACTCCAACATCAAGCACGCGTATAGAGCCATACCTCTCCCCCACCTCGGCCAATCAGACCATCTCTCCCTCCTGCTCTCCCCTGCCTACACCCCCCTCAGACGCAGTGTCACGACCACTATAAAGACTGTTACCACCTGGCCTGATGATGCATTCTGCAAACTACAGGACTGCTTCGAACAGACAGACTGGGATTTGTTTGAACATCAAGAGCTAGAAACATTAACAGGAACGGTACTGGACTACATCAAGTTCTGTATCGGAAATGTGACTGTGGAAAAAAACATCCGGGTTTTCCAAAACCAGAAACCATGGATGACCAAACAGGTCTGCACACTACTCAAAGCCCGCGACGCTGCCTTCAGGTCTGGTAATAGAGCTCTGTACAGAGCTGCCCGTGCCAACCTGAAAGGCGGTATTAAGGAAGCTAAGGCGGCCTATAAGAGGAGCATAGAGTCCCACCTGTCCAGCAAAAATAAACGGGAGGTGTGGCAGGGTATACAGAACATCACAAACTACAGAGGCCGTGAGGCGACAACAGGAGTCCTGAGTGCGATTCTGGCAGAAGAGCTAAATTGCTTCTTCGCTCGCTTTGAAACATCACAACAACAGCACTCATCTGCTCCAGCCCCACCTCCACCCTCATCTGGCCCCCGTACCAGTCCAGCCCTGCCTCCATCCCCATCTGGTTCCTGCACCACTCTACTTACTGTGAGGGAACACGATGTTAGACGGATGTTTCTGGCAGTGAACCCCAGGAAGGCTGCTGGCCCAGACGGTGTACCTGGTAACGTGCTCAGATCATGTGCCCACCAGCTTGCCCACATCTTTACCAGAATTTTCAATCTCTCCCTGGCCCAAGCAGTCATCCCGTCCTGCCTAAAATCAGCCACAATCATTCCAGTGCCAAAGAAATCGCCCACCACTAGCCTGAATGATTATCGTCCTGTAGCCCTCACTCCAGTTATCATGAAGTGCTTTGAGAGATTGGTTCTTCAGCACATCAAGGACTACCTCCCCCCAGATTTCGATCCTTTTCAATTTGCTTATCGTGCAAACAGATCCACAGAGGATGCTATCGCCGTAGCTGTCCACTACGTGTTGAGACATCTTGAGCAGCAACAGAGCTACGTACGGATGCTTTTTGTGGATTACAGTTCGGCTTTTAATACAATAATTCCGGACATTCTCGTCACCAAATTGGTCACCCTTGGTCTCCCCCGCCTCACGTGTGCCTGGATAAAGGACTTTCTGACCAACCGGTTCCAGACAGTGAGACTCGGGCCCCACCTCTCCTCCACTCGCACGTTGAGCACAGGTTCTCCACAGGGCTGTGTGTTGAGCCCCCTCCTGTACTGTCTCTACACATATGACTGTAGACCAGTCTACAACAATAATATTATTATCAAGTTTGCTGACGACACCACAGTGGTCGGACTTATCTCAAAAGGAGAGGAGGCAGCCTACAGAGAGGAAGTCCTAAACTTGGCAGCCTGGTGTTCAAAGAACAACCTGACTCTAAACACCAAGAAAACCAAGGAACTTATTGTAGACTTCAGAAAACACAACACGGAGCTGGCCCCCCTCTTCATCAATGGGGAGTGTGTAGAGAAGGTCCACACCGTCCGGTTTCTTGGCGTCCTTATCTCTGCTAACATCTCCTGGACGGACAACATCACAGCGGTCATCAAGAAGGCTCAAACGCGGCTACACTTCCTGAGGGTTCTCAGGAAGTACAATCTGGACTCCAATCTGCTGCTGATCTTCTACCGCTCGTCCGTCGAGAGCTTGCTGACATACTGTATTACGGTGTGGTATGGTAGCTGCACCGCAGCAGACAGGGAGAAGCTTCAGAGGGTAGTAAGAGCAGCACAGAAGATCATTGGCTGCCCTCTCCCCTCCCTGATGGATATTTATACTTCCCATTGCCTCAGCAGAGGAAAAACTATCATTAAGGACAGTTCTCACCCTGGCTTTGATCTGTTCAATCTGTTGCCCTCAGGGAGACGTTACAGGTGCATCAAAACAAGGACTAGCAGATTTAAGAATAGTTTCTTCCCAAAAGCTATTACCATGATAAACAAACACATGTACTGAGTCCACAGCATATGTATATATTGTCACAAACTGTGCATTTCATAGTACCTCCGCCATCCACCCTAATATCTATCTATCGTGCATATATCTTGCATATATTGTATATCTTGTTTATTTATTTTGTTTATTTATCTTATTTATTTATCTGTGTATTATCTGTTTATTCTTCTTGTGTATTGAATGTATATGTTTGCACGGAACAAAAAGGAGTGGCTCTTAATTTCATTGTACATGTGTATAGTGACAATAAAAGGCATTCAATAAGTAGGCGTGGCGGATCATATAAAACCAAAAGGTCGCTTAGATATTGTGGCGCGAGACCATTTAGTGCTTTATAGGTTAATAAAAGTATTTTATAGTTAATGCGAGATTTTACTGGGAGCCAATGCAATATTGATAATATCGGTGTGATATGGTCGTATCTTCTAGATACCACATGTGGGTTAACAAGCATGTGGGTGATATAGGCCTAGACAATAATTCAATATCAATATATATCGTGATATACATTTTTTCAATAACAGTGATATGATTTTTAAACACATTTCCGATATTTCGATATACATTAAAACATTTGTCACTGACTGACGTTCAGGGCACAGGAGTCAGTACGTTGTATTCAAGCCAAGGAGAATTAGCAGAACACAATTAGCTACGTGCGTGATGACGTAAACACAGGCACGCAGCCAGTGCTCGGCAGTGTTAAGCTAAGCTCCAACACGGCAAGTTTTAGCTATAAAATGAGTGCCCCTGACCGCAATACAAATGCGACTGAGCGAGCTTCCACAAGTGAAGAGAAAGCAGATGAAATAGTCGATAAGAGAGGAAAGACTAATTCAGTGGTATGGAAGTGGTTTGGCTATCTAAGCTCTGATAAACTTCAGGTTTCAGTGCGCTGCAAAATGTTCCGGAGAGTGGTGCCGACTAGCACCGGGAACACATCAAATCTGTTCTACCATCTGAAGCAGTTCCACCCGATAGAATATTCTGAGAGTCAGAAGATGAGGCATCATAAAGGTTTAAGCCAACCTGTCTCTGAAATATCGCCGCGACCCACATCCTCATCAGCAGCTGTGTCAAAAGAGAAACTGATGCAGCAAACGCGGATCGCGCCATTCATGCCTCAGGACAGTCTAAACGATATAAAGACATTACTAAGGCTGTCACAAACTTTTTGGCTAAGGCCATAATGCCGTTTAGTGCGGTAGAAAATGTGGGCTTCAGGAAAATGATGTCCTTCATCGACCCCAGATACGAGCTCCCTGGCCGGAAATATTTTTCCCACACAGCTATACCTACACTTTATGGTGATGTTAGGGAAAGGGTGCAGGAGCAACTGAAGTCAGGGTCATATTTTGCGACCACAGCTGACCTGTGGTCAAGCCGTACCTCGGAACCATACTTGAGCCTGACAGTCCACTTTATTGACCAAGATTGGAAGCTTGTCAGCTTATGCCTCCAGACGGTTTACTTTCCCGAGGATCACACGGGCGAAGCAATTGCAGCCAGACCTTTGGACACGCTCGCCTCCTGGGGGCTCAGCGAGAAGGGCCAGGTCTGCATCACCACAGATAGCGGGACCGATATCATCAAAGCCACTGAGTTGAACAGATGGAGAAGGCTACAATGCTTCAGGCACCGACTGAACTCCGCTATTGGTAAGTTAAACACAGTTAATATACATTTGAGTATTATGTTATTTTGCTTATGGCATGAGGATATATTACTACAATCATTGCAGTAACAAATAGGCGATATGCTTAACACAAAATAGGCCTAACCTAAATGTAGCTTATCAGTGCTTGTATGTTTTTGATAGCTATTTTTATATTCTTTATATTTGTTTATAGTATGTCTATATTCACACAATTTTATGTTTGCTATGTGGTTGTTGCATGCCATGTCATAAGAAGTTCATTGAGCATGTGTTATAATGTGCATTTGATTTGATCATTAAAGCACATGAGTTGAGGTGCTCTGTGTTGTGTAGGCTATGATTTCATGTGATTTCATTCCCCCAGTTTAAGTGACTGAATAGGCTATTCATTTATTCTTTAATTAAGACATACATATTTGTATTGATTTATACATACAGCAGTTATTATATTAATAAGATTCAAAGGTGTTTTACTGGCATGGAAACAGATGTTTACTTTGCCAAATCAGGTGTGAAATAAAAACAACAAAATGTACATAAGCAGAAGAATTGTGATTTTGCTGTAAGAATAATATAAATAAATAAAATTTTGTAGTTAAAATACAAATGAGAACTATATATTGCAATATTTTTTTCTCTCTCTGTGTACAGAGAAAGTTCACCAAGACAAGCGAGTGGACAGAGCAGTTGGGGTCTGTAAAAAAAGGTGGTGGCTGCCTTCTCCTACTCCTGGAAGAAGAAACGGGACCTTGCAGCTGCTCAGGAGGAGTATCACTTGCCACAGCACAAGCTCATCAGTGAAACCCCAACAAGATGGGGCTCCCGTCAACAAATGGTAAGGCGGGTTCTGGAGCAGAAAAGGGTCATCACAGAGGTCCTCTCAAAAGACAAGAAGACTGGTTCCTACTTGGCAAGATGTGGACGTTTTAGAGTCTATAGATGCAGCTCTAAGCCCGCTCCTTGAATTCACCGATGCCTTGTCCGGTGAGTCCTATGTCAGTGTGTCATTCCTAAAACCAGTGATGCATCTCTTCAACACCTCCATCTTGAAGGAAGCAGAGGATGACACAGACCTCACCAGGACCATATAGACAACAGTGATGGGATACCTGAATGAAAAGTATGATGACCCAGCCACGGATGATCCACTTGACATGGCATGCCTCGTTGACCCAAGATTCAAGCTTCAGTACACTCAGGAGGAGAAGAGAGAATACATCAAAGAGAAAGCTGTGTTGGAGATGCTGAAGGGAGAGAGAGCTGTTGTGGTAAAGGAAGAGGAGTCCAGAGAAGAAGCCATGGGAGATGCTTCTGCAGCAGTGACACCAGCCAAGAAAACAAAGCGGTCTCTGGCTAGCTTTTTTTCAAACAGGTCCACCAGTACCAACACAGAAGGCTTGAGTGTACAGCAGGCAGTTGAGAGGGAGCTCAGCAACTACCTTCTGTCTCCAGATGCTGACAATGACTCAAATCCTCTGGATTGGTGGAATGTCTCTCATAAGAACTTCCCCAGAGTAAGCCAACTGGCAAAACATTACTTGTGTATTCAAGCCACAAGCTCCCCCTCTGAGAGGGTTTTTAGTACAGGTGGCAATATTGTCACAAGTAAAAGGGCATCTCTGAAGCCAGATAATGTAGACCAGCTTGTATTTCTTGCCAGAAACCTCTAGAGCCTGTCATAGGGTGTCATCAACCCCCAACAATGTCCCTGCCCCAGCAACATGTGTAGTTGTTATTGCTCACACTTTTTCTGTTTTCTTCAGCAACTCTGAGCATTTTTCTTTTTTTTTTATCCTGGCTGAAGCACTTTAATTTCAGTCTATAAGAATAAAATATATCAGCCTGTGTTGTAGTTTAAAGTGAAAGATATTAATATTGACAAAGGTGAGAGTTTTATGTTTATTTGACGGTGATTTCACATTTCTTGTTTGTATGAAGGTTAAATTCAAATAAAAGGTGAACGTTCATTTATTTGTACCATTTTTATTTCTAAATTATTATATAGTTTTATACGAGGAGAAGTTTACAGAAGTTTGAAGGTAAAGACATCTGTTGTGGGCGTCCTTGGCAGTTTTTCTAAGGATTTATATTGTTCATATCGATATCGGAATTATATCGTATCGACTGAAATTAAGAAATATATCGTGATATACATTTTGGCCATATCGTCCAGCCCTAGGGTGATATGACATCTGTCATTTGTCCTGTCAGCTATTAAAGGGGTGTTTGGAAGTTGATTATGGAAAGCTTCTCAACTATAATCTCAACTTTATTTTCTTGTGATCTCAATATAACAAAATTGTTGTTTTCTTGTGCAAGCGACATAACAAAAGCTGTTGTCTTGTGATCAAAGCTTAATTTTCTTGCTCTCCACATAAAAAATGTATTTTCTTGTGATCTTGACTTAATTTTTTTGTGATCTTGACATAACAAAAAGCTGTTTTCTAATGCTATGATTTTAGCACGAGAAAATCTCATGCCTTGTCAATGGGACTGATTTTGCATTCATGTTGGCGTCTTCAACATTGCCATTATAAATGTAATAATCGCCCGCTCTAGAGATGGACTTTATCCCCCCATAAAGATAGAGAGGTTTCTCAAGTGTCGGACACTAATGTGGAAGTTGTCAATCACTGACATTGACATAGAGCTGTTTCAGCTTGAGTAAGCCCACTGATCAAAGTAAAAAGAATTTGTTCATCCATGATGGTTCCGGATTGAGCTATGCTTTTGCTACGTCCAAAACAAATCAGAACAACATGTTGTTATGAGAAGTACGCTAGAAAAATTAAGTCAAGATCATGAGAAAACGTCAGGGTTACCCTGTTCCCTGAGAAGGTAACGAGACATTGCATTTAGCATGACAGTATGGGAAGTGCCTTGCATGCGTGACCGGTATCTGAAGCTTGTGTAAAATCATGCCTCTACTTATAGGCCTGCCATGATCAGGTGACATGGCAATTAAGCATGTCGCATGATATATATATATATATATGGCACCTGTGAACCATGCCGCCAGCCTCTATTATCTGAAGCGAAGACGCAATTCACAGGCCTGCCCTGGTATGACAGATCTATGCAACGTCTCGTTCCCTTCTCAGGGAACAGGGTTACATGCGTAACTCCAGTGTTCCCTTTCAAAGGGAACTTCGACGTTGCATTTAGCATAACAGTATGGGAATGGGAATACCCACTCCGTCATACCGAGGGTACGGGCTGTTCAAAAAGACCCAAGCCCAAGGGTCACTGCAAGACACTCGAGCCGGGGTGGAATGAATATCCAGGCTGTAATAACGAATGTGTGTGGCGTAGACCATCCTGCAGCAGCACACACATCCTGCAAGGATACCCCTTTGGACAAAGCCTTCGAGGAGGCGACCACCAAGTGGAATGAGCTCTTATGCTCAGAGGCGTGGCGAGACCATGCACCTCATCAGCCATAGAGATTGCTCCACTATCCAATTAGAGATGCATTGCTTTGACACAGCATCACCTGTACTGTCGCCGCCAAAGCAGACCAGCAGCTGCTCCGACTTACGCCACTGGCCGGAGCGGTGTACATAAGTACAGAGAGCCCTTACTGGACACAGCAGGTGCAGCACACATGAACCTCGAAGTTAGAGGATGTTGCCCCACAGAGGCTCCATCAATCGGGTTTGGCTGGCCGAAACAGCGGCCACGTAACCCTGATTGTAAAAGGAGCCAACCCCGCTGAGAAACGTTCTTGTAAGAACTCCAGGACTGTAGCTCTTGCACAGTTCACTGGGTCTAGCTGACATTCCTCACACCACAAGACAAAAAGCCGCCACTTGAGCGCATACAATTTCCTTGTGGATGGTGCTCTAGCGCTTAACATGGTCTCTATAACCTCAGTTGTGAGACCAGAATCTATGAGCTGGTGCCCCTCAGGGGCCAGACCCACAGTTTCCATAGTTCTGGCCGAGGGTGATAAATCAGCCCTCTGGCTTGAGACAGTAGATCCCTGCGGATGGGAATCTCCCAAGGAGTACCGCCGAGCAGGGAAATTATCTCAGAGAACCATATTCGAGCTGGCCAATAAGGTGCTACTAGCAGCAGACATAGATGGTCTTGGCGAACTCTCGCTAGAACTTGTGGGAGCAGAGCGATTGGGGGAAAAGCATATAGACGTGACCTCGTCCACTGTGCACTATGGCGTCCAGTCCCAATGGTGCAGGAGGAGAGAGGGCGAACCACAGCGTGCAGTGTGTTGTCTCCTTGGAGGCGAACATATCCACTTCCGGTTGTGCGAACCGTCGCCATATGGACTCCACCACATGTGGATGGAGCCTCCAAACCCCGGGCCTCAGCCCCTGCCTCGACAGGATGTCTGCCCCTACATTCTGGCTGCCCGGAATGGACATTGCACTCACTGGCAAGAACTTTCCCTTTGCCCATAGAAGGATTAGTTACGCCTGCCTGAACAGGGGACGTGAACGTAACCCTCCCTGGTGGTTGATATATGAGACCACCGCTGTGTTGTCTGACACAACTAGCACATGGTGACCTCTCACCTGAAGGAGAAAGAATTTCAGTGCTAGGAATACGGCCCGCATCTCTAGGCGATTTATATGGCACTCCAGATGAGGGCTGCTCCAAAGACCGTGAGTTGGACAGCCATTTAAGACTGCACCCTAGCCCGTGAGGGATGGGTCTGTTATCACCGTCTTGCAGTAAAGAGATACCCCTAGAGTGTGACCCGAGGCTAGAAACTGTGGGCACCTCCAAATACCCAGAGCACGTAAGCATTGCCACCTGACACTGATTACTCTCAGAGGTTTCATCCTTGGATGAAACCCCCAAGTTTTCAGTCACCACTGAAACAGTCTCATGTGCAATAGGCCCAACGGTGTGACGTTGGCTGCTGCTGTCATAAGGCCCAACAGTCTCTCGTAGAGACTGGAGGGGATACTGAGATCCAGCTTTGTCTTGCTCAATATTGATAGGATTGACCCTACGCATGTTGGGGATATAAATGCCCTAATCGTAGTAGAATCCTTAAAACCCCTAGAAAAGTTGTCCTCTGCACTGGAGAAAGCATACTTTTCTTGAGATTCAACCTGAGCCCCAAACGCTTCATGTGGACGAGAACAACATCTCGATGTTGAACCACCTGTTCCCTGGATCATGCTAGAATTAACTAGTCGTACAGGTAGTTTAGTACACGGATGCCCTGGAGTCACAAGGGAGCCAGAATGCTATCTGTTTATTTTTAGCTGTAGATTATGTAGCTCATCCATTATACGTCTGGTATTTAAGTCCCTGTGAATGACCTGTTACAATAAAAACAATAACATATTAGAACGAGTGCATTAATATCAACTTATAATTTGAACTATATCCTGCACTATTGTCAGATTAATTCTTAGTATAATATATTTTATAATGATTAACCATTAAGAACTATGACTGTAAGTGCAATATTTTCCTGTTGTTGATTTTCTTTTGAGAGTTTTCTCTCTATATGTAAAACCAATGTCTTGTTAAATGGCAAGCTCTTTGATGTGATCAAACTCACTGGTGCTGATGAGGAACACTAATAGGCCATGTGGTGTATTTGTTTTATTCTGAAAGGGTGTTACGCTTCCAAATGCCTCTTCTTGATCTCTGTCCCTTTGATCTCACCTTTCGCTGTCTGTGGTAATTAGCACACAGTGTTGTGTGTTTGTTAGCGCTGCACTCTTTAGCAAACCAAATCACATCTCTATCATGTATGTTGGTTTTAGACAGTCTTTCATCTTAAACAATATTTGCTCATTCCCAGTTTTGTTGTGGTGAAATAAGGCGTAAAGAAACAGTCAAATAATAGCAGTGATGAAAAGGCCCAAATGTTTGATGTAAAGTCAACTTTCATGACAGTTAAGCCAAACTGATATAATTGTTAGTAATTAAGTAATTCACACATGCTAACTTTTCACATCCAAATGACTGCACCAAAGGTCACTGTTGTTTGAATATTATCTACAACCGTCACTCTATTAATGGCTCTTCTCTCTATGTAGGTCTATGAATAACTTCAAGGACTTTTATTAAGGTTGTTTCATGTTAGGCGTGCTTTCCTGCTGTGCCCTGACGTACTTGGATTCTGTCTGGGCCAGGTCTCGGCTACTATGCTACTCTGCCTTCCACTTCTGTTCTCACCACACGTGCATTTTTTTTCCAGTCAGATTGACAGGTTTGACCTTTTCTTTACAGGTTGATGTGAGTTGGTGTGGTATATTTTGTCCCGGGCCAGACGTTGAACAGATCACTGATGCATGCCACTGTTCAGCTTGGTTTATCTTTGCCATCTCTTTTTTTCAGCTTCTGTAAATTCTTGCTCTTTCACTATACCCAGCTCTGTATCTTCTGAAATGTTCAGTGCTATACAGTGTTTGATTTTCTTTCAGAAGCCTTGGACTGAACGGTTCAAAAGCCAATTTGTTTGTACCATTTTAGCCATCATGTGAGGGAAATGATGTACGTGTATGATGTAATACTGCAGTGTGACACTGATTGCACCTCAGTGAAGGGACTGGGAGCTATCTGTTTTGACCCTTTTGCTGTTTGGTGATGTGCATTGATGGAAACATAATATCAAAGGAGGACCAGCATGATGCAGTGGAGCTTCACAAATGTCCGCCTTGCTATCATCACAAAAAAAAAAACAAAAAAAAAAAAAAGGCTTGTCTCTAGACTACAGATTGATGACAACAAGCACAATATCTTGATAGAAGCCAGAATTCACAGCTGTTATTTTATGCTCACATGTTGATGGTCCATATGATGTGTTCAGGGATGAGGGTAGAACATATGTGTCTTCTTCTTTGCCTCTTCCTGGATTAGTGCTCTTTCATACAGTCCTTTTCCCAACAGCTAATCAGTGAACTTGGGCTGTTTATCTTAAAATAAAAAAAAGGCAATGCTTTGTTTGACAGAGACTGGACATAGATAGTTGTTTCCTGTTTTGTTACCATGGTTACCCACTATTACCAAAATAGTAGGGGTGTAACTGAATATGAGTATATTATTCATAAAGAACAGATAATGTGTTCAGAACAGATAATTTTTTCAGAACAGACCCATTTTTTTTAGAAAGCTGGAAAGGTTCATATGGCATCTGATTGAAACTACTGGTGTGCATCAGTAATGGAATCCCATAGGTGGCAATAAAAAGTCCCTTGAGCGGGAAGATTTGTACTTTTATGTGAGGCACGAGTAAGGACAGAGAAAGACAACTTTCATTAATTTGAATATGCAGCATTGTGCAATGCATTTATAGCATCCTTAGTAATAGCCAGTTCAGGATTGCAATGGTTAAATTAATCAATTTAGTGAAGTGTACTTATGTAGTACCAGAATTTGCAGAGCATACTGGCAGTTTTTTCCACCTCTGTGTCTAGGCCATGCCCACTTCAGGTTTAACACCAGATACAGAAATGGATATTTGGAACAATAAACAGATAAGAATTTCATTCATTTTATTTGTTCATTCACTCATTCATTTATTTATTCATCTTCAGTAAGCGCTTTATCATGATCATGATCTCAAGGCATCATGCAGACACACATTCACACCTAGGAGTGTCTTATGCACTGTAAATATAGACTTATTTTAAAAAATGTGAAGATGCAGCACTAAGAACATTATGGAAGTTTTTCATGTATTGTACATTATATAACAATTTTCTTCATTTAATCATTCTCATTTGTGGTTATCGAAAAGGAGAAACATTTATACAAATGTATACAAAATGAAGCTACTGCTTCATTCTGAAAAATAAAAGGGGGCTACTGCTGAAATAAACATGAGCCGAAACCTGGCATTTGGGATACAAGTGAAAAACTCCTGGCAAGAGTTAAACATAAACACTTATGTGGGTGTGCTACAGGCATTTTAGCACAGCCAGCAATGTTGTTATACTGTCGCACTGTCAGCTTTAACCAAACAAATTTAATATGCTTGTCAGTTTTGTGAAAAATGTATATCTATGCTGGTAATGATAAATGATTAATAAAAAAAGCTAATAATCTCTTCCCATTAATTTGAAATTGCTGGGTCCAAGAGCTCTGTGCCAATAAACCAGTTAAATGGATGGGAAGGTTTGTTCCACCATCCTGTGATTTTAGTCTGCAACAACAGGAGAATTAAAAGTTGATTTCACAACATCATTAAAGTAATTACAGCCCATCATGATTCAATTCATGTTGTTACCCTTATAAATTATTGGCAAATTTTAGAAGCAGATACAGAAGCTAATTATATCGCCATCTGGGAGAATTTGTGCTATAATGGACACATCCATGATGCTCAGACATGATCCATTGAGATTGACATGATCCATTGAGATTAATTTTATAATACCACTAACTATCATTGCAATAAGTTTTTATTAAAATTACACCACAGCCAAAGCAGAATGCACTAGTACAGTGGTTCTCAACCAGGGCCCCTAGGGGGATGTGGAGAGATCGCAAGGGGGGGGGACTGTGTTCTCTCTCCCTCTGTATTTTCTTTTTGCTGGGGAGAGGCAGAGCTTAGTCTGCCTTTTAGCTAGCTGTCAGTACAGACCAGTGTTGCTAACTTAGGCACTTTTCAGACCCCTTTAGCGACTTTTTTTTTTGCCAAAAATAAATAAATAAACACCTAGCGAAAATTTAGCGACTTTTTGGACAAACCTTAGTGACTTTCCAAATATCACCAGTACTGCCCTGCAAGCGCAAGGTCCTGCTTTCCCGCTGCACTCTCACCTCTCTCTGTGTCTTCTCTGTTCAGTGAGTGTCTGAGAGCCGGAGATTTAACAATGTCATGGATAAGGAAACGTGCTGTTCATCCCAATTTACATAATTCACATGCAAATGCTTTTTTAGAACGCAAGACGGATGTAATGCAACATGTTAAATACTACATGTTATTACACCCTAGTTCTCTTGTTCAAAGTAGTTATAGTGTTCAGAAACATTTTATATCATTCATGTTCCATACCTGTCTGTTATATAGTTTTATAAAAGTTATTTTAAAATCATAAGTTATGAAAAGTAATTTAAAAAAAAAAAAAAACAAACACAAAATCAAAAAATATCTATCTATCTATCTATCTATCTATCTATCTATCTAAAACAGATTATAGATTAGGCAGATAGATAGATAGATAGATAGATAGATAGATAGATAGATAGATAGATAGATAGATTTTATATAGAATAGAAAATCATTATACCTGGTCTCCTCCAAAATGGGGGGTGGGGGGGCTTGGGGGAGCTTTAGTTGCAAAAGGTTGAGAACCTCTGCACTAGTATACACATGTACACATATAAAATGAGGCTTTATACTTGTAACTGTCATTTTAACAGCTTCTGGAATTCATTGTGCTTTTCTTCATTCTAATGGTCTCAGTAAAGATGATATTGAGATGGTGGGCCTCGTTAACAATCTTTTAGTAAATTTGTGCGTAAATGTTTGTGTAAGCCAAACTGAATAACATTTTCTGGTGGATTTGCAAAAGTTTCAGAAACACTGATTCTCTTCGTACTCACATAAATGTGTTGATCACCCATAAAGTGCAAAGAGAGTTCCTGACACAGCTCATTTGCATTTAGTGATCCCCACAAAACAACATAAAAGTTCAACTGCACAGACAGCTTGGAGCATGGAATGAACAATCAGGGTTAAGGCTAAAAGGCAGAAGTAGAAGTTATTTTGACTCAAAAGAAACATTCAGGGTGAAGGCTGAAAGGCTGGAAAAGTTTAATAATATAATATGAATAACAGTAAGTGAGTTCTTAAACTTCTGTCAGCTGAGGCAGTTGTTTACTGCTTATGGCTATGTTCAGAGAGACTGGCTTGTCCACCGTTTATATGCTGCCATTTCTTTTTTTAGTTTTATTTGTCTTAATTCATGGGTTTCTGTTGGCTTTCTTCCTTTATTTTTAAGTTTATATTTTTTAATTAATGGCAATAATATAAAATGTAAAATGGTTTTCAGAGAATTTTCTCAATGGTACTGTTAATTCTAGCACGAGGATATGCTTTTGATTATCATGATTTCCCCTCGCGCAAAGTGCTCTGAAAACCCGAAGCGCGAGCTTGAACTACGAGCGCACGCTTACGGGTTTTTCAGTGACATTGACTTTGTTTGCATTCTATACATGCATCTTTTATGGTTTATGTCCTGTCTCCGCCCCTGTATTGTCACTGGTTGTTTCCCTTATGTGTCATCATTAGTCTCAGCTGTTTTATATTTACCCTTAATTACATTTGTCATTTGAACCCCTCATGTCTCATTGTTCGAGGTGAAGTATTGAGTGTTCTCACCGTGCCCAGCCTTTGTTTGTCGTGTTTTGTTTCATTGTTTAGATCCTGTTCTCGTCCTCATTTCTCGATTCCTGTTTAGCCTTGTTTATGCCCATTTGCCGATCACTTGACCTATTGCCTGTTTTTGACCACGGTATCGTCTCATGTTTCAGCTTTGTCTGCCGGTCTCTACTTTAATAAAGCTCTTAGCTGTATTTGCATTCGTCCTAACCCTCATTATATGACATTGATAAAGTCTCCAAAGCGCTTCTATAAATTGCTCTGGATAAGGGCATCTGCTAAATGCTGTAAATGTAATAAAAATAAGCCATTTAAACTCGACCATATATACCATATGTAAAAGTGCAGTAATCCATGCAAAATATGTAATTGGAAGTCGATCAAGAGGATGTACTTACATTAGTATACTTACATTAGTATATCTTCTTATCCATAAATTTACACACAGTTAGGAGCATGAGTAGGATACAAATTTTTTTTTCAAACTTGAATACTGGACTTCTTGTGTATACACTCATATGGATGATTTACAAGTAAATCTGTTCTCATCCAGGTTGATAAATGCGACCTAGTGTTTCCATACATACCAAATTTGTATGGAATCCCATTTCTGCAAGGTAGAAAAGGTGGAAAAACATTATATATTTTTTTCTATATTTTTGGCAGCAGCAAACATTCTGACTTATTATCTCAAACTTTTTACGTATCTTCTTGCAGTTTATGTTGATTATGTTTAATTACTGTTTAATTACTGCCTCATCATTTTTTAAGATTGGTTAATAGGAGCTCACCCCTGACCTTAGATACCATATTTAGCTATTGATCATTTGGCTTGACATTCCATTCACACAAGGAATGGGAGCGATGTAGATAATGGAAGTATGTAGAAAACATATGCTTAAAAGGAATAGCATGTGTTATGTACTTTAAATATGAATTCACCATTTGATGCATTATTTGAACAACTGTCTAGGTTAGCTGTATAACTAGGCAGGTAGTAACCTACATTACATATAAAGGTAGTTAATTAGGCTGTCCTTCTAAACAGTATTGAGTTATGGACTAAATAAGATTAAGTTTGATAGATATGAATTTCACTATTTGCATAGGCATACCAAGTCAGATTTTGAGATGTCAGAATTTTGATTCAACATTGTGATATAATAAGGAAGAATTTTAAGATACATACAGTATTACACAATAAGTATTGAACATGTTCAATAAGTATTGAACATGTCACTTTTTTTCAGTAAATATATTTCCAATGAGGCTATTCACATGAAATTTTCACCAGACTTGGTATTAACTCAAGAAATCCACCTGTATAAAGACATCCAAACATTAGAGTCCATACATGAAGTTTGAATAAAAAAGAGGAATGACACAGGAAAAAAGTACTGAATACTCGAAGTGAAATTTATTTAATACTTAGTGGAGAATCTTTTGTTTGTAATGACAGCTTCAGGAGATTTCCTGTATGAAGAAATTAATCGGCCACAGTATTCAGGTGTGATTTTGGCCCATTCTTCTAAAAATATTGTCTTTAAATCTTGAAGATTCCTGGGGCCCCTCTTGTGAACCTTAATCTTTAGCTCTTTTCACCAATGTTCACTTGGATTTAAGTCAGGTGATTGACTGGGCCATTCTAATACCTTGATTTTTTTCCTCTGAAACCAATTGAGAGTTTCCTTTGCTGTAAGCTTTGGATTGTTGTCCTGCTGGAAGGTCCACCCATGGTTCATCTTCATCATCCTGACAGATGGCAGCAGATTCTTCTCAAGGATCTCCTGGTAAAGGGCTCCATTCATTGTTCTTTCAATTATATGAAGTCTGCCAGTACCATGCAATAAAAAAACAACCCCACACCATGATGCTTCCACCTCCAAAATTCATTGTTGGTATAGTGTTTTTAGGGTGATGTGTAGTGTCATTTCTTCTCCAAACATGGTGTGTAGTACGACAGCCAAAAAGTTAAATTTTGCTCTCGTCTGACCAAACTACACTCTCCCAGTATTGAATAGGCTTGTCCAAATGAGTTGTAGCAAACTTCAAACGAGCTTTGTCATGCCTTTTTTTTTAGTAAAAGAGTCTTGCGGGGTGAGCATGCATAGAGTTCATGGCGATGCAGTGTATTGCCTATTGTTTTCTCTGTGACGATGGTACCTTTTGCCTCCAAGTGTTTCTGGAGCTCTTTGAGTGGTCCTTGACTCTTGGGCGACTCTTCTGACTTTTCTTCTGACTCCCTGTCAGAAATCTTGCGAGGAGCTCCTGTGCGTGGCCGGTTGATGACGGAGTGAGGTTGCTTCCACTTGCGGATAATGACCCCAATGGTGCTTACTGGAAGATTCAGAAGTTTTGAAATACGTCTGTATCCAATTCCATCAGAATGTTTCTCAACAATAAGGTTGCAAAGGTCTTGGGAGAGCTGTTTGCTTCTACCCATCATGAGATGTTTCTTGTGTGACACCTTGGTAAGGAAAAGCCTCTTTTTTTTAGACCATCAATTTACCAACCCAGCTGATATTAATTTGCATATATAGGAGGTATATTTACGTTCTAACTATTTATGGATTTCATCTGGTTCCTTGCCTTACCTTGCTTGGAGAACCGCTTTTTTTTAGCGTGTTCAATATTTTTTTCCTGTGTCAATCCACTTTATTCCACATAACTTTATTTATGGACTTTAATATTGTGAATTATTTATATTTGCAGATTTCTGGTGAAAATTTAATGTGAATAACCTCATTGGAAATATATTTACTGAAAAAAAATGGTCAATACTTATTTCTCCCCACTATAAGAGTTTTAGATAATCTTAATTTTGACGTAGTGTAAATCAGAGTTTTGAGACATCAACATTTTGATATACAGTGCCCTCCACTAATATTGGCACCCTTGGTAAACCTGTAGGGTGAACTTAAGAGGAGAGTCCACCAGCATGCACCCCGAAATTTGAAGGATCTGGAGAGATTCTGTATGGAGGAATGGTCGCAGAACCCTTGCCATGTATTCTCCAACCTCATCAGGTATTATAGGAGAAGACTCAGAGCTGTTATCTTGCCAAGGGGAGGTAGCACAATGTATTGACTAAAAGGGTGCCAATAATTGTTGCACACTGATATTTAACAAATGTTTTTTGGGGGGTAAACCTGTGTTTTGTTTGCATTTGTTTGATATCCATCAGAGCAGTGTATTTTTGTGATTTTTTTTTTTTAACAAAAGATCAAACGTTTAAACAATAAACACAATTCTTCACAGCCTTCCTTGCTCATAATTACCAAGGGTGCCAATATTAGTGGAGGGCACTATACAAACCATGAACAGCATTAATACACCATAAGTAACATTAACAAAGTTATTAATACCTGTGTTTATTGTTATGCATAAGGATCTGAGCCACTTTGACAAGGGCCAAATTGAGATGGCTAGATGACTTGGTCAGAGCATTTGGCAGGTATCATGGAGGTGTTCCCGGTATGCTGTGGTTAATACCTAACAAAAGTGGTCCAAGAAAGGACAACTGGTGAACTGGCAATAGGGTCATGGGACCCAAGGCTCACTGATGCACCTGGGGAGCAAAGGCTAGCCCTTCTGGTCCGATCCCACAGAAGAGCTACTATAGCAGAAATTGCTGAAATGGTTATTGCTGACTATGATTGGAAAGTGTCAGAACTCACAGTGCATTGCAGCTTGCTGTGTATCGGGCTGCGTAGCTGCAGACTGGTCAGAGTGCCCATGCTGAAAAAATTTTTCACAGCTTTCTTATTTTTTCCAAGGGTGCCTATATTAGTGGAGGGCACTCTAATAAGATAAGATAACAAGTTATAATTTTCAACATATTACTGCTGCCAAAAATAAATTGGCATACTTGTACTATGTGCTAAAATTATGTAATCTTTTTGTTTAGAGAAAGTACATAATTTTGAGTGTGTATTAAGATGCAAGTATGCAAGTACTGGGACATACTAACATTTCGTGTAAATAGAAGAGAACGTTGTTGCCCAGAAGAGAACAATGTCACCGTAAACAAACTCCGCGTTGCATTTCAGCTTTTCTTCATTTATTATTCCTTATATAATTTATACTATATCATTTAATTTACCATTCCCTTGATCTATTTTTCCACATTTCATTTACACCTCTCTGAAATGCATCCTTAAATTCGGCAACGCAAACAGTCACAAAACTCCGCCTCTGATTCGCACAATACTCTCAGATACTATTTAGAATAAATAGTATGCCAATTTGGGTGCAGGGTTTGAGATTGTTGATACAGACAGAAGTAAAATTGTTATGTAGCACCTCTGAAGGATGCAGTTATCCCAGAAAAATAATCATTTTAAATATGGAATAAGTGTGTTTTCAGAAATGACTGTGATGAAGTATTGAAATTGCTTTTGTACTGAATGCCGACATTATATTTCAAGCATTACAGGAATAAAGAACTCGTTATACATGATGTAATTGGGAGCATTATTTTTTATTAAACATGCAGTTTGGAAATTTTGATATGAACATGTCGCTTCGTCATTGGGAGACAATTTTGTCATCATATTCCACCAAGTATATTTTTTAACCATTGGAGATGCAATCTAGACTCACATTGCCTTAAATCCTTGCTGGGATCGATGTGTGTGTTGGGGTGTGTATGAATTTCATGGACACCTGTATTCAGTGCTTTAGAAAAATGCAACTGCTTTAAGCCATCAATGAGGGCAGAGCGTTCCATACCTCCTCCACTCTGTAAGTTTCCCTTAACACTGAGTTAGACCTTGTGCTACACTTTAGTGCAAAGCCACATGGCATTTCAGTGATGGAGGATCTGAAAGGTCTACTTCAGTCTGCTATGGTCACTTTCAAATCTGAACTCAACTTATGCAGTGAGGAGGAGCTATACAGCGATATGACACAGGCGAGCTATACAGAGTAATTTCATAGATGTTGCTGCTATATATACTGAACTGTGTGTTTATTCAAAGAATGATTGATAACTTGTGTGTATTATTACATTGGGTAATAACGCTTGAATTGTGTTAACCATTTACATGGCAAATGGTAACAATATATAAATAACATTATTAGTATGTAAAAGGTTGTAATTTAATCAATTACCATTATTTTATTATTTGATTTAGTCAAGTTCATATAAATACCATTTTGGTTGAATTGTTTAACAATTTTTGTATGAGATTTGCCATCATTTTTATATATATATATATATATATATATATATATATATATATATATATATATATATATATATATATATATAACTTTCATAATGATTTCTCTTGAATCCTGCTTGTCGACTACAGCCATCTCCCCCAGGCATCCATATATCCACATATATGTGATATCCACATGGTGCTCTGACTGATGAATTAATTAAGACTGTCAAACGGATTTGACAGCATGTGACTGATGTGTTGTCATTTTATGTTTCCACAGAGAAGACATTAGGATGGCCAATGTCATTGCTGCTGAGGCTGTCACCTGCCTGGTCATTGACAGAGAGTGAGTTACAAGTGTTCATCTCTCAGTGTCTTCACATCTGTGTTCTCAATGCCATGGCTACTTTTTTAGTCTTTTGTTCCATCACGAAGGTTTATTAGCATCTTACATTCCCATGAGGAACAAAGTACAAAAGCCATGCTACACCTACTAAAAACACAGAAACAATGTGTCCTTGAATAAATTGCTGCTGCATGTGAGAGAACGGCTACCTTTAGTGAAATACCTCACACATCATGGCTCTCCTAGAATCAAGAGTCTTAGATCTCCAGGGACACAAAACCCCCAGTGTGTGCGACTCTACTGAGCCCTGAGGTGTGTGCTGCTAAAAATACACAACCCAACCACCCACAAGGAGCATGCTGTACAGGAGAACAGCGATGAATGTGCTCCCACTGGCTATTAAAATTCTCTTGTTTTTATGCTGTATATGCGTGCTGGCATTTTAGCCCTGAGATGGTTACACAATGTGAGTGGAATTGGTCTGTGCGTCTAGTCTGATGTCAGAACTGTGGGAAGTCTCTGAGATGTTGAGTCTGTACATGTCTACAGTGCACTGATATAGACCACGGTCACACCTCTATAAGGCCAGCTCAGTTCTCGAGTCTGGCATCTAGTGCTTGTGGAACCTGACTGAACCAGCTTATTGTTTTCTAAATAAACTATAAAATATCTCAGGAGATGAATGGACTGAGTGGGCTTCATGCTTCATGTTCCTGACATACACTGTGAGATGTCTGTATTATTTTACTGGGATGCTTTACTGAGTACAATATGAGCTCAGCCAGGACTACCTGTTGAGCCTATAAAAGTCAGCAAATTATATTTCACAGCTCATGGTACACCTATCACATTACTCAAAACAGTCTTGTAAAATATAATGTCAAGCAAGTAATGGAATTTGCAGTACTGATAACCTTTATTCTCAAATGAATTGCTAATAATGAGGTATAGGTGCAATGCAGCCAAAAAACACCACTTGGCAAGGCTTAATCTGTCCTGATCCTAGGGCATGAGTGGATTAAGGAAGGAATAAATCACACTTTTTACCCATTTATAGTTACATTTACATTACATTCACATTACATTACATTGCATTACATTACAAAATACACTTCTTGTCTGGTTTCATGTTACTAAGAATCCAGAACTCCTCTGTTAGGAACTATTTTTAATCAGCAACATATTTCTTAATCCATTTACTGTTAGTCTTGGATTACATATGGGGATCGTCTGCCAAATAAGTCCCTGAGAATGAGCTGTTACTATAGAAAAAATAACTCATTAAGAATGAGTGCATTAATGAGTTAGTTCATTAATAAACATATCATTTATGTTTCATTTGGAGCTGATGTTCTAGAAAATTAATCACCACCTTCAGATTTGAGAATTCAATAAGACAGAAAAGTTCAGTATTAAATGTGTGAAAGAATTATATTGCTGCCTGTAAACTATATCCTGTGTCTTTTTTCTGCATGTGTAAAGTGTGTATGTGTATTTAATCTGTGCATTAGTTCAAGACAGCCTGAAAGCTTTGGCTACACACATACAGACCTAAATACATGCTGAAGGTCATATGGGAGAGAGGTTCTGCCTGGGTGATGACCTATATGACCCATGATATGTACTCTATGACTTTACATTACCTATGCTATACAATATGTCCACATGATTGAAATGATATTCTTCCTCAAAATAGTAAAATATTCTACTAAAAAGATTACACTGTCACACAAATGGCAAACAAAAAAAATCCAGATGTATGAGACTCCTCAAACACTGATAAATGGCTTGAGCATAAAAGGAAATGAAAAGCATTTTCAGCTTGTCATACACACGGGCACTATTTTTATCACAAGGGTTTTGCTTTTGCGTAATCTCTTGCTGCTCCTGAAAGGGCAATACGGATTATTTGTTTTAAGTGCATGAACTGTTTTCAATCACCATTATGGTTCATTTTGTTATCATTTTGAGGACTTACTTACGGAAGCAGCTCATGTTGTTGACCTTCGTTTCATTATTTGGTCAGTAAAGTAAATAAATAAATAAATAAATAAATAAATAAATAGATATTAATGTAATAAGAGTCCGTTTTGAAAATAATTTTGCTTATTTCAACAAACAGTTTTAAATGATTCCCTTTTACCTTTCATGTAACTGGAAGATATTTACAAGATGGAAATGAAACAAATATTTTGGCATACATAAAAAAAATCAGTGTAAATATATTTCAAGAGGCCTTCAGTGCCCTCAAAAATAGAGGAACAGTAAGATTGAAATCCAATGTTGTCTTATTATGAAACACAGAAGAAGTTAGAAGAAAAGCATTTATTGCATCCATTGCTCTTCTTTAGCATTGGCATTGCAGTCATTACAGTTTGGTATTGGCAGTATGTAGCACAAGATTTTCTTTGTAGGTCCAAAGACTGACATGGTCACTGGTTCAAGGCTTCCTAATCGATCGTCCGGCTTAGCTTCAGGCTATTGTGCACTTTAATTGAGTGCATGATGTTCCTTAAATAGAGAAAAGGCATGTCATCAGTCTGTGTATTAAAACACAGCAAGGCATGCTAGTGTAGGAAAATAATGGCAAGGTGGTATTATGCAGTGGATTTATTTTCCTGAATTGTTTCATTCCTCTTATACCACAGCAACTTGCCAATGATTAAAATTTTATTTATTAACGATCGATATGTTGTACATTTTATATATTTATGGTTATGTTTAATGTGAAACACCCATGAGACAGGTTATTTCCTGTAATCACTTGTGTCATAGCAGCTATAATCAGTTGTTCCCTCACCAGTCTGTCTTTTTCTCTCTTTATGTTAATAAGACAAAAAACGCAGCTTGTCACCTTCCAGACAAACCACACCCCTGTCCTGAAGACTTCCCCGTGCTGGAAAACTTTAAGTTACAGCTTTACCTCTAACAGCTAGAAAGCCCTGACACTGGAGACTCCTTCCAAACATGTCCTCACAGTAGACTATTTATTAAACATACTTTTAATCTGTTTATGCAAGTTCCTGTGTAGAAATGTTAACATGTTAAAATGAGGGCATTAATATACCCCTGTGGTTTTCATTGAAGCTGAAACTGCTGTCTGTTAATCAACACCTTCTGACCACTCAACATTTGAGAATTCAATAGTTCTGCAGGTATAATTTAGAATAAAGGTTAGAAAGCATGAGAACACCCTGAAAGACCCGTGCCTAATAATATGTACTTGTTTTTCCTGATGGGATGTCTGGTGCATATTGCACAATTATGTAAACAATTTGACTAAAATAGGAACTCTGGGCTCTGTGCTGATTAATTGTAATCATGTGTACTCTTCTTGAATTTTGCAGTTCATTTAAGCATTTGATTGGAGGTCTGGATGATGTCTCGAACAAAGGTTATGAGGACGCTGGAGCCAAAGCAAAGTAAGTTCTATGCTTATTCTGCAGTAAATATGTGAAAAAAATCACACTAAAATACTGTACATCAAATATATATGCCCCCATGCACACACCCCATCCTTACATGTACAAACATTTACTTTACCCTACTGCAGAAAGATTACTTATAAGTTTATTTCTAAAGTTCAAAATGACGCTAGCTTTGCAATCCAAGATGTAAGGCCACCTCGGCATTGGTGAGCAAGGCCTATGCTGAAGCGGTTCTCACTTGCTGGTCACTGCATACAATGGCAGTGTTGCAGGTCTGCCAAGCAGACATGCTGATTGAGCTCGACATATGGCGACATTCAGCGAGTTCCTTCCTTGTCGTGTCGAGTTCGCCTGGGCATCCATGAGCATCCATGAGTTCTAGCGAGAGTTCACCATGACAGTCTACATCTGCTGCTAGTACCACCTTATTGGCCAGCTCAAATATGGTTCTCAGAGATAATATCCTTGCTATATGGCACTTCTTGGGAGATTCCCGTCCACAGGGATCTACTGTCTCAAGCCAGAAGGCTGATTTATCTTCCTCGGGCAGAACTATGGAAACTGTGGGTCTGGTCCGAGGGGCACCAGCTCATAGATTCTGGTCTCACAACTGAGGTTGTAGGGGTCATTTTGAACACTAGCGCGCCTTCAATGAGGAAATTGTATGCGCTCAAGTGGCAACTTTCTGTCTCGTGGTGTGAGGAACATCAGCTAGACCCAGTAAACTACAGTCCTGGAGTTCTTACAAGGATGTTTCTCAGCGGTGTTGGCTCCTTTTACAATCAGGGCCTACATGGCTGCTATTTTGGCCAGCCATGTCTCTACTGAGACTCGGACCCCATCTCTCCTCCACTCGCACGTTGAGCACAGGTTCTCCACAGGGCTGTGTGCTGAGCCCCCTCCTGTACTGTCTCTACACATACGACTGTAGTCCAGTCCACAATAATAATCTTATCGTCAAGTTTGCTGACGACACCACAGTGGTCGGACTCATCTCAAAGGGAGATGAGGTAGCCTACAAAGAGGAAGTCCTGAACTTGGCAGCCTGGTGTTCAAAGAACAGTCTGGCTCTAAACACTAAGAAAACCAAGGAGCTCATTGTAGACTTCAGGAAGCACAACACTGAGCTAGCCCCCCTTTTCATCAATGGTGAGTGTGTGGAGAGGGTCCACACCTTCCGGTTTCTTGGCATCCTTATCTCTGCTGACATCTCCTGGACAGACAACATCACAGCGGTTATTAAGAAGGCTCAAACGCGGCTACACTTCCTGAGAGTTCTCAGGAAGTACAATCTGGACCCCAATCTGCTGCTGATCTTCTACCGCTCGTCCGTCGAGAGCCTGCTGACATACTGTATCACGGTGTGGTACGGTAGCTGCACCGTGGCAGACAAGGAGAGGCTTCAGAGAGTAATAAGAGCAGCACAGAAGATCATTGGCTGCCCTCTCCCCTCCCTGATGGATATTTACACCTCCCGTTGCCTCAGCAGAGGAAAAACCATCATTAAGTACAGCTCTCACCCTGGCTCTGATCTGTTCAATCTGTTGCCCTCAGGGAGACGTTACAGGTGCATCAAAACAAGGACTAATATATTTAAGAATAGTTTTTTTCCCAAAAGCTATTACCGTTCTAAACACATACATGTACTGATTTCACAGTATATGTACATAGTGTCTCAAAACTGTGCATTTCATAGTACCCCCCGCCCCAATATCTTGTTTATTTATCTTGTTTATTTATCTGTTTATTTATCTTGTTTATTTATCTTGTTGGCACGAAACAAAAAGGAGCGGCTCTTAATTTCATTGTACATGTGTATAGTGACAATAAAAAAGGCATTCATTCATTCATTCATTCATTCATTCATTCATTCATATTGATGGAGCCTCTGTGGGGCAACATCCTCTAACATCAAGATTTATGCGTGGTGTCAGGCAACTGAGGCATTCCTGGGACCTTTCTGTGGTCCTGAAAGGTCTGTCATGTACCTCATTTGAGCCCTTAGAGTCAGTCTCAGAGAAGCTTCTGACTATAAAGGTAGCTCTTCTGCTGGCCCTGGCATCTGTCATGCGAGTAGGAGATCTACAAGCTCTCTCTGTTGCCCTTTTCTGCCTTGACTTTGCCCCAGGATTAGTCAAGGCATTTCTATATCCTAGGCTGGATTATCTTCTTAAAGTGCCTACGTCTGCTGCCCAGCCAGTAGTGTTGCAGGCTTCCTGCCCTCCTCCGTTCCTCACACTGGAACAAGAGAAATTGCATCTACTGTCTCCAGTAAGGGCTCTCTGTACTTCCGTCCACTGCTTCAGCCAGTAGCGTAAGTCAGAGCAGCTGCTGATCTGCTTTGGCAACGACAGTAGAGGTGATGCTGTGTCGAAGCAGCGGATATCTAATTGGATAATGGAAGTAATCTCTATCGCTTATGAGGGGCATGGTCTTGCTACTCCTCTGTACATATGGGCTCATTCCATTAGGGGGGTTGCCTCATCAAAGGCTTTGTCCTTACAGGATGTGTGTGCCACGCACACATTCATTCGATATTTACGCCTGGGTATACATGCCACCCTGGGCTCGAGTGTCTTGCAGTGATGCTCAGGCTCGGATCTTTTGAACTAGCCATGCCTTTAGTATGATGGAGTGGGTATTCTCATTTCCACAGCGTGAAGCTCACCGAACATTGAGTTCTTTTTGAAAGGGAACATCTGGCTTTCGCATGTAACTGTGTTCTCTGAGAAGGGATCAAGACTAGCTTTGTCATACTGGGGCATGCCTGTGAATTGCATCTTTGCTTCAGATAATAGAGGCTGATGGCACAGTTCACAGGTGCCATTTTTATATCACGTGATGCACTTGATTACCACATCACCTGATCATGGCAGGCCTATAAATAGGCATGATGTTACGCAAGCTTCAGATACCGGTCACGTGCGAGGGCACTTCCCACAGCATGAAGCTCACGCAACTTCTCGTTCCTTCTCAGGGAACAGGTTACATGCGTAACCCAGACTTTTTTGTGGAGCACGCTGCGATTACATAGTCACAAGCTTTTTTTATGCTTTTGACTAGCGCCCTGTTTTCTAACAGTCTCTTTCTTGAAATGATTCGTTTCTGTAATGAAATCCATTTTCCCTGCTATTTCTCTGCCCGCTTTGGAACACAAGTCACAAAACATTTTCTGTGTGCGATGATCATACCTGAGCCATGCAAACTCTTGAATCCAAGAAGACTTAAAATGCCTTTCCGCACGTTTACTTGAGTGTTCATTGACTGACATGGAAAGATGATCCTCTGTGTCTCCATTGTTTTCTATCTCTCATGCTGGAACAGCTGGAGCCTATTTTGCAGGTGTGCCATAAGCATTGGTGCTCAACAGAGATGAGGGTTTTTTGATAAAGTCTTATATTTTTTGTTTTGACGTCTTTCTGAGGTCGGAAAGCTGATCCTTGCTTTCCCCGTGCATAATTTGATTCTCTGGGTGAATTTTTTTCCCCCACTGAAACTTTCATACACAGCATCTCAAGTCAACACAACAAATGATGTGACAGACTATTCCTCACAGAACATGTAATTAAAAAGTAATCTCATGTAAAATATAATTCACAAATTAATATTTTTGGTTTCTTTGGTTTATATGAAAAAAAATTGTAATCCTGATTGTATTCCCATTTTTTACGAAATGTACCTGTAATCTGATTACTTTGTTTTTGACGTAACTGCTACAGTTACCAGTTTTTTGTATCCTGATTACTTAACACCATTACATGTATTCTGTTACTCCCCAAGCCTGACATGAGCTGTTACTTTAGAGATGATAGCATATTAGAACGAGCACATTAATATAAACCTGTACTACTGTCAGAGCTTTCTGACCAATCAGAATCCAGAATTCAACAGCATTGCGGTATTAACACAGTCAGTTATTAAGAGGAGCCACAACCATAATGGAGCCACAAATGTCCAAATCTGCTGTGAATCCTAATGAGAAACACTGTACCAAATCCCATACAACAAAAAAAATATTTCTCTTGCACTCCTTCTATTAATACTTTCCTTTAATGAGTCTTGCCATGTGGCATATAATTTGGGTTGAGACCAAGCATGAATAAATTGGTCTGTGTCTCTCATCTGATTAGTATGTTTGGTTGCATCTGTGACCTACATATGGCTATAATTGTCTCTGGTCATCTCAGAGACTCTAAGGAAAGTGCAAATAATTTAACTGCATGGTTCTCAAAAAAGTTTTTTTTTTTTTTTTTTCCCCAAATACTTCTGCAGTTTGAAATGATGTTGTTTCTTTTTATTTAGCTAGGACACTACATTTGTTTATTACATTATATTACATTACAGCATTTGGCAGACGCCCTTATCCAGAGCAACTTACAATTATCTCATTTATACAACTGGGGAACTGAGAGTTAAGGGCCTTGCTCAAGGGCCCAACAGTGGCAGCTTGGCAGTGATGGGATTTGAACTCACAACCTTCCGATCAGAATTCCGCTGAGCTACTACTTCCCTAAATTGGCTGGGCCCAGTATACATCTTAAGGGTATCACATACAGTGGATATAAAAAGTATACACATCCCTGTTAAAATTTAAAGTTTTGGGGATGAAAAATATAAATGAATAAATAAAATAAGGAAACAAAGTTAAATTAGGTCAGAACCTTTTTCACCTTTGTTATGAAATTGCAACATATAAAAGTCAAGTGACAAACACCAAGAAATGTTTTAGAGGAAAAAAGAAAAACAAAAAACTTCTAATACCCATCTTGCGTAAGCGTGCACACCCTTTTATAATTGGGAAGGTGTGAGTGGTCAGAATCAACCAATCACATTTAAACTCATGTTAAATACTAATTAGTATACACCTGCCATCAATTAAAGCAACTGATTACACCCAAATAAAGTACAGCTGTTTCTATAGGATTTTTCTGATATCTTCTTGGTAACATCCAACTGGAAAAGCCATGGGCTGCAAAGAGCTTATAAAGCAGCTATGGGCTCTCATTATTGAAAAATATCAATCAGGAGAGGTTTACAAAAAAATTTCCAAGGCATTGGATATACCATGGAAGACTGTAAATACAATCATCAACATGTGATAAGAAAATCAGGAGAAAAATGTTCAGATAGGCTGTCAAGAGGCCTACCGCAGCATTAAAAGAATTGCAGCAATTTCTTGCAAGTACTGGCTGCTCCCTACATGTGACCACAATCTCCTGAATTATTTTATGGGGTAGTTATGGGGTAGGGTGGCAAGACGGAAGCCTATTTTAAACCAAAACATAAATTAAAACATTTTTGGGATAATTACTCCCAAAACTATGTGGAATAATGTGTTATAGTCTGATGAGACCAACGTTGAAATTAATGGCCAACATTGGCCATAATACCAAAAGATATGTTTGGCACAAAAAAACATAGCACATCACCAAAAGTACATCATCACCCCAGGGAAGCATGGTGGTGGCAGCATCATGCTTTGGGGCTGCTTTTCTTTAGCTGGTACTGGGGATTTAATCAAGGTGTAGGGAATAATGAATAGCTCCAAATACCAGCAATTTTGGTGCAAAACCTTAAGGCTTCTGCTAAAACACTTAGACCTTGTGCGTCAATTAAAAAAAAGTTACACATAGGTTCATAGAGGACAAAAATGTCAGTGTCCAAAAACTGTCATAAAAATATTATATATTAATATTTTTTTCCACTCTCACCAACATTTTTTTAAAAATTTTTTTTACCATAATCAGTTCTAATCATAATTACCAAACATTCATTAATTTTCACAATTGCAATCCTTTAAATGCTGTTTTGTTTGCATAATGCCACAAATGGGGTTTTTTGGGGGGGGGTTTTATGAAAAAAAATAAAAATAGTCATTATTTTCCTTATGCTAAATGCTAAGCAGATTTTTTATTATTTGATTATTACAGTCTTTGATATGTCAGAGATTAAGAACAACATTAATTTTGATGCATTCATATTTTTTATGCAGTGTCAGACTTTAAAAAGAAAAACTTACCACTCAGGTCCATGAAGGACCAAAATCTCCATCAAAAAACTGTCATAGAAATATAATATATAATTTTTTTTCCACTTTCACTGACTTTGATTTTTTACCAGCATCCGTTCTGATCATAACTACAAAACATTCATTCATTTTCAGAATTTTAACCCTTTAAATGGTGGTTTCGTTACATAATGCAAAAATCTTCATATCTCAGTAACCTTCATTGACTCATATACTTGGGGGGGGGGGATATGTGATTTCCAGTACAATATAATTTCTTTTTTTTTTCAAACTGTTCACACACACAAACACACAAACTTTTCAGTACACACATACAAACCACAACTCTGATATACATACAAACACACGCACACAATTATAGCCGCATCATTTATTCAGTTGGTCTGCAGTGCTCTATAATACAGCAGAATCAGAAGAGAGGAAAAGTATGTACAGGTGCTTCACAAAAAAATTTAATATTCATTGCACATAAAGTGAAATATTTCAAGCCTTTTTTTTATCTTGATGATTATGGCTTACAGCTCATGCAAATCAAAAATCCAGTATCTTAAAATATTAGAAGAGAGTTTATAATACAGAAATGTCAACCTTCTGAAAAGTATATTGAAATTTGCACTCAATACTTGGTCGGGGCTTTAATCCTTTTGCACGAATTACTGCATCAATGCAGCGTGGCATGGAGGCAATCAGACTGTGGCACTGCTGAGGTGTTATTTATGGAAGCCCAGGTTGCTTTGATAGCAACCTTCAACTGGTCTGTATTGTTGGATCTGGTGTCTCTCATAGATTTTCTATATGATTTAGGTTAGTTGGCTGGCCAATCAAGTACAGTAATTCCATGGTAAGCAAACCAGTTACTAGTAGTTTTGGCACTGTGGGTAGGTGCTAAGTTCTGCTGGAAAAGGAAATCAACATCTCCATAAAGCTTGTCAGTAGATGGAAGCATGAAGTGCTCAAAAATCTCCTTGTAGACGGCTGCATTGACTCTCTCGACTTGAGAAAACACAGTGAACCAACACCAGTAGATGACATGGCACCCCAAATCAGTCCCCATGATTGTGGTTGTGTGTACTAAAGCAGACTGAGAGATTAAAAGCTCAGGAAACCTTTGCAGATGTTTTGAGTTAATTAGCTTATTAGAGCTCTTCTCAGGTCGACATTTCTGTATTATGAATTCTTTATTCTAATATTTTGAGACACTGGGTTTTTGATTTCCATGAGCTGTAAGCCATAATCCTCAAGATTAAAAGAAAAAAAGGCTTGAAATATTTCACTTTATGTGTAATGAATCTAGAATATATGAAAATTCCACTTTTTTAAAATTAAATTGGGGGGGGGGGGTACGTTTCCACGTTATTCTATTTTTTTGAGATGCACCTTGAGTTTCCCCATGGGCTAAACCTGAGAAAATAGTACACATTTTTAAAGCAATGTTTTGAAACCTGGCTTAGTAACCTGGTTAGCACGTTCGCCTCACACCTCCAGGGTCTGGGGTTTGATTCCCGCCGGGGCCATGTGTGTGTGGAGTTTGCATGTTCTCCCCGTGCTGTGGGGGTTTCCTCCGGGTACTCCGGTTTCCTCCCCCAGTCCAAAGACCTGCATGGTGGGCTGATTGGCGTGTCTAAAGTGTCCGTAGTGTATGAATGGGTGTGTGAGTGTGTATGTGATTGTGCCCTGCGATGGACTGGCACCCTGTCCAAGGTGTACCCCGCCCTGTGCTCGATGTTCCCTGGGATAGGCTCCAGGTTTCCCAGCGACCCTGAAGAAGGAGTACGCGGTAGAAGATGGATGGATGGATGGATGTTTTGAAACCTTGACAACAAAATAAAAGCCTATTAACACAGAATGCATGATTTTATGCTTAAACGTCACAGGGATTAAATATTGCTGGTTGAATCGGTTTCAATGGAGACATTTTTGTGCTTAAGGTCCTGAGAGTAACTATTTTGTGTATCTGTTTTAAATAGATTTATGAAAGCAAATGAGGGTGAAATATTAAAATTATAATAAAAATACACACCTTTCACAAAATTTATGAAAAAGATATGAAAAAATGAAAAAGACAAAAATGTCCATAAGGACACACAAGGGTAAAGATGAAGAGGAATTTCACCTTACAACATGACAATGACCCAATGCAAACCTTCAGATCTGGCCCAGCCAGAGTCCAGACCTAACAGAGTTAGAATGCTTTTTCAAGAAAGAAAGGCAAAAAGTCAACATGTGCCAAACTGATTGACTCTTACCCCAAAAGATTGAATGCTGTGATGAAATCTAAATGTGTTTTGAGAAGTATTAATTTAGGGGTGTGCACACTTGTGCAACCAGGTTATTGTATATTTTTTATCTTTCTTTTTTTCCCCTAAAATTATTCTTATTGTTTTTAATATGTTCACAATAAATAAACATTTCACAATAAAGGTAGAAAAGGTTCTGAAATGATTTATCTTGGTTTTGTTCACCTCTGCCATTTTGACAGGGGTGTGTAGACTTTTTTATATCCATTCTAATGGCACTATCTGAATCTATTTAGTGCCTGCCTTCTAACAAAAACAAATTTTTTGGTTCTATTTCCCAAAATAGAAACAGACTAGTAGCCTAATTTAAATCAAAGTGACCAAGCCATTATTAAGTATGAATGAATGCTGTACACTGATATGATGAACGTGTTCTGTTTGTCCTGCAAGCTTCATAGCTGCCTGCTAGCTTGTGCCTGCATGAAAATAAAAACGTCCCACTTGTGCGGCTTTTTTGTTGCTTCCTGTGGGATCACAGGGAAACTCTAGTCAGAGCCAGATGCTTATCCTTTCTGACAAGCTGTCTAAAATAAATAATTTAAAAAAAAAAACAATGTGCCTCCTTTTCATATATGTATTTGTATCTATTTAGAACATATTATCTGTTTATTCTGAATTATACATTTGTATTTGGAAACACCCCTACTGCATCTTCAATGCAGATTATCAACGCCTTATTTTTTGATCATTTAAACAGTGTGCAGGCAGTTTCCCAGTTTTTTTTATTTTATGAGTGTGTCACAATATTATCCCAAAATCCCAACAGCTTTTAAGATGCACTGGGACCACAGGGCCACTGGAGTTTAACCCTTAAATCTGGGTCAGAGCTCTCCCAGAGATTTATTTTTGTTTTTGTTGTTTAAAACCATGTGACTTTGTTTACAGACTAATTGCAACCATGGTTTGAGTAAATGGTTTTGAATTTCCTATTCGAAGTATTTATTTGATCCAGGAAATTATTGGTACAAATGCTCCACATTGTGGTTATAATTAGTCATGCCAGATTGTCGTCTCCATCTCAGGAGATCTCTCCATCAGTAACCATCTATATTTTAGTTTGTGCCCTTACTACAAATAACTGATATGTGGCCATGCAACATAAATGAGAATCGTCAGATTCTTTTTCCTAACACTCATTTGCATTTCATTGTCATTGTGTTCATTGCACAGCAAAACAATAACAAAGTACATCAGTGGTGAGGATGGGAAAAATGGTGATTTACTTGAAATTTGGGAAATTGATTAAAGAAAAACTCAATGAAACCTAGTGAAACCAACCTGTGTTCAAAACAGTTGCCCAAGAAATCGAAGAGCGCATGTAGGGGACAGCCAGGTCAACTAGGGGACATTTCAAGGTACAGGTGCATTCAAATTAAAAACAGATATGGCTTACTTGTGGTTACAAAAGTCAACCCTCAAGACATTTGCTCTGTGCAATAAATCTGAATTGTGTAAAGAAGCTTGTAATGTAACATAGCCTATGCTTAAACTAATCCCAAACATGTGTAATCATAGCTGGTGATAATTTCATTTCTCCTTTTACTCTCCAAATGAGTCATGTTGCCATAGTGTTCATTCAATCATCAGAGCCGGGTAAGTGTTTGTGTGTCTATTCAGCTCCTCTTGTCTCATTAACTAGCTCTGTGTTATAGAGAGGGCTTGCGTGATGCATGTAGAGAGCAATAAGCTTGTGTTAATGAACACACTGCTGCAACAATATTCATGCCTACAAGTGTCTAAACAGCCTTCAGGAGCACTGCTGATGAACTTTCATTAGGTTTATTAGTTAGTAGGATACAAGGCTGTTTGCATGATGTGTATCACTACATTTTCCGTTTTGAAAAGCTGATTTTCTTTGCCACTGTCTTGTCATTGTTGTAGGTTTGATGTTTTTCAGTGACTACCACTAGATTTCGTTAGAGTGCATCATTTCACACAAAAAAACCCTCCTGTCAGTGTGATTTTATGTGGTTTATAATTCCACATTCAATACATTATATAAAGCCCAGTGTTGACCTCATGTTACCCCCAGCTAGCTTCTTGGCTTGGTCAATCTGCCAGATTATAGCAGAGACCCAGATCAGTTTCCAGATCTGTCCTGGACACATGTAAACAGGGAAGACACCTGGCAGGGGGTGTCAGCTGCCATGGAGTTCCTGCAGCACCTGAAATATGTAGGATGCAAAACAAGAACAACAACAAAGTTGACTATATGATTGTAATAAAAAAACATTATGTGTGGATTCACACGTCTGGTCCACATGTACAAAAAAATCTGAGGCACAACTCAGATCACACAATGAAATCTCTGACCTTATCTATATTACACAGCAGAGCTGTCATTGGAGGCACATTATGTGTAATGTTCATACTAAGAAAATGAGGAATTAATGCATTCTTGAATCTGTAATGTCTTTATACACCAGTTACCCCAGAATGAACTAAATGACAAAACTTGTGTGTAATGTTTTACAGTTACACAGTGGAGTTCTTAGCGGCAGTTAAATTTATGTCATATCACAACAAACCGGGCGCATGGTGGTTTAGTGGTTCGCACGTTCACCTCACACCTCCAGGGTCGGGGGTTTCCTCCAGGTACTCCGGTTTCCTCCCCCAGTCCAAAGACATCCATCGTAGGCTGATTGGCATGTCTAAAGTATCCGTAATGTATGAATGGGTGTGTGAGTGTGTATGTGATTGTGCCCTGCGATGGATTGGCACCCTGTCCAGGGTGTACCCCGCCTTGTGCCAGATGTTCCCTGGGATAGGCTCCAGGTTCCCCGTGACCCTGAAAAGTATAAGCAGTATAGAAGATAGATGGATGGATCACAGCAAACCAGTGACTACATTTCCCATCATGCACTGCGGCCTACAAACAGGGTCGCCATGGACCACAATTCCCAGAACATTCACCTTCATTCTAATCATGTACACCTGCATCCAATCTCACACACAATCACACCACACATAAAAGTGTCTGTTCAAACACTTAGTCTTTGCGAAGTATTACATGAGTTTCCAAGCCATTGTTCAAGCTGTGGTTCATCGTGTTTTGTGTCCTAGTTTTGATCCTAGTTTTGACATTTCTCGATTCCTGTTTTGGAAATTGTTCAACCATGACTTCCTGTTTCACAGGGGTATAAATATGAGGTAACACATAGGCCAGATTCCCTTAGTCATTCGTAACAATGGGAAAGACCAAGGAATATAGCTGTGAAGTGCGGCAAAATGTTGTTGAGCTTCACAAAATGGGAAGTGACTATAAGAAAATAGCAAAAGCATTCAAAATGCCCATGTCCACCATCAGGGCAATAATTGAGAAGTTCCAGTCTACTGAAAATTTTATGAATCAACCTGGAATTGGATGTGTGTCAATATTGTCTTACTGTGAAGAGGATGGTTCGAGTGACCAAAAAATCTCCAAGGATCACAGCTGGCGAATGGTCAGAAAGTCTCTAAATTTATGATTCGAAGTCATCTACATCACCACACGTTGTTTAGAAGGGTTTCAAGAAAAAAAACATCTACTCTCATCCAAAAACAAAATCAAGCGTCTTCAATTTACCAGACACTACTGGAACTTCAAATGGCATCAGGTTCTATGGTCAGATGAAACCAAAATAGAGCTTTTTGGCAATAAACACCAGATATAGTTTTGGAGCATTTTCCAGCAGGACAATGGTCCAAAACATATATCAAAATCAACACTAAAAAGGTTTGCTGACCACAGAATCAAGGTCCTGCCATGATGAAACCCATAGAAAGCCTGTTGGGTGAACTGAAGAGGAGACTCCATCAGCATGGACCTCAAAATTTGAAGGATGTGGAGAGATTCTGTAAAGAGGAATGGTCTCTCCAACCTCATCAGGCATTATAGCAGAAGATTCAGTGCTGTTATCTTGGCAAAGGGCGGTAGCACAAAGTATTGCTTAAAATGGTGCCAAAAATTGTTGCACAAAGATAATTAACAAATATATTTTTTGAGAGAAACCTGTTTTGTTTGATATCCATCAGAGCAGAGTACTTTTGTTAATTTTTTTAACTAAAAGATCAAAAGGTTAAACAATAAAGACAATTTTTCACAGCCTTCTTTGCTCATATTTACCAAGGGTGCCAATATTAGTGGAGGGCACTATACAAACCATGAACAGCATTAATACACCATAATTAACATTAACAAAGTTATTAAGGTTCATTGTTATGAGTAAGGATCTAAGCCACTTTGACAAGGGCCAAATTGTGATGGCTAGATGACTGGGTCAGAGCATGTCCAAAATGGCAGGTATTGTGGGGGTGTTCCTGGTATGTAGTGGTTAATACCTAACAAAAGTGGTCCAAGAAAGGACAACTGGGAACAGGCAATAGGGTCATGGGACCCAAGGCTCACTGATGCGCCTGGGGAGCAAAGGCTAGCCCTTCTGGTCCGATCCCACAGAAGAGCTACTATAGCACACATTGCTGAAAAAGTTATGTGGTTATGATAGAAAAGTGTCAGAACACACCGTGCATTGCAGCTTGCTGCATATGGGACTGCGTGGCTGCAGACTGGTCAGAGTGCCCATGCTGTCCCCTGTTCACCACAGAAAACACATACAATTGGCACATGTGCATCGGAACTGGACCATGGAGCAATGAAAGATGGTGGCCTGGTCTGATGAATCATGTTTTCTTTTATATCACGTGGATGGCTGGGTGTGTGTGCGTCGCTTACCTGAGGAAGAGATGGTACCAGGATGCACGGCAAGCCGACTGAGGCAATATTCTACTGGTAAATCGTGGGTCCAGGTATTCATGTGGATTTTACTTTGCCACATAACACCTACCTAAATATTGTTGGAGGCCAAGTATACCCACAACGGTATTCCCTAATTCTCTTTCAACAGGATAATGCACCCTGCCACACTGCAAAAATTGTTCAGGAATGGTTTGACAAACATAACAGAGAGTTCAGTGTTGACTTGGCCTCCAAATTCCCCAGATCGCAAATCAATTGAGCATTTGTGGGATGTGCTGGACAAACAAGTCTGATCCATGGAGGCCCCACTTCGCAACTTACAGGACTTAAAAGATTTGCTGCTAATGTCTTGGTGCCAGATACCAAAACAGCCAGTTCATGTGTATTTCATTAACATTTAAACAAACATCATTAATTAATGCTACTTACTTTGTTAAAAAAATACTCATGGTTTAATAATGCATAAGTTGTTGTTTGTTAATGTTAGCTAATGCTAAAAAATAATATTACTTAAGAGAACTTTAATGCACAATGTTGCTGATTTATCTTAAGCCGTGACTAGAAAGAGCCTAAGCAGCTGAATGAATGAGTCTATATACAATACATATAAGTTCTATTTTGGTTTGCTATGTACACAATTGACATTCCAAAGCAGAACTAATAAACAGTGGTATCTGTATATAAACATTCCCTGCAGCAATCCTGTGACAGTTCAGTTAAACAGTCTAATGTAAAGGGCAACTTTTTAATAAAAAGCTATTATACAACCCCTGGCAAAAATTATGGGATCACCACACCCAGTAAATAAAAAATTACAGATATGACACAACACAATTTTTGTTTAATAGCTGAACATTCTGGCTTTGTGAAACATACCTCAAGCTAATTAAATGAAATTATTTTAATTAATGGCATATTTTTTTTTTAGATCAGGTAGAGGAAAAAATTATGGAATCACTCCACACTCAATGTTAAGGAAAAAAAATATAGAATCATAAACAAAATTAATTCACAATTAGTACTTTGTTGCTCTTCCTCTGGCTTTTATGACGGCCATGGACTTCACTAATGAAAAATAATATTCTCCAAAAGCTGGTTCCAGCTTTCCTAGTGGTTAAAAAATTTGCTTTGCAGCATGGAGCCTTGTCATTTTTTAAAATTTCCACCAGAAATTTTCAATCAGATTCAGAGTGTTTGCTGGCCATGTTGTTGAGTTGATTTGCCTTTCCTGAAGAAAAGCTTTAACGCTATTTGCTCTGTGGCAAGATGCATTATCATCCTTAAAAAATGACTCAATCATCACCAAATCTATTTTCTATCGATGGGATGAGAAAAGTGTCCAAAATTTCAATGAATACCTGTGTATTCACTGTTGAGGTCTCCCCGATCCTTTACCCGATATGCAACCCCATGTCATCAATGAGCGGGGAAATTTGATTGTTTTCTTCTGGCAGTCATCTTTATATATTTCATTAGAACGGCACCAGAGAAAAGTTCCAGCATTTGTGATTTTTTACTGAATATCAGTTTCATCCAATCATCCACACACCATGATTGCATCTCTTTAGCCTCTGTAACCTTGTCTTCCTTGGTATACCCATATGTTTTCCTTTTATAACCTTCCCAGTTTGTTCATACTTGCACCAAATTTTAGACACAGCTAACTGGGAAATACCAACATCTTTTGCCACACTTTGTGTCAGATGTCCTTCTTGAAGGAGTTTTATAATCCTTTCCATTGTTGTTCAATTGACAACTCTCTTGTTAAGGCCATTTTTCCTTTAAAAAAAATCCAAGGTTAAGGTCTGTAAGCACTCTCTTTTAACTGCTAAAAGATTAGCATTTTTAGACTTGTGCTGGTATTTGTTTTAGAAATGAAAATTACAAGGTGATTCCATAATTTTCTTCCTCAGCATTGAGTGTTTCCATTTTTTTCCCCATTGCCATTAATTAAAATAATTTCATTTAACTTGTTTGAAGTATGTTTCACAAAGCCAGAATGTTCAGCTATTAAACAAAAATAATTTTATGTCATATCTGTGCTTTATATATTTGCTATGAAGCAAAAAATCGGGTGAACGTCCTGTGGCGATTCCATAATTTTTGCCAGTGGTTGTAGTGTAGTAGCTCTGGAGGCTTCAGTAATCTAGGAGTGTACAGCATGTCCAGCATGTATCTACTGCCACCTACTGGATGCAGTGCACTAATATACCACAGGTCTTCAGTGAATAACAAAGATAATAAGTAGAGATAGCATGACACAACTTTTTCTTTTGTGATACTGATACAGAAACTTTGAGTATCAGCCAATATTTTTACCCATTCAGTATTTTTTCATAACTACTAAGCTTTTAAGTGATTAAAAAAAAAAAACCCTAAAGCTAAAAACTAAAAAAAAATGCATGAATAAATGCATAACTAAAAACCACAGCTTTCACAAACAAATAACCTACACTGCAAATATAAAGTATAAATATAAAATAATACAGTCAAGTCTCTTTATATGTAAATATTTCTAATATAAAAAAACCCTTTTCCATATTTATTTATTTATTTATTTATTTATTTATTACAGGATCAGTTCAAATTAGTTCAGATTTTTTTTTTCTTTTTTTTTTCTTCCATTATAGCTGACCCACTATTTTTGCCTGTATCAGCTCAGTACTGAACCTGGATATCAGATTGGTGCCATTTCTAACAATGAGAGGTGAATCAGTAGAAGCATGTTTCAAAGACTTAATTTTTTTATTGAAAACATTCATAAGAACACAGAAAAATTATTAAAGAATGTGGCTATCTTACAGTTGTTGAACAAGGTCTGAAAACAGTACCAGGGTGGCGCAGGAGCATAACCGAGCCTCAAACGAGATAGCGCCCTGCAAAGGGAGTTGCTACGCATTATTTTAAGATGAACATTTCTGATTATTTAAATGAAGAGCCCTTGGGGGCTCTCTCAGTATGTGGGATCCCAGGAAATTGCTTGCCTTTCCTGCAACTTTAAATGGAAATTGGACTGAAAATTAAATCTTAGTTTTACATTACTCTTAGATATACACACAATCAATCAGACATAACAAAAGGATGACTATGATATAACATACATTTTCACTCACCACTGGATTTGCTTTTGTCTTATTTGGAGAGTATGTACATGGACACTCATGAACTCTTGTTCTTAGTTCTTAATTTACAGCAACAAATACCTGGTTAATAGTTACTTAAACATAGCCAGTGTTAACCTTGCAAGCTAGCTAAGACTCAGTGTAGTTCTTTCCATTGAAATTAAATAGAAGTGTAGATGGTTTTCTTAAAACGCTGTACTAAAGTATACAAATCTGTTACTCATTCTGACTGACTTGCAATTGGTCTGTACTGTTACAGAACATACATTTCTTAGAGTATTTATTTGCCTCCTAGCCCTTTGCAAGTATGTTCCAGTGAAAACATTGATAACTACTTTCAGCAGGACAAATTAAAGCTAATAATTATTTTGAAACACAGCGAGCTATATATGTTTATATTCAACCAAGTCTAGATAAATGGCTTACAAACAGTAAGAACACTCCAGGCAAGTTTTATGATAAATCCAGTTTCACATATTTTTAAGCAATTACAGTAGCCCTCATATGCAAGAAAAAATGCATGGAAACAGTCTATTATTTGTATGTTTTTAAAAATCTTTTTGATTTAGAAGAATCTGGGCTCAGCCCTGGATGGTTAACAGTCCAGCCAACGCCCCTTGTGTCACGTATCGTGACTGAGTGGAGATAGGACGGATGCAATTGCAGTATGAACAGTTTTATTTAAGAGAGAGACAGGCAGACAAATCCAAAACGTGATCCACAAACGTAATCCAGTAATATGCAAAGTTCAGGCGATCGGCAAACAGGCATAAAGGGGCAAGGCAGGAATCAAAGTCGCGGTCACGGAAATACAGGGTCGAGGAACAAAACAAGAAACATGAACAATAGCGCGGGACTGGTAGCGGAGAAACCAGCGTGAACAAAACTAACGAACCTAAACATGAACCTAAACATGAACCTAAACATGAACCTAAACATGAACTAAGACTATGGTTATCTATCGTGAGGACTTTAAACTAAGTGACTAACTCATTCAAACTACTCTAATATTCCGCACCGTGTGCTGGGAGGCGCGCGGTATATATACATACATAATCAGCTTCGTAATGGCTGACGGCTGAGGGCAATTCGGACACACGTGACAAAATAGCTAATGACGGAACAGGGAGGAGACATAACAAAACATAACAAATGCACGTGTCCAAATGTCACGAATGTCAACAACGAAAAAGCAGGTGCTCGCGCACCTTGCACAGCAGCGTGCATTCACATGCTCTTCGGCACGCTGCTTAAAGGGGAAGTCGTGACACCTTGATGTTAAAATGAAAAGTCAGACTATATTAATTACACTTATTTAACCTCCAGTGTCTGTGTGTTAAATCCCACATTGACTCCCATGTCCTGCTAATGATGTTTAAGCTCTGTTTAAGCACATCTTGCTGATCTCCTGAACCAGAGCTCCGTGTTCACTAAAAACGTCTAGCATTTTACATATGATGCTTCATATCCGGAGCATATCTTCATGTAGTCAAGTTGTAAATAAGATGTTTGGAAGAGACAGACATAGATGAGGCAAGCCCTCTTGTTGCTATGTGGGTTCTTTAGAGAATGGCCTGTCAGAAACACATTCTATATACAGCAACAGAGGACACAAGCAAGTGGACCTTACTAACCATGTGACCAACTGTTTGATTTGTGATTGGCTGGCTATTTGCTCTTAGTCTTCAAGGACATGAGCTCATGTCTAGTGGATGCTTTTAAAGAAATGTCTATTCAATATTTTATGTTCTCTGAATGCATATGTTGCCTATACATGTAGGGAATGCAAGTACATATCTGCATAGCAATAGTTATTTTAATCCTTATTAGTATTACGGAAACACTCTTGAAAGACAGTTAGATAAGTGGGTTATTTGTATGCTCTAATAAAATCTGTTTAAACACACTCTATACATGACTGTCTGTCATTCACAAAGTTACAATATGTTGTATAAAGGAGAAAACCTGAAGGGTTGCACTGTTTTAAGAAAATAATCAACAAAAGGGTGGTGTGATGTGAGGGGGTGAAGTGGAGGGCCATTGCAACATTTTATAGTTACATTCAGTTTATAGTTACATGCAATGCTTTGGAACATCTGCAATAAAGCTATTTAACAGGAATTAGTTCCTGTTATCACTTATAACAGCTACAAGCAGTTGTTTCCCTCAGTATAGTTGGATGGATGGATGGAGGGATGGAAAGCTTGTCATGTTACCAAGAAACCACAATACAAAACATCCTCAATCCTTAGTCGTGGAAAACATATCACTGACCATATCAATAGTTATACTTTTTTCTCTGTTAAGTGATAGCTTTTCTCTTTACTCTTATGCTTATATTACTTGGAGCATTCACCATACAATTCCCTGTGAATGAATATTTGCTATAGAAATGATAAAGTCTTAGATGGAGCACATTAATGTAAACCTGTGATTTGCCTTCTAGCCGGCACTATTGTTGAACTGCTGTTAAAGAAAATTAATTACCACCTTCTAACCAGTCAGAATTCAGCATTAAACAGCACATTGCCTAAACTATGTACATACAATAATACAAAATATAATATGAAGCACTGAAAGACAATTCCACATTCTGTACTTGGGCATGGCAATTATGTATTGCTCTCTGAGTTTTTGCCATTCATATCTTATTATGGACTTACAGCCAAGTTGCTATGGATGTATATTAGCCCAAAAACTGCTTGTTTTCAGTTCAGAGTAAATATACAGTTGCATAAAGTAGGTGACATTGGATTGACATTTAATTAGGGCTTTAAATTTCATAAGACATGAGTGTGCACATGTCCTGGTTCTTTCATTCTTGTTTACAATGTACTAAAAATGGTAAAGTTTCTACGTTGCGCTTTTGTAAAGTTTCACATACAAATGACAACGTTGTCAAAATGATCCTCCTTCACACAGATCAGCCAAAACATCTAAAGATGCTTTTATGCATGCCAGGCCAGTAGTTGGCAATGTCACTTTGTAAAGAAACACTACGCATCTGCACAAATAAGCATTCTTCCATAAGTTTTCCTTCCATTCATGCTAGTCAACAATGCTATTGATAAAGTTTTCCCACCAACTGCTTGTCCTCCCAGGTCTTACGCAAACACACCTTTTGAATACCCTTCATTGGCATAGATGTGGGTTAATAATTTGGCGTACGTAATAAATGCGTCTCCACTGGTCATAGTAGTGATGCAGTAAATGTATATTTTGTTGGAGAAGCGTCAATAAACTCAAAATCTTGGGCAGCACAGACACAGTCCTGTAGTCTGCCACTGTAGTTTTGAATATCTCGCCCATTGTTTTGAAGTAGTCACACGCATACCTATTGATTGAACATGTAATACGCGTGCGCATAACATCATTGTTTTCACAAATTCTTGTTTTTGTATGTTTTCACAGACTATAACTTGCACTTTGAAACCTGTTTTCAAAAGTTTGCGTTTTCAGGCCCCAAAACGTCTGGGTTACCTATGTAACCTTGTTCCCTGAGAAGGGAACGAGACATTGTATGAGCTCCACGCTGTGGGAAGCCCCCTCACGCATGACTGGTATCTGAAACTTGTGTAACATGATGCCTATTTATAGGCCTGCCGTGATCAGGTGATGTGGCAATTAAGCATGTCACGTGATATAAACACGGTACCTGTGAACTGCGATTTCAGCCTCTATTATGTGAGGCGAAGACGCAATTTACAGGCATGCCCCAGTATGACAAAGCTATGCAACATCTCGTTCCCTTCTCAGGGACCGAGGTAATATGTGTAACCCAGACATTCCCTTTCAAAGGGAACTCAACATTGTGTGAGGTCCACGCTGTGGGAACAAGAATACCCATTCCATCATACTGAGGGCATTGCCAGTTCAAAAAGGCCGAGCCTGAGGGTCACTGCAAGACACTTGAGCCTGGGGTGGAATGTATATCCAGGTTGTAATATCGAATGAATATGTGTGGCGTCAACCATCCCGCCGCAGCACACACATCCTGTAAGGAGACATCTTTGGACAAAGCCTTCGTGGAGGCGACCCCCCCTAGTGTTATGAGCTCTTATTCCCAGAAGCTTAGCGAGACCGTATGCCTCATAAACGATACAGATTGCTTCCACTATCCAATTAGAGATCCGCTGCTTCGACACAGCATCGCCCCTACTGTCACTGTCAAAGCAGAGCAGCAGCTGCTCCAACTTACGCCCCTGGCCGGATCGGTAGACATAAGTATAGAGAGCCCTTACTGGACACAGTAGGTGGAATTTCTCTTGTTCGGGTGTGAGGAATGGAGGAGGGCAGAAAGCCTGCAACACTACTAGCTGGGAAGTAGCTGTAGGCACTTTAGAAATATAATCCGGCCTAGCATATAGGAAGGCCTGGGCTAATCCAGGGGCGAAGTCAAGGCAGGAAGGGGCAACAGAGAGAGCTTGTAGGTCTCCTACTCACTTGAGAGATGCCAGGGCCAGCAGAAGAGCTACCTTTAGAGTCAGAAGTGTCTCTGAGGCTGACTATAAGGGCTCAAATGGGGCACCTAGCAGACTTTCCAGAACCACAGAAAGGTCCCAGGAAGCTATGCAAGGTCTGCAGAACAGCCTCAGCTGCCTGACACCATGCATAAACCTTCTTAATAAACATTAGAAGATGTTGCCCCATGGAGGCTCCATCGATAGGGGCCTGGCTGGCTGAAATGGTGGACATGTAGACCCTGATTGTAGGAGTCAACCCTGCTGAGAAACATCCTTGTAGGAACTCCAGGACTGTAGCTATTGTGCAGTTTACTGGATCTAGCTGATGTTCCTCACACCATGAGACAAAAAGTCACCACTTGAGTGCATACAATTTCCTCGTGGATGGTGCTCTAGCGTTCAACATGGCCTCTACAACCTCAGTTATGAGACCAGAATCTATGAGCTGGTGCCCCTCAGGGACCAGACCCACAGTTTCCATAGTTCTGGCCGAGGGTGATAAATCAGCCCTCCGGCCTGAGACAGTACATCCCTGCGGACAAGAATCTCCCAAGGAGTGCCGTCTAGCAGGGATATTATCTCTGAGAACCATATTCGAGCAGGCCATTAAGGTGCTACTAGCAGCAAACATAGACGATCTTGGTGAACTCTCATTAGAACTTGTGGGTGCAGAGCAATTGGGGGAAAAGCATACAGATGTGACCTCAGCCACGTGTGCAACATGGTGTCCAGCCCCATTGAGCCCAGAGCTGCTCTCCATTTTTGGCATATCCTTGTGACTCCTTGGTGTCAGAGAGGATTTTTTTCCATAGCGGAAGGCGGAGTTTCGATGCGAGCTCCAAAATCTGGCAGAGGGCCATACCTGGAAGACAGAGCAAGAGATAAAGCTGCGCTCTTCTCCGGCTCCTCTTCCAGATCCGTATGACATCCCCAGGACCTGAGCCAGCTGGCTGCCTTGGCAGCGGCCGGCCCAGATCCGTGAGGCTCTGAAACCCAACCCCTCTCGGCCGAGAAGAAAGCAAGCAGTAAGTGGAGCGGCCTAAGTGTAAGGCGTTCACAATGCGCACAGTCAGACCTCTCAAGGGCTGCCCTGGCATGCTCCACCCATAGACACTTCACACAGAAAGTGTGTCCATCCCCCCGTGTTGAAACGGGAGCAAGGAGTAACAAACTTCCTGAAATTCTCTCTCACTCATACTTTTCTCTTTTTTTTTTAAAGGGACAGAAAAGTAAAGAGATTTTTCTTTCTTTTTTAAAAAAAAAATAGAGAGGAAATGCGGAGTCTTTTGCAAGCATTACACAAATGACTGACATGCAGTCTCACTGAAGATAATAAGGCTGACGGTGCGGTACACGTGCCGTTTTTATATCACGCGATAACGCTTAATTGCCACATTACCCGATCATGGCAGACCTATAAATACGCACGATGTAACACAAGCTTCAGATACTGGTCATGCACAAGGGCGTTTCCCAAAGCCTGGAGCTTGCACAACATTGCGTTCCCTTTGAAAGGGAACTCCATTGTTGTGAAAACGAACAGCCAAAACAATAACCATGGCACAAAATATACATGTTACATAAAAAGTCTGAGCAATCTAAAGTCAAATAATTTATTCTGGTACTAGTCTCCATTTCATATAGTTGATTTTCTATGTATTTACACTATATGGCCAAACTTTTGTGGACACCTGACCATCGCATACATATAATGGCATTACTCAAACTGTTACCACACAGTTGGAAGCATGCAATTGTATAGAATGTCTTTGTATGCTATAGGTTTACAATTTCCTTTCACTAGAACTTAAGGACCCAAACCTGTTCCTGCATAATGTAATATCTCCGCAAACCAGCAACTTAATTTCCCAGAATGCACCATGGACTACAAATATGGCCAACAACTACACTTCCCGAACACACACACACAGACACTTTCACTATCCCTAGAGTTCTAATTAGATACACCTAATTAGATACACCTGATTTCAATTACACACACACTCACACTACTCCTTTTAAGAGACTCATTCACTCCTCTAGTAGCGAACTATACGCTTAGTTGCCTTGTGTCTCTGTGTATACCAAGCCTTATACCGTGTCTGTTTATTCTGGTTTTTGACTTTGCTCACGTTTTCGACCTCGTCTCTTTATCCTGCCTTGTTTGTACTGTTTGCCTGATCGCCTGACCTCTGCCTGTTTATGATTATTGATTTCTGCCTTATTCTGTGGACTTCTTGTTGTTTTATTAAACTGCCATACCTGCACTTGCTTCTGTCTGCGCCTCCATTACGTGACAGAATACTTCACTGTAACATGGAAGCAGCAGGTACGCCATACTGGTGACAAGCCATCGACATCCACGGACGGCTCCAGAGTGAACAATACCAATAGCTCGCCTATCTGGTCGAACAGGTCACTTGTCTCTATCAGAGCACTCATTCATGCAGACTTGCACCCCATTTCCTCTGATACCAGGTGATCTGGTGCGATGCAAGGGTTTTCTCCTGCAATGCTCGTTGTTCTTTGCCAGCTAAGCTGGCATGCTGGAGGCACATAAGATAGCCCACTCCATGGAACTGCTAACTGACAAAGCTCTCACCTGGGCGACAGCTATATGGGTGTGAGGCAGCTAGCCCATCTCCTCGTATGAACAGTTCACAGGATTTTCTCGATGCATCTTTGATAATTCCCTAGAGGGCACGGAACTGCGAGAGGAGCTGCTGACCATCTCTCAAGCTCTCCACCGCATAGCAGAATATGCCTTGGAATTTCAAACCAGCGTTGCGAGGAGTGAATGGAATGAACCCACGCTGAAAGCCATGTTTTGCAACGGACTCAACCTGGAAGTGTTAACGGAGCTAGCCTGCCATGATGAGCAACTCACCTTCGATTCGCTCATATTATTCCACACGAATATCAGGATCTAATGGAAGTATTCAGCAAAGAAAGGGCCAGCGGACTACCACAACACCAGTCCACCTGAGGGAAGGGTATATCCTCTCACAATGGCAGAGCAACGAGCCATGGAGGAGTATATTCAGGAGGTTCATATCTCTGCTAACCAGCAACTTAATTTATCAGAATGCACCATGGACTACATGTAAACTGGCCTCGTCCATGCTGGATTTTGGACTTAAGGCTTATTTTAATAGCTGGATTCTCAGAGATGGAAGTATTAAAAACGATTGGATAGTATGATTGGTATGATTGAATGTGAAGGCAGTGTGCAGTGGCTCTCAGTTCTCAATCCCTGAAAGGCTAGAGGTCATGCAAGGATTCAAGCTGTCCTCTGAAAAAAAAAAAACTGCCAGCTATATGCCTATGGTGTGTGACCTACCATCCTCGTCAACATCTTCAAAAATATAATGCATTTCATATTAATAAATGTATTACAACAGAACTGAATGCTGTTATAAAGTGAACAGCTATTGAGTGGTATGAGTTATGTAAAGCTCTTCCAAATTTCCCAGTTAATAAAACACCTTGACCTCAGTGTGATGTACTTGTACTTGTTTACTCCAACCTGCTACACATACAGTCTGCCAGCTCAGTGGAAAATCAGTATCAGAGCTCTGCTCACAGCCCTCATGTTACAGCCCTCATTGTACAGCTGCCATCCATTTACAAACTGGAACATATGACGGTGGCTCCTCTACCCTCTTATGGGCTTCAGAGATTCCCCATGTAAACTGACACTTTCACTTATCCTAGGCATGACTGTATGGTGACACGAAACAAACCAGTAAAGAGGCACATGTGGAACGATGATTTTCATAAGGAATTACCTGTCACCTACCAAAGACTGTATCAATAAATGCAGTACACGCATCTTATATCATATAGTGGATTTGCCTGTGTAATCCCATATGGAATAATAAATTGTAACTATACTGAAATGTTACTACTTGTTACCCAACCCAGAAGCATTTTGCTGATGCTGTGTTCTTCCAAGGTCAGATAATACTGGGGTTCCCTGAAGTGTTTTCACTCCTCTAAATTACACAAGCGATCCTTTACCACACTCCTTGTCACCACTCTGAACTTCATATATGGTCCATTCCAGATCTAAGGGAACACTTTTTTACCAAAGTGCAAAAAATTACTCTCAGTCTCCCGACAGCTTCCCTTCGTAATTAGCACCTTGAGCATTTTATTCGAAGGCAAGCCTAAGTACAAACTTAGTTGACAAAATACTTACTAGGCACGTGCTGTATTATCCTAATACTGTGGGGGATATAAGTATTGAACGCGTCAACATTTTTTCATTAAATTTATTTCCAATGAGGTTATTCACATGAAATTTTAACCAGACATCAGTACTAACTAAGAAATCCGCAAATATACAGAATTCATAACATTAAAGTCCTTAAATAAAGTTAAGTGTCATAAAGTGGAATGACACAGGAAAAAAGTATTGAACACGCTAAGAAAAAGCAGTTCTCCAAGGCAAGGTAAGACAAGGAACCAGCTGAAATTCGTAAGTAGTTAGAAAGTAATTATACCTGTGCAAATTAATATCAGCTGGGTTCTAGGCACGCTCACCCACAAGACTCCTTTACTAAAGAAAAGTCATATCATAGCTCATTTGAAGTTTGCTACAACTCATTTGGACAAACCTATGCAATACTGGGAGAGTGTAGTCTGGCCAGACGAGAGCAAAATTTTACTTTTTGGCTGTCATACTACACACCATGTTTGGAGAAGAAATGGCACTGCACATCACCCTAAAAACACTATACCAACAGTGAAGTTTGGAGGTGGAAGCATCATGGTGTGGGGCTGTTTTTCATCACATGGTACTGGCACACTTCATATAATTGAAGGAACGATCAATGGAGCCCTTTGCCAGTAAATTCTTGAGAAGAATCTGCTGCCATCCACCAGGATGATGAAGATGAGACATGGGTGGATCTTCCAGCAGGACATCGATCCAAAGCATACAGCAAAGGAAACTCTCAATTGGTTTCAGAGAAAAAAGTCAAGGTGTTAGAATGGCCCAGTCAGCCAACTGACTTGAAACCAATTGAACAAGAAAATATGTTTAGAAGAATGGGCCAAAATCACACCTGAATACTGCTGCCGATCAATTTCTTCATACAGGAAGCATCTTGAAGCTATCAATACAAACAAAGGCTTCTCCATTAAGTATTAAATAAATTTTAGTTAGCATGTTCAATACTTTTTTCCTGTGTCATTCCTCTTTATTACACATAACTTCATTTATGAACTTTAAAGTTTGGATTTCTTTATATGTGTGGATTTCCTGAGTTAATACCAAAGTCTGGTGAAAATTGAATGAGAATAACTTCATTGGAAATATATTTACTGAAAAAAATGCTGACACATTTAATACTTATTTCCCCCCCTATAACTACCTAAACTTTTATCATTTAAGCATATCACAACATATAAATATACTGCATTTGACTGAATAATCAGTACAAAGACATTACATTGACGAATCAATTAATATAAAATTGTGATTTCCAATACACATCACATTTGGGACTCAAATGCCAGTATTTACATACTTATTTCTGAGATGTGCTAAGCACTTGCCAATGCCAATATTTTTAGGGGTCAAGTCCCGAAGGGATGAAGACCCCTATTGTTTTCGTTAGTTTTCTTCTTATTATTTTTCTTCCACTCTTGAGTCTATGGAATCCCATAGAACTGCTTGCGAGAACGTTATGTAATTTGGAAGAAAGATAGAGGACAGGCTGGTCTGTTAATACAGCAAATTTGGCTTCTCTAACTCAATCCCTGTAGTACCATCAACTGTCCAAATTTGCACTCACGTTTACGTTAATAACTTTTGGACCTTGGGGCCTAGAAATGAAATTCTTTTTTTCTTTGATTCCTTGGCTGAAGACAATTCAATTCATGATGTCATTTTCTGTCATGAAAATTTTTTCACCATTTAGAATTTTCTGAAAAACCTACTTATTTGGAACTCGTCCTAGGACGTTGTCTGATTTGCACGAAAATTGGCAGGCATCATCTAAAGACAGTCACGTCAAAAATTTATTCACAGAATTTTGATAAACCGTACGGTTTTCGAATGGCACTTCAACGAATTTGACATCAAGCATGCCAAAATGGACATGAGGGTGTACTTAGTATTTGTCATCAGCATTAGACATTGAGGTTAGCTGCAGCATTTCAGAGCAGCACCACCTAGTGGTCACGAAATATGTAAAAAGCACATTTTTGCTTATAACTCAACAATTTGTACTAAAATCATCAAATTGGTCTCATTAGATTCAGTGGGCTATATAGAGTCAAACGATATGAAAAATCCCTATGTCAGCAATTTTGGATGTCAGTCATTTTGAATTTAGTCACAAAATGCTGTATTTTATGAACGACTTGGCATATCATTATGAAAATCGGTGTCTTTGGCAAGATGGCTTAAAGGTAGTCAAAAAGTTTTAAAAATTATAATGCTATTTCTATAAATGCTAATAGCTATTGACTAATTTTGCCTACTGTCATGAGACTAGTCTGGATAGATTTCATGCCGAGAACAATGATACCAATTATTTTGTGTTTGAATAAACTTACTGTCTGCCATTTTTAAATGTTTTTGAAAACCTTTTTTGAACTAGTCCTAAGCCGTTTGTCCGATTTGCACGAAAAATTGGCCTGCATCAGAGGCATCAGCTAGAGGCACTCACGACAAAAGTTATTCACAGAATTTTGATAAACCATAAAAACCATACCATTTTCGAATGGCACTTCAACAAATTTGACGATGAACGAGCTTGAAATTGAGCTTGAGGCTGTATCTCCGCAACGCTTTAAGGGACTGTGACAAAACTTGGTATATTTCATCAAAATTAGGCGCTGAGGTTAACTGCAGTGTTTTCGCACACTGCCCCCTACTGGTCAGGAGATTGCAAAAAAGGCTTTTTTTTTCTTATAACTTGAACGCTTTCCTGCATGATAACCATCGTGCACATATGCTACCTGAGCAGTGACAGAATGGCGCCATATACTGGACAAATTGTAAGAAGTAGCTATTGTTAGATTTTTTTTTTAAATAAATGGTTGAAAGTTTACTTTTTCTAACTCCTCATACACTGTTCATCGGAATAGCTCTAACCAAAAGCATGTCACAAAGCTTCTTTTGCTATTCGTGGTGCCAATAATTTGCTTGACCACGGTATTGCTGCTTGCTAGCTATATTGTTAATTGTATTTGTTCTTCTTGTTCTTCTGCTTACTATTATTTCATTCATAACCATATCTATTAAAAAATTTGTCCTCAGAATAAGGATTGTCTCTGATTAAGATGCTGTTCTGATTTTCCCTCCTGATTTTGTGGACTTGAAATGGACGATGCTACTGCATAATTAACATTAATAGTATTGGTTAATAATCATATTTAGAATTTAATACATTCAGTCACATTATATAGTTTTTTGAGTGTATTCATAGCTCAAAACATACATTTCGGTGCAACATATTAATGATAATGAGTGTTTATTAATCACATATACATTACAGCACAATTAAATTCTTTTTTTTCACATATCCCAGCATGTCAGAAATGATACAGCACCCCTGGAGCAAAGAGGGTTAAGGGCTTTGCTCAAGGGCCCAACAGTAGCAGCTTGGCAGCATTGGGGTTTGAACCCCCAACTTTCCAGTCAGTAACCCAGAGCCTTAACCACCAAACCACCCTTTGTTATGGTTAACAAAGTTATTATGGTTACATCAAACTATCAGACAGTGTGCTGGACTTAATGGTGCTCCTCACGTGAGCTGATATCACGCAAGAAAATGTGTTTAAGTCCAAAGATATCACTAAGATATACTTCTGCTTTACTCAAACTCCATGCAACTGTTGAATAGTACCTAAGTCTGTCATTATGTTTTGGGTCTGAATACTGATGTGTGCAATTTAGTGTGTCACTTTTATTCACTCATAATCACTTTCTAGTTTCTAACCTTAGATTTAAAAAAACAACACAGCTTTCTAAATAAGGAAAGGTTTCAAATAAATCTCAAACAATGAGTAAGTGTAATTTTTTGATAAAGTTTAAGCCTGAAAATGTATTCATCTTAAAGCTGGGAGCCAGGGCACAGTTGTCTTCTTGAAAACAGTCATGCATTTAATGCCAATTAAAAGATGGCATAAAATAATTTAACAATTACTGAGTGATGATGTATCCTAAAGATAGATCATTGATATAAACATGGACTTGGTGGTTAACCTTAATTTGTAAACACATTCCTAATCATTGGCAAAGCTTTCGTCCATTCAACACGATTATTTGATTATGTTCTGCCTCTTCCTAATTCTGCTCTCTCTGAAAAGCATCTATAGACTGTTGAATTCAAATTTGGCCAACGTAAATTACTTATGAAGACATCTGTCCTCAAGCTGCCTTCCATGTGCCGTCCAAATGCCACCTAAAAATGTGGTCTATGTAGGCAGCTACCTCGCAGATGAACAGAGGGTATTGATGATATTTAATAGAATCCATGATAACATTATTTGATTATCATACATTTGATACCAGATTACTGCATCAGAAGTCAGCCAGGATCACACATTTTGGAATAGGGGTGTACCTCATTGTCACTAGCCTTATCTGTATCTGTTTATATTCATATCTGTAAATGTGTGCGGGTTTCAATTCAAATGTAATTCAGATCTGTCTGTGAAATTCATAATTTGTCTACAACTACAGATGAAGTGAAATTTTCCTTTGCAATATTTCCTAACAAATTTAGTTGGCTCTATTTCCCAAAATATAATCTAAATAGTCTCCATCGTTGCATTGGCTACATCAGTGGTTCCGAAACTTTTCCAGGGCAAGGCCCCCCAAATGGCATTAAAATTTGACCGAGGCCCCCCTTTTGCAAGATGTCTTTAAAACACATTAAAAATAGACTTCTGAATATATCCCCCTTTTTTTTTTTTATTATTAATAATTACATCTTACATATTTACATTACATTAGAAATTGATATTTTGTGTGTGTGTGTGTGTGTCTGTGTGTCTGTGTGTCTGAGAGTGAGAAAGAGAAAACATACATTTATTTATTTTTCACACCAAATTGTTGAGGGCCCCTGGGTGCCCAAGGGGGCCACCCCCACTTTGAAAACCACTGGGCTACATCACTGTCCTTTCCTCTCCACCAATATGGTAGTAGGCGTTCTGATGCACTATGGCTTCCATCGCATCATCCAGGTGGATGCTACACACTGGTGGTGGTTTGAGGAGATTTTCTCCCCATACTATCTAAAGCTCTTTGAGTGCCTGGAAAAGTGCTATGTAAATCTTATTATTAGTCACATAATTTACCACTACAAATCTGACCAGGCAGTTAGTAAGACTGCTGTACATTCATGTTAATAAACATGTGTTTGTCCTGTGAGCTTCATAGTTGTGACCTTCGTGTTTGTGCCTGCCTTGCATGAAAGTGCGTAACTTTTTTTGTTGCATCCCACAGGATCCCTGTCCTGGTGGCATCCAGGCTCAAATAGATGCCGTCCAGCAAATTTTCTAATATTAAAACAAAATATAGTGCCCCTCCAATTCGTGTCTGTATCTATCTATCTATCTATCTCTCTCTCTCTCTCTCTCATATATATATATATATATATATATATATATATATATATATATATATATATATATATATATATATATATATATATATATATATAGTATTCATTTAGAACACATTATCTGTTCAATCCGAATAATATATTCATATTTGTTTACATAATGTTTTAGATAACAGCATCATAGTACAGCTGTTAATCCCGGAAAGAGTTGTTTGAAATACTCAAAGCACATGAGTGCTAAACAACAAGACCAGTAGACAATGCGAGTCCCATGTTGCCATTTTGGTGTGAAATGAACATTAAGTGATGATTGACAGTAGTTTTTTGCAAAAGGGCAGAGGTGTAAAAGGCATGCTAACGGGGAAAACCTTGACCCATGTTCACAGGCTAAAAATACTCAAGGGATCATCAGACAGACAGTTCCAGTAGAGGCTGCCGCTCATAGAGGGGCACACTTGGACAGTGTTTTGGCATACTGACTGACCTTTAAGCATAAGTACTGCTTTGGTCGCACTGTTCACTTGCTGTACCAGTAAGAGGACTCTTACTAAGTGATACAGGCTTGAGTGAGGAAATTTCTATCGCTGCTTTAGATTTGACTCTGCCTTCTGTTACTTACTAGTTCTCTGAACTAGGAGTATGCTCATATAACTGACTTTTGAATCACTCGTTTTTGCTGATTTGGAGAGACTTCAGTGATCAGAGGCTGAACTTCATGCAGGGAGACTTCAGAGATCTGGACAAGTCTTTCTTTCTCCATACACAGGCAACATTGCTCTGTAACACTCAAAATGTAAACTGCAAATGGCGCCTTAACTCAACGTTTGAGCTCGGGTTGTCGCTAACACTCTGCCGAACGTTCTCATAAACTGAGGAATCAGGTAGTTTGGACAAGCAAGATCTATAAGGTCGCCACAGCAGTATTACTTAGCCTTCTGAGAGGGATCCATTTGACAGTTCTGTATTATTATATCTTTTGGTTGGACCAAGAAGAAGGCAGAATGCGTGACCTTCTTCCTGATCCAGTGCGGGAACGGAGAGCAAGAAGACAAATCAACAGTTTGCCTGCCTCTGTTCCTGCTCCACTCACATTCCTTGTTACGTACTCTATTCAAACGTCTAAGAAGTTCCCCTTTTTTCACTTTAAAAAATGCAGATATGAGGCAGAAAACGCCTTCTTCTCCAACCTGAAGCTGGTGGACTTCAACATCATCGACACCTTAGGGGTGGGAGGATTCGGACGAGTTGAGCTGGTAGGATGGCCAGAAAGCTGGGCCGCCATTTTGTGCAATTCTTCTTATTTAAATAATATGCTTTCTGTCGTGATGTGTGCCATATTTACTACAATGCTTAACATCACTTATTTATCATTAGACACTGTAATTAAATGCTCTAGAAACAATTATCTTACAGTGCTACAACTCCTACTATACTTTACTACAGATAAATATATGAGTCTGTTATTTTATGATGTATTGCAACAGGGATATGCAGGTCTTCTACATACTGCACAGGTCAGTTCTAGGAATATCACAGCTCTATTCAGGGTAACTTTCCAGTACTAGTATAGACCAGTATTAATAGGTCACGCATGTGGCTCAAGGACTCTCATTGTTTTGTATTGTTTTAAATAAAACTCTTTATGAAAATGAGCAAAGATTCTTGTATAGAATAAACATAAAGATATTCTGCTCAAACAACAGGAGAAACTACTTATCATTTCTGTAACATAATTCACTTTTATAATAACTTATGACATAATAGTAATGATAATATCTTGGTTGTCAAAACATGTATGACAAAAGTACTGACACTCCTTAAAGAATAGTTTAAATAACTGCAAATTGTAATCATTGAAAAAGTTATATTAATTTAATATACCATGGGGAAACTACAGAAAATCAGGTAATGATTGTAAAAAAGCATATAATACCTGCTTTGGGGTTTTTATAGCTAAAGGTCCAGGAACTCTTGTGAAATTAATGCCATTGTAATTTTCACTATGAATCAGGATTATTTAGTTCAAAATGTGGTCACCAAGTTAAGACCTGGCTGTAGATAGATCTTAATGAAAACATTAAACATACATGCAAAGCAACACATAAATAGTTTTGTGACACATAAACAATGGCTCATCTACAGTCTCAATGTCCAGATTTTAATCTTAAATCCTTGTCTGAATTACAGAAGGTAGTAACCATGTAAAAACTTTTGAAAATATAGGAGCATTAAATGTTTTGCATGAAAGAGTGTTTTCAGATAAACATTAGACATTATTGGATGCTTCTCTGTGCGGTTATTTTCTCCAGGGTAGACTTCATCAAATATTTATTGTGAGAGTGCCAGAAATTTCCTGCAGTACAATCTGCACTACATTTTATGTATTTTTTAAATTAAAATTAATTAATTAGTTGGTTAATTAATTAAACATCAAACTTAATTAATATTTATATGAAAAGCAGAAATGCATCATTTAGACATTTAGAACAGATTTTTAAAAAGTCCTCTTGTATATCTCTATATTCTAACATCTGAAGAGAGTTTGTAATAGAGCATGACAGGGAGCATGTCGCAATGTAGTCCTGCAGATTCCTTTTGCGGTGTCCTTAGGAAACGGAAAAGCCCAGTAGTCTGGCCTAAAGAGGAATCCCCATGCACCAGACTTATTTTAAGCCCTATAGCTCTAAGGAAAAACAAGTAGCCTTTTGCCAGACGTATATATCTTGAGCGTGAGTAGTGTGATCAAATTACCCCTGACATGTACGATACGCTATGTGAAAAATCTATGCACTTTGACAGTCTATATTCAAGTTTCCAAAACTATGATTAGTAGAAGGAAGTGGTTGCAAACTGGGTACAAACACAAAACAGAGCTCAATTTGAGACTGGTATATGTACGATCTTAAATTAAGTTGGTGAAAGTCATGTTGCTGTCGACTATATCGCTGCTGCTGACAAGCATGAAATTTAATGACTTCCGTATTATGGCATGCTACATGTGTCAAAGTCAACATCATTTAATGATATCATGATGTGAAGTCAGTTTTGTCAGATAGATTACATCATCTATGTATCCAATATGGCTACCACTTCCTTCTTGTAGATAATGCATCAAGATAATAATAATCTCCTTAACATCTTGCAGTTATTGGTTATTGTATTACTACACCAATACTATAACAGTCAAGTATTTTGTTCTGTACAATAATTAGACAATGAGGTAGCAGATATTTTAGTAGATATTTTATTGCTTGCCACACTAACTGCCACATAGATGATGGAGAAAGTGAGAAATTGTGAAATTGGAAATGGAAGATGCTGAAATAACAAAATAGCTGTTAAATTATACTGTACATTGAAGAGTAATTTAAATATAATTCTAAAATATTTTTACTGGCTGTTGGAAGATTTTTATCGCTTTTATTAGTTTCAACTTATTTATTTATTTATTTATTTATTTTACTTTTAATTCATCAAATATCCTATTGGTGATGTGTAATTGTTTTAAGTTGACTTTCTATTACAGCTCATGCACTTGTCCTGGGGGCTCTCGTTGATTTTACATACAGGTGCAGCTCAAAAGTGACGAGACCAAAACCTTTGCCATGAAGATTCTGAAAAAGCGCCACATTGTGGACACGCGGCAGCAGGAACACATCCGCTCTGAGAAGCACATCATGCAGGAGGCCCATTCAGACTTCATAGTGAGGTAGTGTACAATTGTCAATTACAAGCAAACCCTTATATACCATTCAGAATCTTTGCATCAGCGTTTGAACATTATGATAAAAACATTATGACTAGCATGAACTGTTACTGCTTATTATTCTCATTTATTTCCTTATACATTTTGCCAATTCAGATTATACAGGACATTTAAAGACAGCAAATATCTGTATATGCTGATGGAAGCCTGTTTGGGAGGTGAACTATGGACCATTCTTAGAGATAGGTAAGCAGCTGACTGCATTACTACATACATGTTACTCCAAATGGGCAGATTCTGACATTTTCACCTAATTTATCATCTATAGAGGATCCTTTGAAGACTCCACAACACGCTTTTACACAGCCTGTGTAGTGGAAGCCTTCGCTTATTTGCATTCCAAAGGGATCATTTACCGAGATCTCAAGCCAGAAAACCTCATCCTAGATCACAGAGGCTATGCCAAACTGGTGAGCTGCCATCTCTGACACCTTTTTGAGCTTACGCTAAATATAATGATGATGAATCTCTGTACTTCAAAGGAGGCTGAACACTTAATGTGGTTTCATTGCAGGTGGACTTTGGTTTTGCCAAAAAGATTGGATTCGGAAAGAAGACGTGGACATTCTGCGGAACACCGGAATATGTAGCTCCAGAAATTATTCTCAACAAAGGTCATGACATCTCAGCAGATTACTGGTCACTTGGTATCCTCATGTATGAACTCCTGACTGGCAGGTAAAAAAAAAAATGTTTATAATGAGAAAAAAAAGAGAAAATTATGATGGAGAGATTTTCATTAGATCAAAAAAGTTTTGAAGTATAAAACTTTGCCATGCCATTTTACAGCCCACCATTCTCAGGGCCAGATCCAATGAAGACATACAATATAATCTTAAGAGGTATTGATATGATTGAATTTCCAAAGAAGATCACCAAAAATGCTGCCAATCTAATAAAGAAACTATGCAGGTATGCTTTTACTAAAGTGTTGTGCTGTCTACAGTGTTAAGAGTAGGGGTTGCATAGACTAGTTGACTAGTTAATTAATACATTCATTAGTCATCACTGTGGGGATGTCAACTAGTCAGGGTGGTGGGAAAAACAGTAAGGAGGTGAAGGCACACTGTAAAGAAAGCAGGCTAAATGTACTTTGTTAGTCTGAAAGGACACTCCCACTCCTTAAGGAATTTCTCCCACTGTTATTTTTGTTGTCTTTTAAGGCTGAATAAATTTAAATCAAATCCCTGTACTATACCAAAGTGAATTCCATTATGACCAGCGCTGTGTGAAAGATCAGTTTTGGAGCCATGGGTTGCACATCACTATACAATCACAATCCAATCAGATCAGCGGCACATGCCAGCTCAAAGAGACTGATCCAGACTCATTTTCAGATGTTACTGAGGATGAAAGAAAACCTCCCAGATGCTGCTGTAGATTCTGCTGTTTCAGAATAAACAATTTCAGCTGAGCCAACAGCTTTTTCTCATTTATTATGTTGCACATTTATCAGTTCCTCCAGGATTTTGTGATGGTGCGATTGCAGAAATTAACGCAAAATCCAGCAAACTCTAGAAATTTTTCAGAATTCCTGCAGATTTTCCACAAATTTGTGAAGTTTGTTCAAATAGGGTAATACAGTCTAAACTCTTCGCAATTAAAAAAAAAAAAACAATAACGCAGCAATATCAAGCATGTTTGGCTGCAACAATCACAAAAATCTCTGGGAATTATTAGTTTTATTTATTTTTCTTTGTTAACACTGTAGCCTGAAAAGCATTGAAGCTGGAAATGTCATTTGTAGCTTGATAACACTTTGTTGCATAAATTAAAATCTCAAATAGTAATGTCCTCATGAAAATAGTAATACAACCCTTAGTTAACACTGATTTTTATTATTCTATCAAATAAGCCATTTTATTTTATTTTCACTTTATTTCATGTTTTATACAGGGACAATCCATCTGAGAGACTAGGAAACTTGAAAAATGGGGTGAAGGACATCCAAAAGCACAAGTAAGTAGTATACAAAATGATATGGTGTGTTCTAATAATAACCTTTAAGTTAGATCCAAGTCTCATATTATCCTTGATCTCTTCTCCTAACCACAGATGGTTTGAAGGTTTTAACTGGGAAGGGTTGCGTAAAGGGACTCTCACCCCTCCTATTATCCCTGAAGTAGGTTTTCTGTAAAGTTTCTACAAATGATGGATGGATAGATGAATGGATAGATAGATGGATGGATGCAACACAATAATACTTTGGAATTTCCTTTAAAAATTCTTATTAGAGTTTTGCTTTTTTCACTCAGGTTTCCTCACCCACCGACACCAGTAACTTTGATAGTTTCCCTGAGGACAATGAAGATCCACCACCGGATGACAACTCAGGCTGGGACACGGATTTCTGATCCGACTGGTCTGTCCGACTGTCAGTCAGGACCTTCAGGACATGGTTGTGTTGAGTGACTGCTGCTCAAGGAGGCAAACTTTAAAAAAAAAAGAAGAAGAAGAAGAGTCCAGCTCTGGGTCACCATGATGCCTTCCCCAATGTTGTCCCCATTGGGATGCCCCAGATCCATTAACATCCAAGCCCATTGTTCTGCATGCTGAGTTTTGAAGACACACTCTGATAGCTTTATTGCATAGCATTATTCCTCATGCTGTTTCTATTCATTCATAAACCTTTACACTTCTGTTCTCTTTGCCTTTTACTGATTGGACAGAGCATGAGTTACAGTTAATGACACGATTAGTAGAAATTTCTACTTGTACTCATGCTGTTAAAATTCCATGTTCACTGGCTTCTCTGAACTTTAGTTTATTAACCAATGTAATAGTATATCATGAGTATATATGGTTATTATATATTTGGAAAGTCTTACACCCTATATGTCATTATATAGTAAAGACATATGATCAATTTTGCAAGCGCAAATTTCTTTATTATCAGGACATGCCCTTCCACTTTAATGCTTTTCCTCCATGCCTATATTCGGATGAATATTCATAACACTTAGCCTATTTTACTTAAAAGATCACATTTCTGTATTCTTAAAAAAAAAAAAAAAAAAAAAAAAAACAGCAACAATGCAAAATCTCCATCCATCCACTCACTTTCTTATACTTATTGTGTCTTAGGCAAGGGTCAGTGTCTACAGGTTTACACCACCAGAGGGCAGGCTGTGACAAACACAAGCCACCTGATGTGATGTGTGCATGAAGAGAAATCAGCAAACAAATATCATGTACATGCTGCTATATGATCTGCCCTGCCATTATTGCTGTCCATGCCTACTATAAAACCACAATCATCGATGGCTAGATGACTGCCTGAAGGCTGACAATAGCTTGAACACAAACTACTGTGCTGGAAAACAAATTAAGGATTTTTATTTATTGTAGGACCAGAGGTAAATATTTATGTACATATTCAGTGCTGATATTTTGTGATACTTGTAGAAGAAGAAGAAAAAATTATATATATATATATATATATATATATATATATATATATATATATATATATATATATATATATATAGTCAGAGTAAAGCTGGCTCTGTTATTTAATTTGTTTGGAATATGTTTTATCTGTATGGTACTTTGTAGAATTTGTTGATCTCTTTTGTGCACCTCGTGCCCAAAACTTGATGATGGACAGTTTGTGCTTATCGTTTTTTTCTGGCATTATTGGAAGTGCCTTAATTCAATGGCATTCAATATAGACCCTACGTTGATACTGATGCTGCATGACTAAGTGAACACCTCAAATATGTAATCCTTACTCGTTTGTGGCTTTTTTAAAGTTCAGCGATTTATATGCCTTTTTCTTACAATAAAAGCATCAAACATAATTAGATATTGTTGTCTTAATGCTGAGTTTACCACTGTTTTCTCAATTATATCAACACTGTACTGCTACTCCATGGTCAAGTCTTCAACCATTTCCACTTGGTTATAAACTCATAATGACCTCACAGGGAACACTCAGCTTTGCCTTAACCCTGAGGAAAGACTGACTCATATCAGTTGGTGATAATGATTTGTAAACAGCTATCTTCCCTGCCCTCTCCTACACAGATAAACTTGAAAAACAGCCATTCCCCAAAAAGCACTGTCTCTTAGACATCAAAAGGTATAATTACTGGAGGTGCAGATGACATCATTAACCCCTAATTCACTTCTTAACTTGTCAGTCACATATCTTAAAGGTATTAAAGAAATAATCTATAAGGACCAGTAAATACCATTTCTGGAGGTTTAAAACATTTAGCCAAGTTTATGATTTAATAAATAAATTAGTTAGATCTGTGGAATTCTATGAAATGCTTGAAAATGATAAACAAAAGCTTGAGTGATCGTTATATTCCAGTTCTGTGTAAACCCCAGTATTTCATTCTTTTTTTTATTATTTATTATTATTATTATTTTTTTAAGAAAACCTATTCTACATTTGGTGCATTAGATACTTGAGTTCTTTCAGTGTCCAAACTGTGGTGTGCCAGCCAGTTTACATTAAGCAGAACTTCTGGGGCCCACTAGAGTAGCAAGAGAGCCAATTTGCACAGCACTCCAAACATGGAGAATCTCTATCAACGACATGCCTTCATGTCAGCAAAGATACTGGTCCTGGAGCTTCATCAGAGAGAAGGTTTCACCCTCCCTGTTCAGACTGAGTACACGTGCATCAAGACTGAGTTCCTGAAAGCAGAACTAACACAAGATAAGGGCTGCATCCTAAAACACATTAAAGTACCAAATATTTTGTTCTGAACAGCATGAGAACAGTGGTTAGATACTCCATCTACCTTCCTAAAGCGTTCACACACCAATTAAATTGGTGTCTGTTTAATTGCCTGGGTCAGATGTGTTGGTCTCTTGCCTTTACTTTCCTGTCAAGGAGAATTCACACAAGTCTAGTTTGAATAAAGTATGTCTGGCTGGTAAAGTCTTCTTCCCCAGTTGAGCTTCCTCTTACCATAGTGTAAAAGCCGACATCTGAGAGAGTTACACAAACCTTTGTGAACTAAAAAGTTCACATACCCTCTGTGATTGCTCATTGCATTTGAGTGCTACAGTACTGCAGGTGGCCAGATTAAAATTTCATGACAATTTCCAGGATTACAGGAAGACCATTGTTGCTCCTCAAAGTCATTCATCTTAGAATAAATCGGCTTGGGCACACCTCATTTGTAAAGACCAATCATAGACTTGGATGTGTAGCATGTTCATTAAGGAAGTTCACCCAGCTTCCATGTACATGACGGTGAGCAAATCCTCCTCATAATTTCACCACAATGATGCAGCCACATCGATGCACAATGGTGAAGCCAGGCGAACATCATTTCTGCACTAAATATGCTTAATTGGCCACACTTAAGCACACACACAGTGTTGACAATTTAGAGGCTGTATCACTAGTTTCTGGCAGATTTTGACTTTATTTTTTAAAAATTTAGCAGCAAATCTAGTGATTTTTTTTTAGCAGATGTTATTAGTTGTCCATCCATCCATTGTTATTCCATCAGTTTTATCCATCCATATTTGTTTCCTTTGTGTCTATTTCCTAACTATTCACTACCATTACTTCAGTTTGTATGTTCTTGATTGAAATTATAGTACGTAATATGTTCAACAACAACAACAATAATAATAATAATAATAATAATAATAATAATAATAATAATAATAATAATAAAAATTGTTGTGCCATTAATAGAGACAACATCTTTTTATAGGAAGTTTTAATCTATCATTTTCTATTCTGATAAAACTCTATTCTAGTTTTTTATTTTAAGTGTCTTAAATGATGCAAATGTTTTATTTTAAATGTTCCAAATTCGTGTAATACATTTTGATATACAATATCACAATGATGCAATGAATATCAAAATATCTGACATAATTAGCCAACATCTAGTGACTTTTTGAGCAGGCATTAGCTACTTTCCCCTAAAAAGAGTTAGCATCACGGCACACCCATAGAGCTATAATTAATTCAGTAAAGGATCTTTTAATTTATTTTTTAAAAGATTTATTTATCTACTTTTTTTTTTACTTTGTGAAGAGAACTGATTAACATTTATGCTAATGAGACATTGTGGGCAGCTCATGTGATGTTTCTTGACAGATGTAGACAAACTACTCTGATCTACATCCAGGAATTTGAAGTCAGAATTTGGTGTTACACAATTAAAAATAAGTCTGAGCACAGAACGAAAGCTGCTAAAAGTGGCCTGTTGTGATAAGGGTCTTAGATAAAGCCAGATTAAGAGTGAGCACTCAGGGGCTTGTTTGATGTGTGTGTTCATCAAAGAGTCCTTTCCACAACCTTCATTTTGCTCCAAGCTTTGTGCTGTCCAATTAAAACAAAGCCCAAAGAGCGCGAGGAAGAAAAGCTGCCAATTCGCGTCTAATGAAGTGTATTGAGTGTTTGTCCTGTAGTCGGCAGTTATGAGTGACCTCTGTGTCGGCCACATCAAAGAGCTTTGCATGGAAGGCTATCCCACAGTATGCAGCACACAGACACTGTGAAACTGTTAAACCCTTAACGAAGAAGAGTCTCATCCAGAGACTTCTCAGAGGAATAAACAGGATATTATGCCACCAATTTTATTGGGCGGAAGAAGATAAGATAAAGGCAGGATAAACTATTTTTAGTTCTATTAGTGTTACAGAAGCATGTGTGAGAGGATAGATAACTACATAGAAATATGACAGTAGTAGTGTCAGTATGACAAGAATACAAAATGAATGGTGTCCATATAATACACTATATGGACAATGGTTTGTGGACACCTGACCATCACACCTGTGACCTTTGGAAACACACAATTGTATCAAATTTCTTTGTATGCTGTAGCATTACAATTTCCCTTTGCTGGCACTAAGGTATTCAAACATGTTTCAGCTTGACAATGCCACTGAGCACAAAGTGAGAGCCGTGAGGACATGGTTTGCCAAGTTTGGATTGGAACAACTTGAGTGACCTTCACAGATCGCTGACCTCAACCCCACTGAACAGTTTTTTTTCCAGTTTTTTATGAACTGGAACGCTGACTGAACTATCAGTGCCTGCCCTCAGTAATGATCTTGTGAATGATTGAACACAATTCTTCACAGCCATGTGCCAAAATCTAGTGGAAAGCCTTCCCAGAAGAGTGGAGGTTATTATAACTGCAAAGGGAAACTAAATCTGGAATGGGATGGAGCAAGTACATATGGCTGTGATGATCAAGTGCACAAACTTTCGGCTATATAGTGTATGTAGAGCCTATGACCCTAGTGCACTTTCCAATCATAAAGCAAGCCTTATTCCACAAAATCATATCAAATAATATAGGCCTATATATACACGTGACTCCTGGAGATCCATTTCTAGAAATGAGTGATCTACTATATATATATAGTTATCAACATTTATTAAATTCACCATTTTAAAACCTTCACAATTAGTGCTTTACACAGAAGACAGAAATGTGTGTGTGAGAGTGTGTGTGTGTGTGTGTGTGTGTGTGTGTGTGTGTGTGTGTGTGTGTGTGTGTGTGTGTGTGTGTGTTTTCATCTCCCTTCCCTTTAGGATAACACAAACCAGCCAGCCTTCTTGTCTGTAGAGTTGAGCTTCACAAGGCCAGGACCACTTACTTACCTTAGTGTTAATCAGCCATTATTTACTCGCGAGCGCAGACTGAATGATAATTAATTCGGTAAACTTTCCCCGCCTTCTCATTTGCATTTCGCCTTTGATCTTTGCTTACTTTTATTTTATCGACTGCATTTCAAAGTCCCTCCATTACAATGTGCCCAATGGAAGGAGAATCAGAAGAAAAAGTACATCCAAAGGCTACTGTATTTTTGTCTCATAACATTTCATACACAATACTGCATCTTCAGCTGGGCTGTTGTACATAAGCAATAGCTTAAATAAAATAAATACATGGTGTGTGTGTGTGTGTGTGTGTGTGTGTGTGTGTGTGTATGTGTGTGTGTGTGTGTGTGTGCGTGCGTGCGTGCGTGTGTAAACCCTTATTTATGATGTAGGCTATTTACCTAAACAATTATCCAGTGTGGTCAGGCAGTAACTGAGGATGAAGTAGGCTAGAAACAGTACTTTTGAGACATTAAGGGAAGCAAAAATGGGTCTAACTTCCTCAGTAATCCGGGCTGATTAGAATGCTCCCCAATACACATCGCGTTAATTCCAGTTAAAGCAGGGATAACAGCTTGGCTAACAGAGCGCCGCGCGCTGCGTTTGATGTGAGCTCGCGCACAAACACGGCGCGAGGCTTAAGGGCCACAATGCGCGCCCTGCCCTGCCAAACACACCATACACCCTACACACGGCGCTTTTGAAAATTCACCCCCCCCCCTTCCTCCTCCCTTTGTGACTTACGGTGAGGGGCGGGGAAGGGCAAACATCGAGCCTGGGGTATAAATGAAGCGTCACTAGCTGCAGACCGGCACGAAAATAGCAGAAACCCTCAGAGGAATAGTGTAGCCTGTTGCATTTGAAGGAATATCTGCTGTGATGTCGCTCGTAGCGTTTTCCGCCTTGTGCCTCACTCTGCTCACGTGCGCAGCCGCGAGCGCTGTTTTGCACAAATCCAACGCCATCAAGTTTGGTCCAGCTGCGGGCACCGCGAGCCCAGATGTGCTTCCAGTGGACGATGGGGAGCAGAACTTAGCCATTGATACTGCACAAGTAAGCCGCATCACGACAAGTTGTTTGTTTTTCACTCGTTTCCCGTGCACAATCAGCCTATGTGATGTTTATGTGTTTGTGTTGATGTTTACTTTTCCCCCTTGTGTAGCCGCTCGTGTGCACGGCTGACTCTGAGTGCGCCCGCGAGGAGTTCTGCTTCCTCTCCCGTGGCGCATGCCTTCAGTGCAAGAAACGCCGAAAACGTTGCATCCGGGATGCCATGTGCTGCCCAGGCAACCACTGTAGCAATGGTTATTATTATTATTATTATTATTATTATTATTATTATTATTATTATTATTACCTCTGTATAAACAAACACAAATATTAACAGTGCCACTTGTCTCATCTTGTCATCTTGTGTAGTAGTACCTTATGCATCATCAGTAAACCAGCAACTCTAATGCTCCTATAAAATTTTAAACTTAATATAGCACTTTAAATTTTTTTCCACCTCAGGAGTGTGTCAAGCGAACGACCCAGATCTCATTCTCCAAGCTGGGGTAGAAGAGCTTGTGCCCATCAGCACTCTGCATGAGAAGAACACTACAGAGGTCCAGCAGTCCAAAGGAGTAACTCAAGGTGCACCTCAAAATCTAAAAGGTAAAACCCATTATTACAAGCAAAGGAATGAAAAATCAACCCTTTCCGTTAGTGTAGCAGGAAGTCTGACTTTGTGTGTGCATGTGTATTTGTATGTGTGTTGCCTCAGGTCTGGAAGGAGAGATCTGCCTGAGATCTTCAGACTGTGCAGAGGGTCTGTGCTGTGCCCGCCACTTTTGGTCCAAGATATGCAAGCCCGTGCTGAAAGAAGGCCAGGTGTGCACAAAGCACAAGCGGAAAGGCACTCATGCTCTGGAGATTTTCCAGCGGTGCGACTGCGGGGAAGGTCTGAGCTGCAGGATGCAGAAAGGAGATCACAGCAAGGCCTCACGAAGCCTCCACACATGCCAGAGACACTGAGATTCTCAATTCGAGGATTATTTGCGGAATGTTTCTGGGAAGCGGGACCAGTCTGAAAGAACATAGAAAAATGTCACCAATGGAAATGGAAATGGGATACTCTGTTGTTGTTCTTGTTTTTTTTTTTTTTTTTTTTTTTTTTTACATATATATTTTATATTCTTTTTTCTTTCCATCTCCAGTTGTGTGTGTCAACATCGCAGAGTAGATATAAATGTTTCTTTATGGAACTTGGCATTTGATGGTTGCAGTACATTACTGTATTGTAAATACTATTAGGAAGTTGGCACTTAACTCTGATTTTTGTCAACACACAGAGGATGCATCACCCCCTTTTGTATATACAGATTTTCACAATCATACAGAGTGTGAGATAAGTCTATTTTTTATTCTAGATAAAGAGTGTAATACTATTTATGTTTCAGATCATGTCTAAGTATGCAAAGACAATCTGGTAGATTATTTCTGTAATAGTTCAGATGTAGATATTTGTTACAATTACCAATAAAAAGATAAATGGTAATCTTTTTAAGAGTAATACCAGTTACATTCTTTCATTCAAATAAATATTAAAACTAAATGTAGCATTGTGAGAATAACTAATAGCAATAAATATGGAAAAAGATGGAGGGAGGATGGGGCTGCCAACAGATGGTAAACAGTTATGTTTATGTACTTAATAATGTGGCTTAAAGTTATTCGATTAATGGGCAATAGAAAGTTGCACAGTAACATTTCCTGTTGCTTTCAACACAGTGCATTATGAAAATGCAAATTGGGCATATGGAGGATAATAGCTTGCTGTGACATTGAGTGCGCAAAAAAAAAATGCAATGCTTGTTCTGGTGCTATCTACTTCAATATGTCTGCTTTACATTAACTGTATTCATTGAGCTGTTAAGTCTTAAAGGATTAAGGATGCTGAAATCAATTAACATGGAATGAAAGTTTAAACAGGTGTAGAATATAAATGCTAGAGACGATGGGTATACACAATAGTCCATATCTGATAAAGCAAAGAACTTGAATGTATGTGTGTGTACATGTGTGTGGTGGAGGGGAGGGATCGTGTAAAGGTGCATGTTTGTAAATGGTATAATTCAAAGAAAGTACAAAAGCATGAAATCCCACCAAATCCTGCCACAAGCTGTCCCTTTAGAATCGTGTCCTCTTTGAGCAATGAGTGTCCCTTTTGCACTTCCCCCTTAGTAACTGGAAACTGAGGGTTTGACGTCTTTACTTGGATCTGTCAAAGTATACAAAGCAATAGGGTAGACATTTCAAAGCACAGGATATATACACACTGACATTGTCCCTTTTGCATGTGCTTTGGCTGCTGTTTGAGAGGCCGGCCCTCATCTTTTGTGAATACCATCAACAGCTCAGAGACCAAAAACAACTGTGCATGGAATCCCAATCATAACAATTGCGCAAACAGACATTAAAGTCACTCAACTAAGCATACAAGTAAGGTGGCTAATTCTTTGCAGGCAACAGCGCAAGCATCTCTTGAATTCAGGAGTAGCTCTATTTCTATGATGGGTTCAATAAAATAGCAGTTCAAGCGCTTTAGAAGAGGGCAGTGTGAATGCTTGTAGGCCAGTCTCACTTTGAAGTTGAGATCAGTCGATGACTTTGTGGCATAATGTTACTTTGCAGCAAATAGTTAAGTGACTGAAGCTTCCTGAGAGACTTAATTAGAAAGACGCAAACACATTACTATATGATACATATTTGTCTTGTGATAATGCTTCACTCAAAAACGACAGGCAAAAAAAATAAAATTCACTGCAAGATGTGATTTCAGATGACATGATTAAAAAAAAAAATTCATAGTCTTGCTTTTAGAAATGGCATTTAGGTGCTTCATATAAGGAAAGAAAAATGATTATGGGGTAACCGGTAGAGATATGGAGAGAGACACAAATCTTTCTCAGGATATTGCTATGTCTCTTGATGTTTTCTAATGTCTATCAGAAGTCCAGATGTTCAGCAAGGCATCAAATGACTTAATAAAAACTGAGGAAAGCAGATGAGGCGCATTTTCCTCATATCAGTCTAAAGGCAGCAATCTGCTTTTTACCCAATAGCTCTTCTTCTTATCTAAGCCTTTTGTACTTCCAGATGTTTTTCCACAACTTCTATCTTCTACTTAAGTGGTTTCCTATTTTCAAGATTGACTGAGCCTCTAATTTCTTAATTTTCATTAATCTTATACAGGTGGAACACAGACGTGAGGAAACGCGGTGTGACCTTAAGTAGTCATTCAATATAAGAGACGCTTTTCTCGACTTTTATAACCAGCCCGGCATAAATAGGGGCGTCAGGATGGGTGTCTTTAATTTAGAGATGGATGTAATTGCTGGTGAGAGGTTACCTATCACAAGAGCCCCTCTTAGATGTTGCCATCAAAGGGGTGAAAATGTTGACACAATGATAAAAACAGGATTTCTAATTAGAGTCCTTCTCTGGAAGCCACAGATTGCACAACACTACACTTGAAGAGAAAATAAACATCTTCCTTCACAATACTATAGACTAACAAGATTTTAGAATGAAAATGTTTTGCGTTCTGTAGAATGACTTTTTTCTAAAGAGCTACTCATTCTTACATAGATTTTTTTTTTTTTTAAATAATTGTTGTAACTTGGTCCCTTTTAGTTAATTGCTGTAAATTTAAGCAAACAATTCACATTTTCAAATGTTTAAGTTCCAGTTCCAATTAAACTATTGTGTCCTAACTTATTGGCAAGTCAGCTGAATATGCTATTAGTTTGAGCACCAATAGTTTTTATTTAATCATTAGGTTCTGATGTACACAATTTTCTAGCTATTTGCTCTACTTCTTTGACTATGTTTGTGTAAAATAGGCTGCAGTGATGTGGATCGACTCTGGAGTCGTGCATTCACACTTTTATTGGCCTTTGCTGGTTTTGCTATCTGAGTGATGGCCATGCTGGAAAATTACAGACAGGAAGAGCAGACGATAATAATGGCAGGCGTCACGGAGATGAGCTGTGGAAGACATAGAAGGCTTGAAAGTGCAGACAGCAGTCTGAGGAAACCCAAATAGAGAGGTTGGGAACAGCAGAGCACCAGTGAGCCTATTTTATTTAGTCTTTCAAGTCAAAGAACAGTGCAGTGCCTCAGGTAAAATGAAAATGAGGAACAGTTAACAATGCCAGAGCAAACATTGGTGAATTTCATGAAAGTAAAGCAGCTTGGCTCTAAACACAGTGCAATTTGATAATATGGAATTCATATCTGAGCTGTCTGTCTCAGCTTTGGCTTCTTGCTTTGTAACATACAGATACATTTTTATATTTTTCCATTCACAAACCATTGGCGATGTAAACTTTTGCGCTCAACTGTGTATTATACTGTATATGGATCTAGCTATAGAAGTGGTGCAAAACACCCCCCCTATATTTCTTTCATAAATGTGGAGTTTATGAGTTCATAAACATAATGTTTTTACTAGACACAACTGAAACATTTTAAACAATTAAGTAATAAATTTGATTTTAAACAATGAATTGTGTTCTTTTCTATTGAGGTTTGCATGTCTTTTTCTAAAAAAAAAATTGTGCATAATTACTAATACAAATAAATCAAAATGTGTTTGCCTAGTTAAATAGTAAATACATACATACATACATACATACATACATACATACATACATACATACATACATTCATAATTATGCTGTCCACAATTTTCATGTCACAAAAAAAGGTCTATACTAAAGCACTAATTTCCCCCACACACCTAAACATGTAACCATGAAGAAAAAAAGAACTTTTATTCAAAATAAAAACTGTTTTAGAAAATCTGGATGTGATTTTTTTTAAGTGCAACTATACTTTGCTATTCATTATGTACATCTGTAAATCAATAGCTGATAGTTTTCCACTATGTACACATTTTGAGACAAGGTAAAATGCCTTGCACTAATAGGAACATTTATGTATTGACATATTTGTTTCAGTAGTGGCATTCAGTTAAAATTCTGTATAAATCACCTTGTATTGTACATAACTTTATAAATATCATTATAATGTTACATTTTGCACTGTAACATTTCATTGTTCATTTCATTGATCAGAGAGTCTAAGCAACATAAAGAGAAGTTAATATGTAAAAGATCATAGCATATCAAAAACAACAACAAAAAATATCCACACAGAAAAGTAAACAAAAGAGGGACAATATTCATTGGGGGAAATAAGTATTGAATGTATCAACATTTTTTTTTTTTCAGAAAATATATTTTCAATGAGGTTATTCAAATGAAATTTTCACCAGACTTTGGTATTAATTCAAGAAATCCACCTGTATAACGAAATCCAAACATTAAAGTCCATAAATGAAGTTATGTGTAATAAAGAGGAATGTCCCAGGGAAAAAAGTATTGAACACGCTAACTGAAATCTATTTAATACTTAGTGGAGAAGCCTTCGTTTGTAATGACAGCATCAAGACACTTCCTGTATGAAGTATTCAGGTGTGATTTTGGCCGATTCTTCTAAACATTTTGTCTTTACATCTTGTTCAATTGGTTTCAAGTCAGGTGATTGACTGGGCCATTCTAACATCTTGATATTTTCTTTTTCTGAAACCAGCTGAGAGTTTCCTTTGCTGTATGCTTTGGATCGTTGTTCTGCTGGAAGGTCCACCCATATCTTATCTTCATCATACTGGTGGATGGCAGCAGATTCTTCTGAAGAATCTCCCGGTAAAGGGCTCCATTCTCATTCCTTCAATTATATGAAGTCTGCCAGTACCAAGCGATGAAAAACAGCCCCGCAACGTGATGCTTCTACCTCTAGAAGTATGCAGTATCCAGTTTTTAGGGTGATGTGCAGTAGCATTTCTTCTACAAACGTGGTGTATGACAGCCAAAAAGTTTAATTTTGCTCTCGTCTGACCAGACTACACTCTCCCAATATTTCATAGGATAGTCTAAATGGAGTTGTAGCAAACTTTAAACAAGCCTTGATATGCCTTTTCTTTAGTAATGAAGTCTTGGAGTGAGCGTGCATAAGGCCATGTTGGTGGAGTGCATTGTCTATAGTTTTCTCTGTGATGATGGTACCTGCTGCCTCCAAGTGCTTCTGGAGCTCTTTCTGAGTGGTCCGTGGCTCTTGGGCTACTCTTCTGACTATTCTTCTCACTCCCTGGTCAGAAACCTTGCGAGAGGCTCCTGTGCGTGGCTGCTTGATGACGGAGTGATGTTGCTTCCACTTGTGGATAATAGCCCCAGTGGTGCTTACTGGAAAATTCAGAAGTTTTGAAATATGTCTGTATCCGATCCCATCAATATGTTTCACAACAATAAGGTTGCGAAGGTCTTGGAAGAGCTCTTTGCTTTTACCCATCATGAGATGTTTCTTGTGTGACACCTTGGTAATGAAAAGCCTTTTTATAGACCATCAATTTACTAACCCAGCTGATATTAATTTGCACAGATAGAAGGTATAATTACTTTCTAACTACTTACCGATTTCATCTGGTTCCTTGCCTTATCTTGCCTTGGAGAACTGCTTTTTCTTAGCGTGTTCAATACTTTTTTCGTGTGTCATTCCAGCTTAGCACTCATAACTTTATTTATGGACTTTAATGTTCATTTGAATTCTTTTATTTGTGTATTTCTTGAGTTAATACTGATGTCTGGTGAAAATTTAATGTTAATAACCTCATTTGAAATATATTTACTGTTATTATTAATATGGTTATTTCCCCTACTGTAAGTAGAAAGGAAGCTTTTATGATACTTGCATCATAACCAAAACACTCACTACAGAAACACATACATACTTTTTTTTAAAAGAAAAACTGTAAATAACAAAATTATTATTTACATTTCTACATTATAAAAGGAATGTGTCATATATAATTGTTTCACTGTATGAAAGTAAATGTCTTCCACAGCTTTTAAATGAGAAGACTTACTTAAAATAAACTTTCTTAAATTAAATAATAATGATAATAATAATAATAATAATAATAATAATAATAATAAGGGATAAAAAGTTAAAACCATTTGCACAAATACAGAAAAATATGTCCTTTAAAGCTCAGTTAACCAAAAAAACCATCGATTTGCTTTTTATAAAACATATCAAATGTCCCCGAAATTGCACCATTTGTGTAGAATTATTGATATATTGTACAAATAAAACGGTATGGGTTTGAGATGTTACATAATATGAACTGTAAAATAAACATTCACCAGTCTGATAGAAAAAAATGTAACATGGACACAATATTACTATGCTTTGACTGCTTAGTTTATATATATATATATATATATATATATATATATATATATATATATATATATATATATATATATATATTTCCATCTCATATTTATACAGCATGTAGTGAATGTCTCATGATATTTGGTTTATTATTACCTTGCCTAGTATAAGTAGACTCAGTCCATAAGGTGACCACTGCATGGGAAATTGTAATTTAAAAAAATCATTGTCATAAAATAATTAGAAGCGTGTCTAGATTCTACTTACACATCATAATGGCATAAATGAAGAAATTTAATGAGTGACATAAACCTTTAAATATTTGAAAAGCATTTGTTAAATTAACAATAAAAAAAAAAAATGTAGAATCCTACAAAGAGCCAAAAATATATGGAGTAATGATCCAGAAGTGCTAACTCCTTTGTGCTTATTCTTTTGAGCAATTAAAAAAATGACAAGTGAATAATGGACACGTACAAGACTGGCAGGATAATTAACATTAAGCTTTAAAGTTAACATTCATGGAGAGCTCGTCTTTGCTTCGCGTCACTGTGCTTAAAGTCGTAGCAAACTCATAAAATTCCTAGCTATGAATCTGGCTAATCTGGTAAAGCTTTCATCACCTCCCCAGGCTATGCAAATATGATGTAATTATGTCAACGAGGACAGAGAGAAAAGAGAGAGAGATGCATAGTATAGAAACTTGCCAATGTAATCCATTCACTCAGAGTAACGTAACAGCAGTAGTACATTTTCAACTCACTAGGACAGAATATGCAGGAAAACATTCTCATAGACATCAAGAAGATGGGGGAAGTCTTGTTTTTGCATCTTGTCTGATTTGATATTTCTGTATTACCTCAGTGATTATACTTCTCTAGTTTTACTGCTTGGTGGAAAGGTAATTTGGGGGTTATTCTTGATGTTTTGTTTAATTTTTGGCTGTTTATTTAATAACATTGAAAAGAACAGGTTGGATTGTTCATAACGTGGAATCGGCTAGCTTGTATCTAAACAACATACTGGATTTCCTTTAAGTCACTGCCGCATATCATCACATTGGCAAACTAAAATTAGACCAAGTTAAAATAACTTGATGAAATAACTAGATTTCAAATCTACCTAATCTAGTTACCATAAAACACATTAGTGCTTATCGTATGATTTGGTTTCTATAGGTAGCTAATCACATTTCCAATTTCAACATTATATAGTGTACTTGACAACACTTATTTAATGATATAATGCCTATATATATATATATATATATATATATATATATATATATATATATATATATATATATATATATATATATATATGTGTGTGTGTGTGTGTGTGTGTGTGTGTGTGTGTATGTATGTATAAATCAGACTTAGAACTTAGACTGTATAACAGCACATAGTCATAGTCTGTAACACTATGGAAGAATGGACCAGAATATACCTTATCTCTTATCACAATCATTCATGACTTGAACATGAGAGAGAGAAAGTTAAGCTAAGCTAAAGAAAAGCCAAAAAAGTTCCCAGAGGATAATTAGTGGCAATAAGAAAACATTACCCAAACCACATTTACATAGGAGATTGACTTCCCCTTTTTTGTTGTTACTTTACTCACACCTCAATCTACAATTATTACTTTCAATATGCACTTTATTCTAAATATAGCTGGAGAGTACAAACTTTTACAAGGACATTTATGGACATATACAATACATACCAGCAGATGTGAGGAGATGGCATGTGTATTATCTCAATGAGGAAGATAACATCACACTGTTAAAAAAAAAATACTGACACCAGGTCTATGCCTTAGAAAATACTGACACTAGGCCAGTGCCTGCGACTAGTAATTTAATGCACTGTTTCTCTAATTTATGTTGCACTTGTAAGGTTTCGTAATTTTGTAAATAACCTTTGAAATTTGTGATCATTCTGACACATAAATTAGTCTGTGAGACAAAGGCCCACCCTCAGTTGGTGATCAAAGCTTTACACATGTCTCATGGACTTTTTTTTATTTTACACTTTCACAGAAAACAAAGCTCATGTCATTGTGTAATGAGTGTTATTTGTTTGAAGAAGTTAAAAGTGGGATAAACAGCCAAGTGTCCATATTCACAAAAACACAGTTTTTTTGTACTTGAGTCCAGAACAAATATGGGTACAACCATTCTTCTACAAATAGACAGTGTATTATTTATGATATAGTCACTGCCAAGACTTGATTGCCAAGACTTGAGAGTTTTGGGGCATTTTGCTGACTAAATAAATGTCCTGTATCACAGACAAGGTATAAACTTGGTTTAGCTTTGGATGGAAAACTCATGAGTCAACCCAGTACATGTGCATTGTTAAATTACATTATGCAGTATGCAGATTGAATTAATGTTATCTAACTAGCTTTCTAGCCTTTATTCACCATTAGTATAATAATAAGGACTTTATTTAAACAATATCGAACAATGATGTAGCTGTGGGTGAAGTAGGAGCCATGCTGAGTCATGTGGCAAGTAGTTTTTCTGTTGTCACCACAGTGCTGTGTTTAATCGTATGAGTGTATCTGCTCTCTCTCAACACAGTCTATAAAGAGAAAAAAAGATGTGCTTCATCTATTTCCCAGTAACTAACAAACAAATTTAAAAGCTATCATTGATTTTGGTGTGGCAGCTGCTGATTCCCAATTTCATGCAACAATTCTTCAGGAAGTTGGCTTTGATGATTGTCAAAGTGAGAAGCAGCATTGCCTCGTTCTGTCATTGTGCTCTGTGGGTCAGGGAGAGTTGAAAGCAGATAATGTCCTGTATCTGCATGCACATTTCCCATCTCCCCTAGTAAAGGGACAATGTCATTCCATAGGAGCACTCAATTCACCGATGCCATTCTAAATGGCTATTCTGTCACATTCGTTTTCTCCCTTCGAGAGAAGCCCAAAGCCAATTTAGCCCTCTTCTCAATCGTTTCCTTTGTGCCTTGTACAGTTTGCTGAGGCTTAATAGGGCCTGGTCGCTTCCCTTTGATCGAGGCTTTTCCTTCACCAAAACCCATAACACCCCCATTTGTTCTATACAAAAGCCCAACTTAGCTGACACAAAGGAGAGTTTGCGCAGCATCTCATTTGCCTAAGTGATTGCATCCCCAGAAAAAAGGCAAGAATCTTTGATCTTAGTCAGGTGTAAATGTGTTGGATTGAGTTGTCCCACAGGCCATGGTGGAACAGTGTGAGGACCAGGCCACAAAACAATGGCAGCTCTGATTCGAGCCATTAGCCACACATTACTATCAGTGTGTTTGCTCATTTGCACAGTTGTTTAGGAGGCAAACAATATGTGTTATTTGGGAGGGTCAGGGAATTTGGGGGAAGTGCTTAGGACAGATGCCCCCAAGTCAGTGGGGTTTATCTACATCTGCCAACAAGGCCTGCAAGCAGCCTCGAGGCCAGCGAGGCACTTCAAAAAGAGAGGCTCTGCTTTCACAAGGCTGGTTGCTATCTAAAAACAAACAACATTTAGCACATTGGTGCCATTGGTAATGACAAGCAGAAAAAGCTACTCAGATTAGGCTTGAAAAGGGCAAGCAACCTTTTCACAGTACTTCCTCTTGTGGGTAAAAAAAAATCATAATTTCTCTCCTCCAAAGAAGAACCAGCATTTTTTCAAGGTATCATACTAAATATGAATGGAGCAGCTTTGGAGTGGAGCTTGGGGTGGAGTGGTGGAGGAGATTGGGGTGGAGTTTTTTTCTCAACTGTGCTTGAAACAAATACCGTAAATAAGGTAAAAGGGAAGAGGGAGGGGTGGGTGTACATTACAGCACTTCAAAGGACCTCTATCTGCTCCCCTTCCATCTGAGAGCCCTAACCCTGTGCTTATGTTCGAGCTACTCACTAATGTGCAGAGAGAATCAGAGAGACTGTCTCAGAGCAACATCAGTCAGTGTTACCTGAGTACGCGTTAGCGGCTTCTTCTCAAAACTAGGGTCAAATCAGATCCACAGAGAAGCAAACTTGAACTCATGTGACCCAGTGGACCAGATCAGCGAACATCCTGTTTCACAGTTGTGAGAGACTCACACACTCACACAGAGGCACCAATGAAATCATAAAAACAAATCAAAGGCAACACAGATGCTTTAAAGAGTTTACACACCTCTAATCTAGCAGAGCTGCTCATATATTCAGTGAACACTGCATGTTGCTGAATGATGGTTCAACAGCTTAAAAATTGCTTATATGGTAGATAGCACAGGCCGTTTGGCAAAAAAAATAATCCATGAAGCTGTTTTAATTTCCAGTCCTTTAAAATGACAGATGGTATCTATGACAACTGCAACATCAATCACAATTGTTGCTGGTGGAATACAATATTTTTCACCCTTCTGTCATAATTTATCAGAGGGACTGTGGGTTTGTTGTTAGAACACCATGTTTCATTTCACATGTCAAAAATGTGACATAAGGAAGATGGAGGGAGAAGATAGTGATATGAGGAATTGTTTGTGTTCCTATTTTACATTTGATGTGCTGAAAAAAAAATCCTAAAAACCACTTAGCCTTATTCTTGTATCTATTTTCGTTTTCAATTTTCACTTATTTTGTATTAATGCCTGAGTCTTATTCTCTGATTCTGTATCCTGTGTTTTGACTATTACTGCTTACTGATTACATTATTTAATACAATTAATTTCTCACTTTAATTTTCAAATGCTTTGAAGGAACTGTTGCCTTAATTCCTTTTAATCAAGTATCTCTTGGTTAATGTACTTGTAATTAACAAAGGTTTGAACGGAAATGTAGCTTGCAGAATTTCATGGTTGAGTATGCTGAAAAATTCATTGTGAAATGACTTTCCACTTGCAATTTCAATGGCTTTGACACTCAAAAGGCACCACTTTATAATTTACATAATGCAGACTATGATTATATGTGAAGTATGCAGACTATTTTTGTATAGTATAATGAGAATGCATGCAGGCGGCAAGAAAGTGGCAGCTTTAAGAATATCACCCATTCAGCAACTCATTTAATGGCACTATTATAATAAACTAACACATATAACGGCTAGACAGACCACAGAAAAACTGCCCCATTATTATATTCACCACTCAGATGCGGGAATTTTTTACTTTTGGTACGGGCTAATGGCAGCCATCATGAATGCAAGCAATTACAAATAACCCATGCCAATATAGCGGTTTTAAAATTGGTAATGGGGGTGTGAGTGAACGCAGTGGTTTGCTATGGCTAGAAAGCACGTCTAGACACATTTCTAATATAGACTTGACCCAAAAACACCCCATAAATAGAAATATTAATGTACCCAACAAGTCTACAAACTCAATCAAGTCCCTTACTGAAAAGTCACATGAACTTCACAAGTGAGTTTTTTGTTTTTAGACACTTCAAGTGCTATGATTCACACATTTTTCAAATTTTTATTTTCACATGATTTAGTTTCACATGATTCATTTATTTCCACATCTTCATTTGCCACATGTAGTGCCTGTGGTTTAATTTTTAAAAATAAATCAACAACATGATCACATATTGTTGTATTTACTTGAATTCACAACTACATTGTGTAACATATGAAAATGCACTTTCACATATGTTTAAACATGCGATCACATATTCATCATTCCGTCATTTTAAGTAAGTGTTCTTTCTTGGTCAGGGATGTGGTGGATCTGGAGCGTATCCCAGGAACATTGCATGTGAGCCAGGAATGCACCTTGGATGGGATGCCAGTCCATCAAAGTGCACCACACACACACACTAACACATATTCACACACTCAGTCACAACTAGGGGAAATTTAGCAGAGACAATCACCTACTGGCCAGTTTTTGTGAGGTTGGAGGAAACCGGAGAACCCTGAGGAACCCTCTCAAGCATAGGGGAGAAAATGCACACATGCACACAACCTGAGCTCTGGATTGAAGCTGTAAGGCAGCAGTGCTACCCACTGCATCTTCATGCTGCCTGTGCTCAGAGTATTATATATTACATAACATGTAGAAGAGTGTATGCTCAAATGTGAAACTTTTTTTTTTTTTCTGTAAGTGGTGTCATCAGAAGCAAGACTGCATCACTACTACTTTTGGTTTAATTATTCTAAGTGGCATACTGAGTTAACATACTCAGTGGAGACTGTAGGCAGGTGACTCCTATAGAGCTGTATTTATCACAGCAAAACAGCCCTCTTCAACTGCCCTAATCTCCTCTTCAAGCACAGGTGTTTCTCATCTAAACAAACCTGTTGACAAATAATGGACTTCAAATAGAGGATCTTCTCCATTAAAAGCGAATTATGTGGATTCCAGAAGAAGTTTGGGATTCAAGAAGCAGCTTGAAGCACATTCAACAGTCTGGCCAGACTAATCTCAATTGTTGGATAATAGGCTTACCTGTGTGAATTAGCAGATGTAGAACATTAGAGGCTTGTTTAATCTAGACCCACTTTAAGTCATGTTCTGGTCAAAGAGCTCATTCAGGATCTCTTCAATTAACATTTTTTGGGTTAATATTAATATTAGAGTAAACACTGTTAATTTGTATATTGTAGTATTATGTATTATAGCATCACATTGCTTTTATTTAAAAAATCGGTTGTTTAATTTGATAGAAATGCGCTTTGTTTGCAATTATAAATTATATATATATATATATATATATATATATATATATATATATATATATATATATATATATATATATATAATTAATCTCAGCTAAAAGAACACTATTTTTTTAACAGATACTCAATCTACAACATAAAAAAAACACTCAAACTAGCTAATGAAAGAAGGCTTTTTAAAATTATTTAAGAGTAAATGTTGAACTATGGCAGCAAGCTTCATAAGATCACGGTACAGTTGTCATGGGCCATTATGAGCTGAATTTATAAAGAGCTTCAATCCCCTTTAAGTTTCCATCACCAGTTTACCACACATTACTCATTCTCCACAGACCCAGTAATAATCATACAGCGCCATCATCACTTCATCAGCTGTCCAATATACAAGCCCCTGGGTTAGGACAACACACAGCTCAAGAGGCAATTAAAAGCCAATCAAGACATCCGCGTATTTTTGAGGGGTAGCCGAGCACAACGACTGAAACCACAAGTAGAACATAGATGTGCTACAGGGCGGCAAACACAGACTGCAGTGCTTCCAGCAGCGTGTGGTCTCGGGCGTGTGTAGAACACAGGACAAGGGGTTTTGGAAAGGAAAGCTTTGGAAAGGTTTACTTTCTTCAGTCATTATAAATGAGTCATTTGTTGTGGAATTTAAACAGACGTTTGATCTACGGTTAGGTCATTGACACAATGAGATCATGACAAATCAACAGGATTTTGTTTGCACAGAGTTGCCATATTATTATTCCACTTTCAAGTAATTTACATTTTAATAATTTTATAAACTCATTTTATAGCTTTTTTTTCAATGCTTGTGAGCTTAAAGTGGTGTTTGAAAGTTTGTGAACCCTTTAGAATTTTCTATATATTTGCATAAATATGATCTTAAACACCATCAGATTTTCACACAAGAACTAAAAGTATACAAAAAGAACTAAATTAAACAAACGAGACAGAAATGTTACTTGGTCACTTATTTTTAAGGAAAATGATTCAATATTACATATCTGTGAGTGGCAAAGTAAGGATTAGCAGTTAATTTGAAGGTCAAATTAGAGTCAGGTGTGAGCAGCCTGTTTTATTTAAAGAACAGTGATCTATCAAAGTTTGATCTTCACAACACTTGTTTGTGGAAGGGTATCATGGCATGAACAAAGGAGATTTCTGAGTTAGTGATGCTCATCAGGCTGGAAAAGATGACAAAACCATATCTAAAGCGTTTGGACTTCAATCCACTGTCAGACAGATTGTGTACAAATAGAGGAAATTTAAGACAATTGTTACCCTTCCCAGGAGTGGTGAATAACAAATATCACTCCAAGAGCAAGTGTAATAGTCTGCAAGGTCACACGGGAACCCAGCGTAACTGCTAAGCAACTAAAGCTCTCTCGTACATTGGCTAATGTTAATTTTCATGAGTCCACCATAAGGAGAACACTGAACAACAATGGTGTGCATTACAGGGTTGCAAGGAAAAAGCCACTGCTCTCAAAAAGAACATTGTTGCCCATCTGCAGTTTGCTTCGAACATGTGGACATTATTGGAAAAATGCTTTGTGGATGGATGGGACCAAAAGAGAACTTTTTGGTTTAAATGATAAGGGTTATGTTTGGAGAAAGTAAAACACTGCATTCCAGCATAAGAACCTTTTCCCACCTGTGAAACATGGTGGTTGTAGTATCATGGTTTGGGCCTGTTTTGCTGCATCTGGGCCAGGAGGGCTTGCCATTATTGATAGAACAATGAATTCTGAATTATAATAGCCAATTCTAAAGGAAAATTTCAGGACATCTTTTCATGAACTGAATCTGAAGAGAAAGTGAGTCATGCAGCAAGACAATGACCCTAAACACTTATGTCTTTCTACCAAAGAATGATTAAAGAAGAATAAAGCTAATATTTTGGAATGGCCAAAGAACTGACCTTAATCCAAAGGAAATCTTGTGGAAAAACCTGAGCAAGAAGTTTAAGTGAGGAAATATTCCAAAGTTGAAACTGTTCTGTTCTGAGGAATGGGCTAAAATTCCTCCAAGCCAATGTACAGGATTGATCAACCGTTACTGGAAATGTTTAACTGCAGTTATTGCTGCACAAGCCTGTCATACCAGATACTGAAAGCAAAGGTTCACATACTTTTGCCACTCACAGAAATGTAATATTGCATCATTTTACTCAATAAATAAATAAACAAGTATAACAATTTTGTCTCATTTGTCTAATTGTGTTCTTTTTATCTACTTTTATGAAGTTTAAAAATCTGTTGATGTTTTAGGTTATATTTATACAGGAATATAGAAAATTCACAAACTTTCAATAACCAATGTACATGATGGACTGCTCCGAATAGGTGATGTAGGCACAAACTTTGCATTTCCAAAATATCTGGTGCTAATACACAAATGTATGAGTGAACTATAACTTGTAAGTAGTGCTCTTTTCAACATCTGCTGACTAAGCCACACACAACAGGCACCCTCATTACCAGGTTTGCCCACACTGTTTTGCATTGGCATGCATTCTGCCCCTGTCATTTTATTTGATGTCCAAGCTATTTGCAACCCCCCCCCCCCCCCCCAAACAAACAAACAAACAAAAAAAGGTGCTGGGAACATCATGGAGAATGTGAGTAGGACATTTATCTGAAAATATGCCTATCATTAAGCCTTTCAGCAGCTTTCCACTCTGCAGCCAAATGTTACAACTATTGAACATTTAATGACCATTAAATGGAAATAAACATGTAGACATCCAAGCCTTACTAATAACAAATAGGCAGACATTTTGCGGTTACTGTAAATTGCCATGGGGTAGAAAATGAAACACATTAGTCATATCAGCTTTAGGCCTCATAACTTTCAAATCTCGGAAGTGCTGACCCTCTCGCACAACTTGGAAAACAAGTTATTTTGTGCACAATACAAGATTTCTCACAGATGAGAAGAAGACACTGTATGTTCTTTGATCACAACTGTGCTTGGATGATCCCTAAATCTTTCTTATGAAAATAAACACCATAGCTGTCTATCAAGTGACTTGGTGACTGTGTCAGTATTTTGTAGGGAAGCAAGAAATAAGAGAAAAATATGGAGGAATGATGAATTGTGGAGAAGTGGGCAGTGTGGAATGTCTGCAAAGAGAACAGGAGGTACAGCTATTTTAATACTGTGCACCCCCAGGAATCATGATGTTCGTTTTGATTTCTGCTGTTCCTAACAACCATACTAACCAATTTCTTATAGAAGTAGTATTATTGTGCATACATTTTGCCCTCACCCTGCCACCCATATCAATGCATGATAAACTGGATTCAGAGATCTGCTGCACATTACAACAGATTAATTTTCCTCTCAGAACCTCATTGCTTATTTCTAAGTACTGTTCTTGCTCCTAGTCGCAGAAGGGTTTATGTTACCCGATTCATTGCTGAGGAAATCAAGCATGCTAGAAAATATTGGAGCATCCAGAAAATCTCGTTGCTGGGGTGTGCATGGGAGTGAAAGCTGGTGAGAGGTAGAACCCCATAATTAGTCAGTAACTGGGAAGTCGGGGCTAAAATCGTGTAGTGTGTACAAGGTTTTCTGCTTGTGGGATCACTCTCACCGTCCAGCATTCAGCATATTTCATTTCTGTCCTGTTCTAGTGATGCAGGAATACTGTAAAACCACAAAACATCTGATATTGCTGCTTAGACTCTGCTTTTAGAAGTTAAAGACACAACTGTGGTGACTCATTGTAGTCTGTTTTACTGCTGTGACAGATAACAAAAGAAGCATGCCTGATAGTTGAGCCAATCTGTAATACTTAAAAGACAGCAGCAGGATGATAATAGATGGTTCCAGAGAAAGGTTCCCGACACACTGACCACAACTCTAATGATAATTGATATCAGATGTCTTGTGCTATCTTTACAGAGATGGAAGATTAAGGAGGAAAGCTAGAAATATCTGCGTCCTGTCCATTGAGCCAGCAGCCTAACTTCCGCATCTGGGTATTTAGCTCATTTGGAGGCCTCTTGTGCATTGAATGATAAAAGCACCAAGATAAATGGAGGATTATGGTGTGTGGATGATGCATTAATGAAATGTCAGAGGGATTAGCAGTGACGTAGAGTCCAGTGTTTAAGCAAGGTGTGGCCTTGCTTTAATCCTCCCTGAGTCTCAGGCTCATTCTTCCTGGCTCCGATCCAGCACTGCTTGATTACTTATGATTTCAAGACAAGCATCCCTGATGTAGCAAGGTTCAGATCTAATCACTGAATAAAATATTGCTCGGAGATACTATATGTAGGGATTAGGAAGCTGCTACCGAGCTGCAATACAAATATCTCCTCTGTCTGAGGATTGATATGAATCAATACAGAAAAGTGAAAATACAGCAAATATTCTACTCATATTGAGCTTATTGGTCAGGGGAATTGGGTCAGGCTAAGGTTGACAGGGCTGAAAGTCATGCCAAAAGTCAAGCCTATGTTCAGTGGCAGCCCTGCTGGCACCAGAGGAGGGAGAGTCCACTAGTGGCAATGCTGCATGACAGAGACTGTCATTAGAAGCACAGATACAAGATCAGAGCACAATTCATCACTGCATAGCCCAGCCACACACCTCTGGCCTTGCTCTTTCTAGGTCTGTCTCTCGATCTTACATAGTCCAGGATCAGGGAGACTCCCTGAACCCCACTGTCTTCTGGCTTGTACTTTCTCTCCTCTTTCCTCAAATGCTGTTGCTCTGCAAACAAATAAAGCAGCATTCTTGGAATTTAACCCGAATGCTTAAGATGTGAATGGTTTTGGGGAGGGGAAGGATTGCTTACATGATTTGTCATGGAAATGTCATTGAAAGTCTAGAAGAATTAAAGTTAAAAGAATTGGGGCTTATCTCGATTTAAAACAATATGTATTATACTTACGGACACATGGTAATTTATGATCACTAGGCCCAGAGCAAACTTCCAAAACAAGAACAGTTATGCAATAATGTGAGTGACAGCATGCAGTTGAAATTCTTTCCTGGAAGATGAATAACATCTCCACACAAGCGTGAGTGTGTATATGGAAGGTAATGACAAGGTTCTGTTCTGCAGATATGTGAGCTGAGCTATGGAGATATGGCGGGAGTCTCTTGTCAGCGGCGTCACCACTCCTCAGGCCATCCATGCAATTTCTGTTATTACAAGGCTATGCAGTGCATCCACGAAGCTCTGCAGAATAAGCAAGTCCATTTGATTAGACAGCAACAATGAGAAAACAGTCTGGGACACAGTACGAGAAAATAAAAAGGAGGCCTTTAGGCAACTTGAGGCCTGAATAATGAATGATAGATCAAAGGCCAGGCTAAATTGCTGGTTCATTAGTGGAGACACCAGCTTTCAAATTGCATGATTTCTTCTTAAAGACAAAAACAGAGATGGAGACAGACAAGGAGGCACAGAAAGAGGGGATGACAGCAAAGGGGCATCAGCAACCAAATGCTTCTCCTGTCATCTACAGATTCCCAAATATCCCTATTCTGGCTTAAAGGGAGCAGGGATTGAGGTATACACTTGAAGGACATTAAAGGCAGACAACTCTGGTCTGTCACGGCACCACTGTCATCATGCCATGCCTGTCACGTTGCATTTGGCTGATATGGGTCGAATTGGTTAGCATTCAGGTTTGGGAAAAGTGTGTTCACAAGTCATGGAGAGAGAATGAGCTTATATAAATTTGTGAGGGAAAATAGTTCATGGCATCACAATGTTAGGTCTAGTACACACTAATAATTTCAAAATGGTGCTTTCATGTTTTGGCCACACTATACCTTTTCTGTTTGTTTCTCAAAAGTTTCCTGTCCATAATGAAACATGAAAATGATATGAAACAGCACACTAGGCATGCACACTAGGTATCTAACTAATAACTTTTACACCATTTGTAACATTTTTGTTTATTTTGATGCTGTAGCAACATGAAACATGATCAGCGGGTGAAAATGGAATTTGCAATCCACTGGACTGAGAGCATATGTCACCAAAGTGTCATTTGTATACTAGACATAGCATGCCAATCAAACATGAACACAACATCACAGGCACTAAATAAAATGAGTAGTTAATAAAAAATAAAATGATGTTTTGAAATTTAGCTCTGTTAGTCTGGACTGGGCATTGGTTCCATATAAAATCCTCTCTATGCATTTATACTAATGCACTTGATTGGCAGCAATCCTCTTGACTCTAAGGACATGTCTCGTGACTACTTGTCTGTGACAAAAACCAGAGGAGGACAGCAGAGCCTCTTTCACCGTAAACTTGTTCATTAACTGGATCAACAAGATGACAGGAGGAGGAAGGCAGTGGCCTCATTTTCCACTCAGATCCTGAGTCTCTAAGTGCTTCTACGCACACAAACCATATATCACTCAAAGTTCAGGCCTCTACAACCCAGACTTTATGCTGAAGAAGAGTGAAGACTTTCTTGATTAAATGGCAAGTGTTTAGGCAACTCTTGGGCTTTCTTGATTATAAATAATGGCTTAGAATGGATAGATTGCTCAACGGCAATAAATCCTGTATTTGCATGTTGTGACTGCAATTTCTTTTCTTTTTTCTTTTCTTCTCTTTTCTTTTCTATTTTATCCTTTCTTTTCAGTTTATTTGAACAGAATAGAATTTATATATTATGTTTATATTACATATTCATACTTATATTATAATTAATGTTAGTTTATCAATGAACTATTTATTGGTGGCTAAAATTATACTCTGAGTGATGGCCCCTGACAATCCATCCATCCATCCATCCATCCATCCATCTTCTATACTTCTATACATCTTATTATGCTTTTCAGGGTCACAGGGAAACCTGGAGCCTGTCCCAGGGAGCACTGGGCACAAGGCAGGGTACACCCTGGACAGGGTGCCAATCCATCGCAGGGCACAGTCACACTCACACACCCATTCATACACTACAGACACTTTTGGACATACCAATCAGCCTACCATGGACTGGGGGAGGAAACCGGAGTACCCGAACGAAACCCCCACAGCACAGGGAGAACATGCGAACTCCACACACCCTGGGGGTGTGGGATAAACGTGCTAACCACGGTTTACATGAATAATACAAGTAAAAATATTTATAACATTTTAGCAGTAAAATTAGTAGTATAAATTTGTACATCATTACTAAGAATTTTATCCAGATCAAGGTTATGGTTGATTGGGGGTATATCCAAGGGAAACTGAGCCTGAGGTGGGATACACCCTGGATGGGATACCAGTCCATGGCAGTGTGAGCAATGCAGGACTTAACTGGTAATGGAAACCTGATTTCAAGGGAATTTTTGTTTGCAGAACCAATTTAATTGGAACCAATTTGGAGCACTTACAATCCTCTGTCTTGGTAGTTTCCTTTCAAAGGGAACTCATCGTTGCGTTTAGCATAACACTATGGAAGCTCCCTTGCGCACGTGACCGGCATCTGAAACTTGTGTAAAATCATGCCTCTATTTATAGGCCTGCTATGATCAGGTGACATGGCAAATAAGCGTATCGCATGATATATATATATATATATATATATATATATGGCACCTGTGAACTGCGCCGTCAAGGACACACTTTCTGTGCGAAGTGTTTAGGAGTAGAGCATGTGATGGCAGCCCTTGAACGTTTTACGATTAGTCAGCTACGCTTGTGACTTGCTCTCTTATCGTCCGAAGGGAGATGGTTTCAGAGCCTCGCGGATCTGGGCTGGCCGCTGCCGAGGCAGCCAGCCAGCTCAGGTCCTGGGGATCTTGTATGGATTTGGAAGAGGAGCCAGAGATGAGTGCCGCTCTATCTCTTGCTCTGTCTTCTGGGTCCGATTCTCTGACTTACTTTGGAGCTTGCGTCGCGACTCCTCCTTCCCCTATGGGAAGCCAAAACACCCTCGCTGACTCTGAGGAGTCGGTAGGGGGTGTCATTGCACCAAAAACTGAGAGCAGGTCTCAAACATATAAATAGCTGCTTGAGCTGATTACTAGGCAGTTGAAAAGCTGAATATAGACTGGGGAAGCCCGGGGAAGAGGAATTGGCTCATAGCAGGCTGGATGAGCGCTTCCTCTCCAGTGAAAATAAATATAAATCTCCCTCACAGTGCAGAAACCTCCCCTTTTTTAAAAAGTACATGATGAGATATCAAGCTTCTGGGGAAAACCATACACTAGCTATGTCTATAACCCCGTGACATCTGATTACTCAGCCACAGCTATTTAGCGATGCTGAAGGTGGAGGAGGTGCTTACGAGCCACTTCTCTCCATCAACGGCAGGTAATTTAGGGGGGCGGACTTTGCCTTCCAAACCATGTAAGGCCTTCCAAACCATGTAAGGCCACCGTTGGTGGGTAAAGCCTATGTAGCAGCAGGTCTTGCTTGTGGGTCACTGCATAGAATGGCAGTGTTGCAGGCCTACCAAGCAGACCTGCTTAGTGAGCTTGATACTGGGGAGGGAATTGGGCCCGAGATAGTGGCAGAGCTATGCCTGATCCAAAGGTTTGTCTCTCTGGGCAACCAAGCAAACTGTCCATCATATCGGCTGTACAATGGATAGCTTGATTGTGGTGGAGAGGCACCTATGGCTCAACCTCACATTGATGGGGGACAAAGATAAAGTCTCCTTGCTGGACACCCCTGTTAAACCTTCCGGCCTGTTTGGCAATACGGTTAATGCCATCGTCGACAGGTTTCGCGATGCAAAACAGCAAACGGTGGCATTCAGCCAGTTCCTTCCCCATTGAGTCGAGTTCGTCCCGGGAATCCATGAGTGGAGCCCAGGCCAGCACTAGTGCGAGGGAGGCACAGAAGTCAAGTGTGGTGACTCGCCTCCCCCCACAGAGAGTCAGGGGGACCAGGCGGCCACAGCCACAGCCTGCGAACAGAACTGACACAGCCACAGCCTGTGAACATCTAAGAATGATCATAAAAGCAAAGCAGGCAAGGAAGGAACGGTCCTGATGGGCCACAGAGAGATGTATCAGAGAACATGAAGTTGTTAGGGCAGATCGTCTCCGGTGCTACTATAGGGCCTGCCCTAGCCAAGGCCGTCCCAAGTTTTCAGCCTTCTCTGGTCAGCGAGCTGTCACAAGGCAACGTAAATCTGATGCGTTCCCTCCAACAGAAAGTGGAAAAGTTAAGATCACCAAAAGACCATCTGGCAGTGTGGAAACTACTGCTAAATGTGTCTCCATGGATTCTGTCTACCATAGAAAGGGGTTACTGGGTCCATTTCAGAGTTTGACCCACCCGGTTCAGAGGTGATGCTCACCAGAGTAGTCAGCACAGAGCAGAGCCCGACATTACCGCAGCAAGTAAGATCCCTTTTGGACAAAGGGGCCATAGAACATGTACCCCGAAGAGCTTGGGGCTCAGGTTGAACCTCAAGAAAAGTATGCTTTCTCCAGTGCAGAGGACAACTTTTCTAGCGGTTATATGGGATTCTACTATGATGAGGGCGTTTCTATCCCCAACACGCGTAGGATCGATCCTATCAACATTGAGCAAGATAAAGCTGGGTCTGGGCATCCCATCCAGTCTCTACGAGAGACTGTTGGGCCTTATGGCAGCAGCAGCCAATGTCATACCATTGGGCCTATTGCACATGAGACTGTTTCAGTGGTGGCTGAAAAGTCGGATGTTTTGCCCGAGGACGAAACCTTTGATAGTAATCAGTGTCACACGGTGCCTATGTGCTCTGAGTATTTGCAGGTGTCCCCAGTTTCTAGGCTCGGGTCACACTCTGCGAGCATCTCCTTATCGCAAGACGGTAATGACAGATGCCTCCCTCACGGGCTGGGGTGCAGTCTTAGATGGCTGTCCAGCTCACGGTCTTAGGAGCGGTCATCTGGAGTGGCATATAAATCACCTAGAGATGCGGGCCGTATTCCTAGCAGTGAAGTTCTTTCGTCCTCAATTAAGAGGTCACCATGTGTTAGTTGTGACAGACAACACATCAGTGGTCTCATATATCAACCACCAGTTACCTTCATGCCCCCTGTTCAGGCAGGTGCAATTAATCCTTCTATGGGCAGAGGGAAAATTCTTCTCAGTGAGTACAATGTACATTCCAGGCAGCCGGAATGTGGGGGCAGACATGGGTCTTTTTGAACAGGCCGTACCCTCGGTATGACGGAGTGGGTATTCTCATTCCCATAGTGTTATGCTAAACGCAATGTCGAGTTCCCTTTGAAAGGGAATGTCTGAGTTACGCATGTAACCCTGTTCCCTGAGAAGGGAACGAGACGCTGCGTAGCTTTTTCATACCAGGGCAGGCCTGTGAATTGTGTCTTCACTTCATATAATAGAGGCTGACAGCACGGTTCACAGGTACCATATATATATATATATATATATATATATATATATATATATATATATATATATATAATCATGTGACACACTTAATTGTCATGTCCCCTGATCATGGAAGGCCTATAAATAATGGCATGATTTTACACAAGCTTCAGATGCCGGTCACGAGCGCAGGGGCGCTCCCATAGTGTTATGCTAAACGCAATGTCTCGTTCCCTTCTCAAAGAACAGGGTTACATGCGTAACCCAGATGTTATGTTTCCATCCAAGTTGGGAATTGAACTTAAGTTCAAAATTGGAAATCACATAATAATGTGAATAAAGCACCGTTTCCATACCATGTGTTCAAGAGAACAAAATTGTCACTTCTGGAGAAACTGGCACATCTTGCTCTCTGCCATTTTCACTTTTCTGATCCAATTGTCCAATCACATGATTTTTTAATGTGTATTGAAGAATTTATTTGGCAAATGTATTTCCATCATAGTTTATGTATGTCTTCTTATCTAATAAAAAATTATCAGCCTTAATTGAGCGCATAAGTTTTTTATATGCATTTTTGGTTACTTTATTCACATCTGGTGTTTCCATCCAGCATTTTTTATGAGATATCTCAAAATTTGCATAAACATACATGGCTAGAAACATAACTATAAATAGAATCATAATCTATATTTGGCAACTGCAGAGACCAAGGACCTTTCACTCTGACAACAATTTTTTAACCCATCACTTTTCTAAGCTTAAAATGCACACAAGGCAGCTTCCCCCCCCCCCCCCCCAAAAAAAAAACAAAACAAAACAAAACAAAAAAACAACAAAAAACAAACAAACAAACAAAAAAAACCCCAACAACATAAAACAACCTTAAATGAAGCCAGTATATTAAAACACAATTCACAAATTTGAAAACCCAGTGCTGATTTTTGGTGTGCAAACCAAAGTGCAGTTATGTGTCTCGTATCTCTGTAAATAGAGGATGGACACAGACATCTCAGCAGCAGAGCAAAACCTCAATTTAAACGTGTTTTTGGTGCCTCAAACCACAGACCCAAGGGCCTGCTCCCAAAACTATGTTTAAAATGCCTGGTATTCAGTCTGCATAACAGGACCCATAAAAAATGCCAGCCAGCCAATTATTGCTGCAAATGACAGTGTGCCGGGCATGGTGCGTCAGTTTATGCAAACCATTGTTCTCTCTATCTATTGCCAAGTCATGGATCCTGGTGCATGTGCCACATATGTGGGTGGACACTTAATCAGTATGGAGGAATAGAACACCAAACACAGCTGTGCTTACGGTAGGAGCCAGCAACGCAAACATCCTATCGCTTCCTCCACCAGTCACATAGTGTACATCTGTTAAGAGCTTGTGATAGAAGGAAGGTTTCTCTAAACAAATAAGAGTTTTCTGAGACCGGGAGTATGACGGCATTGTGACTGTATCTTTCGGTCAGGCCTGATGGCAAGAAATGAGCTATCGTTGACAAAATAAATGACAAAGCATATAATTAGGGATCCATTAGACAACTTTTGAAGCTATGTCTCAGTACAAATACCAAGTGGGACACATGAATAACAGAACTTGTTTGCGCTACCATGGGGATCGCTATTTATACTCTTGCTTGTGGATGTTTTGTGATGTATCTAATGACATGGAGGAATGTCATGGAGGAATGAAAACACAAGCCACACCTACTCACTGGACCACATGGGTTTTTTTTCTATGATCTAACCTTTTAAACTATCAGGACTCATCTTTAGGTCTAAACTGATATTTCTCTCTCTTTTGTAAGTATTATTTACACTGCAGTTATTGAATAATATGCTGCAAGGTGAATGACCTTAATGAGTAAAAAAATACATTCTCAGCCAAGTGAATTTTCTTTGATATTTGCATAATAAATGAAAAATTATTATGTAAACTTACCATTTACTCCACAGCATGAGAATATCATTAGTATTATGTTATTCAATAATATCTGACTATAGACAACATAACCATTGTAAACTGAACTTTAACTATTACAATTCTGCTTTACTCTTTGTACCTGATGTTCTTTTGGCAGTTAAGCTGCACCTGTCAGTGAAGGCTGACCACCAGAAGGTAAAAGTAAGAGGAAAATTGGGAGGTAATAACACGTAAATACCCATCTCTGACACCACAAAGCCACCCGTTTAACCCCAGTGAGCTTCAGATTCCCATTAAACACCCATCTGACTGTGTCAACTGTGACAGAAAACACACAAAAAATTTTGCCAGATAATAAGGGCAAAGGAAAAATAAATGGAGGAGCTCTGCCTGGAGAAGAAGAAAAGAAGAAAAACAGCATTATTACAGCTAATGGACTTCTTCTTTATAATTAACCCGGGAGAGGTCACAAATCAAAGGGGTTCTCATACTACTGGCGCCATGCTTTACTTGAACCAAAAACACGAGTCTCTAACAGAGCATGTGGTGTGTGGTATTTTTTTGTTTGTTTGTTTTATTTGATCATTTATTATTAGTTCTATTAGCAGGATCTACATGTGAGCATTTCTGAATGGTCTAATTGATGTGGTGTTGCTAAGCGTAATGACATAAACAGCACAAAACAACTACACAGACTGCCCTGTGTTTGGTTCCAGTTTCTTGATTTGTCCACTGTAAGTAACCATATAACTGTATACTATAGTTATTGTACAGCCAAGCTAAGATCAAAAGATCACAGAGGGTTTTCAATAATGGGAGGCCAGAAGAACATCTTGCTGGTTTAATATGTACTAGAGTAGCTACGGTTCTTCAGGACTATAAGGTGGCTTTATTAGCACGACAAAGAGATCAAAGTAAGGCTGATGATAGCCAGCACAATGCACAATTGTTTTGGCCATCAGTGCAATGACGGATGGGACTCAGTGCTGCTTGGGCTGCCTGACTGCACTGGTCAGTAACTTACCATTTACTCCACAGCATGAGGTCTTCTTCAAAAGGAACAGTGTTGCTTCCTGCTCTCAAATCATCTTGGTCTTAAGACATATTCAGATCATTCCAAAACTCGAATCAGTTCCATTTTTGTTTGTACAGATTTACAGAAATATGGATGTAGATATTACAAAGTCAAATACGTGTATGCTAAATGTGTTAAAAGCATGTTCAGAATGAACATATTGCAGATAAGAGCCCTGGGATGAGCACAGGGCAGACTTTATGACTACAGCAGCTGTTCTGTTTGTAGGATACAATTATGATGATTTTGATATCTTAATAACTTCTAATATCTATAATATCTTGTTTCAATGAACAATATCTGAACCATATACAGTATCAGATAAATAAAATTATTTTACAGATAAAACGTATATGAATAACGAAAAGCATTTCCTTTTTCAGCAAAGGCTATTCTCATCAGTTGCAATCCCAAATGCACTAGTATGCATACAACTGGAGTTCAAACCACAGCAAAAGGGATGCTGCCACTTTTTAGCCAATGTCATTATAAAAGCCCAATGGCGCCAGATTCATTAGGGTTATGGTAAGGAAAATAAAAGGAGTAGTGCTACAGAAGTGTCCAGTAGAGGTACCCAAAGTTCCAACGGAATGACCAATTTAACTGGTTTTTAGCTGTTGTTGTATAGTTAAATTTTGCCACACTATGTTGGCACACAGATACTTGAGCAATGCTATCCAAACCCCATGCCTTTCAAAAGCTTAGAATGATTCAATTATTATATTTGGTAGGCCTAAATTGCTTAACTTTTAAACCAAGATGTTTAAAAATAACTTCAAGGTGTGTAAAATGCTGTGGCATGTACAAGCTGAAAGGTATCATTTCAAAGCATAGCACACTCTAAAAAGTAATTCAAGGGACCTATTACCACAACTTAATTAAATGTGTGGTTGCAAGATAAAAAATTCTAATTTATTGATTTCATTAAATATTTTAAGTTGCAAACATTATTTTGATGAGTTGTGTTGACATAATAATGTTGATAATTACATCAACTTAATATTGTGTGTAATTTAAACTGAAATTTCTGCATTAATTGATTGAAAACAAAATTTAAGTTGTAGTAACTTAATGAAACTGGCTTGATAACTTAAATTTTTCTTCACCTTGAGTTCCCTCCCCTACCTATTTAACATTCCTGGACAAATTCAGACAGTTAAGACTGTGTTAGAGGACCTGTAGACTGAACAAATACTATACAAAGGACATTTCAAGGTGAGTATTATTTCATTTACAAATAAATTCTACTAAAGCAATGAATTTGGGCATATTCTCAATTGTGATTTGACCAATAGTAGGCTACACCTGCACCTATCAACCTACAGTTGATGGACGATGTTGTACACGTTGCTAATATTAGTCATATTTAGCAGTATAATTTGAATATCTACCCTTTAGTTTACCATAGCAGTGCATAAGAATGATAAAGGTTAATTTGACAAATCTGCTCATCTAGAAAGGGCTTTTCATTTTTGCTATAGGAAAGAAAAGCATGATTAAATTTCTGCTTATTTGTGTACCCGTCAACTACATTGTGTAATCTAATTTCATGTATTGACACATTTAAAAAAAAATCTATTGTCATTCACACAGATAGCCTTTTAGCTCCATTGTAGTCAATTTGCTCTTTGACCAGAATTAGCAGCCTTTGGACTGTGGATAGTTCTATGAGAGGGATAAAAGTAGTAGATGCAGAGTGTTTCTTTTTTTTCTATATTGTTAATTTCATGCAGTGCTTTTATGTATATAAAACCTGCAGAGAGTTAAGTATGATATTTGTATTGTAAATGACACTAGATTTTAATTACTTAAAGTTACTTAAACTTTAAGTATTAATTGACTTTAAGTGTTAATTGAAAATACATTTGATTGTAGGGGGAAAGGTCATATCTCTAACTCAATATAGTTTGTTGGTTGAACTTAATTTCATTAGAAGTTGTCATATCTCAAAAAGATTGACACAAACTGCTGTATTAATTTTTTTTGTTGAGCCTAAACATTTGTTTTTAGAGTGCAGGAGTCATATTGCCTCGTCTATTTTGGATTATATAAACCAAAGCTTGAGCAGCTAGAGTAAACTCATAATAAACATGCCTTAAAACTAATTCAGAAAAGAGGTGATTTGCTTGGCCTGTGAGATCGAGGCACTGTGGTTTTCTTGTGAATACCCTCTAATGAGAGCAGACAATCAAATTCCCATTTAAAAACCCCAAAATGCTGTGTATAGCCTCAGTCCAGCGAGCACGCCAGTTCTCATCACATTTTGCTTTAACAAGAAGCCCCGCTGATGGTACACTGTGCGTTAATGCTGCCAGGGCCAACAGCCAAGATGTTTTCGAGCAGCAACGAATAGCTGGTTGATTTACGACAGAGAATGAGTGGATTTAAATTTGCAGAGCAAATGCAGAAGCTATGACACCACCACAAAAAACAGGGAAACTAAATTGTATTTCTGGCAGTCTTCCTTGCTTTTTTCACTCCACTACATTTGAAGAAAATTACAAAATGTAATGAATAACCTTGGAAAGAGAGCACCTCTTCTGAAATGAGAAGGAAATAGGCCTAGATGCTCAAAACTAGGTTTTTATTATTATTATTATTATTATTATTATTATTATTATTATTATTATTATTATTATTATTACACATTTCACATCCAGGAACCTTTGGCATCCCTGCAGGTACAGAAAGCATGCTTCACAACAAACTAAGCCACACACCGGATATTTCTGTATTATTGTGACATGCCACATTACTGGTTCTGCTGGCATGATGGCAGGGACCTGTCTTTAGAGTGTGTGCTGTGGAGCCCCTGCCTGCCTTGTGCAACCCTTCATTATGAGAGCCAGACTGCCAAGCTTATATTTTTCTATATGCCCAGCCTTTCAGCAGTAATAAAATGCTTGGGTGAGATGCCATCAACATTTATTTACTCACTCTCTCTCTCTCTCTCTCTCTCTCTCTCTCTCTCTCTCTCTCTCTCTCTCTCTCTCTCTCTCTCTCTCTCTCTCTCTGTGTGTGTGTGGGTGGGTGTGCATGGACTTGTGAGCATGTGGGTTTACGTCTGTGGTGTTGTTTTCAAAAGAGGAAATTACACAGCGCAGAGAAGACTTAGTATATAATTAAAATGGCTCTAAATATACAATTCACCAAAACATTCGATAGAAATTCATATTTCAGATCTTCAAAAATCCCTGCTGCTCTGTATTTTAAGGGGGAGATGATACTATGACATGATGTAACATATATCCACTATAAATGTAGCTAATGTCAGAACAGCCTCAAACGTTATACATAACTGATATTTTTTTTTTTTTTTTTTTTTTAATTTGGAAGACACTTTTATCCAAAGTGAAGTCACATTTAGACAACATATGATCCAAGCATTGAGCACAATATATAACTTGTGGATGCTTAAGATAACTCTGAACAGCCTTTCTATAAGCCAGTGGGTTTAAATGAATTTAAGACAAAACCACAAACCTGAAGCCAACACAGCTGCTCTGCATATATTTGGATGTCTGCCAGAGTGATTCAGGTAAGAGTGAGTGTGAGTGAGTGTGTGTGTGCATATGTGTGTGTGTGTGTTGGTGTTTATATCTAGTGACCTAAAGTTTTTTAATTAAAAGCTTAAAACAAATAAATAAAAAACTAAAGAGCCAAAAGGTTTCCCTTTGGTTAGTGATGTTAAGGTTAGGGTTAGATTTATGTGTAGACATTTGTTTTCATTTTGCTGCATAAAGAATCATATCAGTTGCATGTCAGTGGAATGTCCTCATGAGGACATTTGAGAAAAACGTGTGCGTGTGTGTGTGTGTGTGTGTGTGCGTGCGTGCGTGCGTGCGTGTGTGTGTGTGTGTGTGTGTAGACATGCTAACACACCCTGGCCCTGGCACTGCATAATAGCTCCAGGATGTGCATTGGAACACTCTGAATAGCTTCTCTCTGATCTGAGGGCTAATTATAGAATTTTAAATAACCGTGATGCTCGTACATCTGTAATCGCAGAATCAGGCACCTTGTAATTATTGACTTAATTGTTTACTTTGGACACGTTTGTTGTGAAATATTTCACTGGTAAGGTGAGCTGAAGATCAAACGTATAGTAATGTTATTATGGTAACCGTGTAATCTCTTAAGGTGTAATTAACTCATTCTGAGTCACTCTTCTCATCGGTTTGATATGTCAGTTTTTTCCCCACTTGTAAAGCGTGTGTCACTCGCATGTACCAAGGAACACACACCTGCCAGTATCTAAGCACAGCAACTAACCAACTCCTGATTTCTTACCAAAAACAAATAATCTCATATTTCTTTGACATTTTAATAAGTCCTTTAGGTCATTTTAGTGAAATTTTAATGAAAAGAAAGAAAGAAAGAAAGTAAGAAAGAGGCACCACCTTGTGGCAACAAAAGGCATTACATCAAATCCTCTGAAAAAGTAAAATGATCAGGAATAACATTAAAACCACCTGCGTTATATTGTGCCACCAAAACAGCTCTGACTCCACAAGACCTTTGAAGGTGTGTTGTGTTATCTGGCACCAAGATGCTAGCAGCAGATCCTTTAAGTCCTGTAAGTTGTGAGGTGGGCCTCCATGGATCGGACGTGTTTGTCCAGATGCTTAATTGGATTTAGATGTGGGGAACTTGGAAGCTAAGTCAACTCCTTGAACTTTTTGTCATGTTCCACAAACCTTTCCTTGATAATATTTGCAGTGTGGCAGGGAGCATTATCCTGCTGAAAGAGGTCACTGCCATTAGGGAATGCTGTTGCAATGAATGGGTGTATTTGGTCTGCAACAATGTTTAGGTAAGTGGTACATGTCAAAGTAACATCCACATGAATGCCAGGAACCAAGGTTTCCCAGCAAAACATTGCCCAGAGCATCACACTGCCTCCGCTGGCTTGCCTTCTTCCCATAGTGCACCTTGCTACCATCTCTTCCCCAGGTAAGTGACGCACACACACTTGGCCATCCATATGATGTAAAAGAAAACGTGATTCATCAGACCAGGCCACCTTCTTCCATTGCTCCATGGTCCAGTTCTGATGCTCACGTACCTATTGTAGGTGCTTTCTGTGGTGGACAGGAGTCAGCATGGGCATTCTGACCGGTCTGCAGCTATGCAGCTCCATACGCAGCAGGTTGAGATGCACTGTGTGTTCTGAGACTTTTCTATCATAACCAGAATTAACTTTTTCAGCTATTTGTGCAACAGTAGCTCTTCTGTGGGGTCAGACCAGACAGGCTAGCCTTTACGCGTGCCTCCACATGCATCAATGAGCCTTGGGTGCCCATGACCCTGTTATTGGTTCACTGGTTGTCCTTCCTTGGACCACTTTTTGGAGATGGTCTGACCCAGTCATCTAGTCATCAAAATTTTACCTTTGTCAAAGTCACTAGGATATTTTCACTTGCTCATTTTTCTGCTTCAAACACATCAACTTTGAGAACTGACTGTTCACTTGCTGCCTAATATATCCCATCCCTTGGTGCCACTGCTATGAGATAATCAATCTTATTTATGTTACCTGTGTGTGGTTTTAATGTTATGGCTGTCCGGTGTATAGGAACATCATTCAGGACAGACTTCCAAAACCACTTGGTTTTTGACTTTGTGCTACCAAAGATTTGGATAATAAAGGCTTCTTAGCTTGTTACAAAGTTCTACTCAGAGCCATGTCTGCTACATAGAACATAGAACATGGTACATTTAAGAGTTTCTTCCAACACACAATCTGAAGTACCATAACCCTATAGTAAAATGGTTGTAAACATACTGTATTTTGAGTAATGCGGTGTTGTGTGGAGGACAATACCCACCAAGACAACTCCCAGTCAGCTGCACATAATAGGCTTATATAAAAAGCATTCATATCACAATAATTGTCTAATTTTTATGATTTATGATATTGCAATTTTGTATTAGAAATACTGCCTTTATTTCAATCTGTTCCTACCTACCTGCATTTTTAAGGAGCACTTCAAAAGTGAGTGCACAGCTGCTCTGCTTTTTTCTTGCGTTTGAATGAAGGGCAAAAAAAGCTCAGAATTTTGACCAGGAATGTTTATTCATGTGGCTGTTCTCTCTGACCTTAGGGGAAAAAAATGCTTTGTTGTCAATTGAGTCATAGCAAACAAGAAAAGGAAATTAGCAGAATATTGGTTGACTAAAAGTATTTCCATGTTAATATATGATCCAATTAAATACTATTAAAGGAACAGTTTGTAAATTTAAGAGCCTTCTGCTGGCTGTACGTTGAATTGCAATAAAAAAAAATATGCCATCCCCTTTATCCCAACTGACCTCAAACCCTTTGTTGAAATTACTTATGCCTTATGGGTTGCCCTGTAGCACTGTGCAGAATGGGATGTAGAGTTTTTGGATGCCAGAGAAATGTCAGACAAAAGCCTGAAATTAAGAAACTAGTAAGATCCACCGCATGGCAATAATCAGAATCACTGCTTTTAATTTTTTTTTTTTTTTTTTTTTTTTTTTTTTAGTATAAAAGCACTTAACAATAACAAACTGCACCTTTAATTGATTACATTAGTGCACTGCTGAATAAACCCAGTTACTGTCTGAGAAATGTGTACAAAAAAATCAAAAAAGAAATATAAACTTCTACTCAGGGCTGTCTAAAAGGTGGTCAAAAGGGGCAGTCACTCATAGCCCCATACTGAAATGGTTGGAAAAAATGCATAAGAGCTACAGATAACTATTTTTAGTCTTTGAATATCAAGCACTAATGTACGCACTAGTTCGCCTTTCCAGACATTACATAAAACAATGATGAGTGTGGTCTGACGAGTAGTGATGGAGGCAGGGAAAATATTGTGTCCTGTGTAGGGTCTTTCAGCCTAGCTGTATAGACAAATCTTCACTCTTATGCTCATATATGCATTTCTCCAAGCTTTTCACATAAAAAATGGATTGTAATTACAGTTTGCATTTCTGCACCTAAGTAACATATTTGCAAATCAATATCAGATACCCAAATTCCATTTACCATTTAATCCTGTATTATAGAGCCACACATTTGCCACATGCCCACCATTTATGCCGGTTCCGCCTATAAATCTGAGTGGAAGGTCCAGCTCAGCAGTTGGCTTTTGAATTGTGCAGTACTTAATTTGGTATGCTCTACAATTTGTGCACACAATTAAGTTTTATTTGAATGTTAACACCACACATACAATTCCCTCAGCCTGGGTCATGCAACAAAAATATCACCCTGGGCCCCCATACACCACTTGAGACAACCCTGCTTCTGTCACAGAAAGGTAAAAATCCAAAATAAACATTTAATTCTACAGTGTATTGATAACTGAAATAATGAACAAGTGAAGACCAGAAACACCAGTGTGTTGATTTTTCATGAATTGGATAGTCAAGAAGCAAGCTCACTGGTGATCTTTCCAAAAGCAAAGAAAAGCAAAGACATCAAATACTGAATAAAAGTGCAATTTCATTGTAAAGCTGCAAATTCAGTGTATTTTCTCTTTTATTAAGACAATACAAACAAACATGTAAGGGATTATATTACAAGGCATGTCACAGTTTTGTCATTGGTATGTGCAGGTTATTCCAAGGCCCCATCCACAGTTCTTCCTCATCGGACTGTGTGCGATCACTGTGTGACCCTAACATTTCCCTCACCTCTGAATTGTCTACAGTGGACTCTTGCTCGTCCACATTTCGTGTTATATCAGATCTGGCTGTTGCCACATTATATTTGCAAGCTATGCTTTCTGGTCCTATGGAGCTGGAGGCCAGGGATCCACTGGAGGGCCTGGTGTTAATGTTACGTTCGCCCGCGGCGGCACCCAAGGCACCAGGGCTGTTTAGAGGAACTCTCTCCTCTTGAGTCACAGCCAATTTGTCCATTTTTTTGAAGTGCTTCCCGAGTCGGACAGGAGAACTGAATTTGATATTGGTGGTGTGGGTGGCTCGCCGTGTTCGGATGATGGAACCATTTTGAGCCACGTAGATACTGCCGTTGATGTTACTGTGGCTGTTTACATTGGACAGCCGATTTCGGTGGGACTCTGGAGCACTATCATCTCCTGTTGAACTGGTCTCATACTCACGATCCACCACCAACTTGATTCTCTTCTGTCTGCCAAACTGTTAGAGGAAGAGCACATGCATAGAACGTGATCAGTTGATGGGAATCATGCACAGTGTAATCTTAATATCCAGTTAAAAAATACACAACCAATTTCACCCCAGGAAATGTAAAGGATTTCACAGCCATCAGAAAATCAGTAGGTTTTGTTCAGCAGGTCAGTGGATTGAGTTTGATGGATAAGAATCCTTCATAGATAAATACACTTATTTAAAGAGCAAATTTGCTCAATTGTGTCTTACTGGCATTCCTGCTCAATGAACAAAACCTTTATTTGGTATAATAAATACTGCGATGAAAAAAGAGGACCGCTGAAAAGATATGAAGATACAAATGCAGTAAGGAAAGTTAGAAATATAGATTGTAGACTCTGGGGAAAATGCACATCATTTCACTAAGGATGCACTAACAAGCCACACAAGCCAGAACAAAGAGGAGGCACTGACGCTTACTGAGAAGGCATCAAGCCAGTTTAGTCATCTGTACCATCAGTTTAGTGATCGGTGTCTGAATCCTCCTTGTCGGCTTCTAAACTTCCAGCTCCACTTGCAGATCCCTGAAATTTGTTGGTAAGACTACTCCTGAGTGACCCTGCAGATGTCATTTCCTCTTCTTCATCCTCAGCTATAGGTGGGAGATTACCTTTGTCTGTGGTGCCTGCTGATGTGCTGCTTTTGCTCTGGCTTTTACGGCCCTTATAAAAGTCAGTTTCTTGGCCCATTAAAGGCTTAGGATTCTCGCTCCTAGTCTCAGAGTTATCTTCCTTTGTTGACCCCTTTTTATTCTCTTCATTCTTGTCCTTACCTTTATGCATTGTCTCTTCAGACATTCTATATCTTCTGTGTGTAAAGTTGAAACCTACTTTAGAACTGATCTCTGCTATGCTGGATGTAAATTGAGGTTTAGATGACTGTGTTTCATTCATCGTCCGCAAAACAGACCTCACAAACTCCTTGGTGCCAGTGACTTTGCAACGTGACTCTGACAAATCTTCAGTCTCTGCCTCTTTCTTACTCTCTGAACTATTCTCATCCTCTGACTCTTTATCACTGTCTGACTCTTTTCCCGACTCTGTCTCACTCTCAGTATCAGTCTCCGTCTCTGAGTCTTGCTCTGTATGTGTCTTGGACTCACCTTCAGACTCATCTTGCTCATTCTCTGAATTGCTCTCGCTGTTTGACCCCTCAGAAATATCTAGCTCTTTGTCTGAATTCATGCTGGTCATATATGCCATGTTTTGTCCTTTTAAATAAGGATGTTGGGATGATATGGATGATACTGCACATCTGTTTAAATAGGGGTTCAGAAAAGCACCTTCATTTACACTTTCTACCTTGCCTGCAGATTGTTGACTGTTGCTAACAACGCCATATGGCTCCCTTTCCAAATCACTGCTTTCCTGGGAAACTGATGTCTTCCCATCACTTGAGCTCTCTGTGTTATTGCTTGTGCTGATCTCACATTTGTTGTGAGTGTGATGCTGTTTGGAGAATAGTTTTTGCCCTGTGGATTTTCCTTCTTTTGACTGGAAGAAGATACCATCAATGGCCATAGCGCTCTCTGAGCTATCAGAGCCTTGAGTTGATTTAGTGAGCTCTACATTTTGTGCCTTCTCTATCATTGGAAATATTCGAGCCTTCTTCCATGGTGGGTGGAAAGCCATTGGTGGCCCAGAGGCCTTGCCTGCAGCAAGCAGTTTGTTGAGTTTCATCACTGTTTTGAGATTGATCACAGGATTTGAGCTGGGAAAAGATGTAGTATCCCCTGCAGGATCAGAATGGGTATTCTCTGGTCTGGGACCCTGATCTCCCAGAGACAAATTAGGAGGTCTGTGAAGAGTATGACTCTGAGGCAGGCTCAGCCTTCTGGCCTGTCTATAAACCTGTTACAGTCCAAACATCTATTATTTTGAATGCAAGGCATTGTCTATGTAAATTCACACAGTTGTCATTTATCCTCCTGAGACCCAAGGGAAAAAATGTATCTCATTTTTTTGTTTTGTTTGATTTCCTACCTATTTTTTAACCTTTAACAATCATTCTACAGTTTTGACTTTTTAAATTTAAATTTTACAGCATGTCCACTGTAGTGGACCACAGGACCCTTTTAGTTTGAAAAGACAGCCAAACTCAGAAAATAAAAATGAACAGATTATGGCTGTAGAGTGATATTAATCCAAGAATAAATTCAACTTAAAAAACAAAAACAAATTATCATTTGGATTGTTTCTCTTGCATGTTATTGCAAATATAGTAGTATATTTTCTATTAAAATTGAACACAGTCATTATACAGTTCCCTCCACTGATATGGGCACCCTTAGTAAATATGAGCAAATAAGGCTGTGAAAAATTGCCTTTATTATTTAACTTTTTGATCTTTTGTTAAAAAGATTCACAAAAATACTCTGTTCTTATGGATATCAAACAATTTGCAAACAAAACAGGTGTATAGAAAGTATATCTTTGTTAAATATGTGCAACAATTATTGACACCCTTTTAGTCAATACTTTGTGCTACCTCCCTTTGCCAAGATAACAGCTCTGAGTCTTCTCCTATAATGCCTGATGAGGTTGGAGAATACATGGCAAGGGATCTGAGACCATTCCTCCATACAGAAATTCTCCAGATCCTTCAAATTTCGAGGTGCACACTGGTGGACTCTCCTCTTCAGTTCACCCCACAGGTTTTCAGTCAGGGGACTGGGATGGCTATGGCAGGACCTTGATTTTGTGGTGACAAAACTATTTTTGTGTTGATTTTGATGTATGTTTTGGATCATTGTCCTGCTGGAAGATCCACCCACAATCCATTTTAAGTTTTCTGGCAGAGGCAGTCAGGTTTTCATTTAATATCTGTTGATATTTGATAGAGTCCATGATGCCAGGTATCCTAAAAATGTCCAGGTCCTCTGGCAGAAAAACAGCCCCAAAACATTAAAGAACCACTACCCTGTTTAACCTCGATAACTAGGTACTTTTCCAAATGGCTACCTCTCTGTGTGCGCCAAAACCAACTCTGGTGTTTATTGCCAAAACACTCTATTGTGGTATCATCCGACCATAGAACCCGATCCCATTTGATGTTCCAGTAGTGTCTGGTAAACTGAAGACGCTTGAGTTTGTTTTTGGATGAGAGGCTTTTCCCTTCCGAACAACTTGTGGTGATGTAGATGTCTTTGGATTGCAGTTTTGGAGACTTTCTGACCCCAAGACGCAACTAATGTCTACAATTCTCCAGCTGTGATCCTTAGAGATTATATAGACAATATAGACACACATTCAATTCCAGGTTTATTCATAACATTTCCAGTTGACTGGAACTTCTTAATTATTGCCCTGATGGTGGAAATGGGCATTTTCAATGCTTGTGCTATTTTCTTGCAGCCACTTCGAATTTTGTGAAGTCAACAACCTTTTGCTGCACATCACAGCTATACAGTGGCAAGAAAAAGTATGTGAACCTCTTGGAATTTCATGGTTTCCTGAATAAATTGGTCATAAAATGTGATCTGAGCTTTATCTAAGTCAAGTGTATTGACAAATATAATGTGTCTAAAATAATAACAAAAAAAAAATCAGATCCCTCATGTCTTTATTGAGAACATCCAAAAAAACCTCATAGTGCTTGTGGAAAAAGTATGTGAACCCTTGAGTTAATGACCTCAAAAAAGCTAATTGGAGTCTCGTTAAGAAAATGAGTTTGGAGGTGTGGACTACAGCTACTTTGACTGATAAAAACCAGTCAAACTTTTGGAGTTTACTCTGCACAAGAAGCACATGCTTATGTGAGCCATGCCTCACCAAAAAGAGATTTCAAAGGATCTACGATCAAGAATGGCTGATTTACATAAAGCTGGCAAGGGTTGCAAAGTGATTTCAAAGACTTTAGAAATTCACCAGTCTACAGTTAGGCAAACATTCTACAAATGGAGACACTTTGGGACTGTTGCTACTCTACCAAGAAGTGGGTGCTCAGTCAAAATGACACCAAGAGCACAACGAAGACTCATCAATGAGGTAAAGAAACAACCCCGAATGACAGCCAAAGATTTGAAGGCATCATTGGAACTGGCCAACATGTCTTCTCATGAATCTAAAATATGTAAAACATTGAACAAGCAGGGTATCTATGGCAGGACACCACGAAGGAAGCCACTGCTTACTAAAAAGAATATTGCTGCATGCCTGAAGTTCGCAAAAGAGCACATTGACACTCCACATCTGTATTGACAAAATGTTTTATGGACTGATGAATCTAAGATTGAACTATTTGGAAAAACCACACAGCACTACATCTGGCGTAGAAAGAGCACGAAATATCATCATGAAAACATCATCCCAACCATAAAGTATGGTGGAGGAAACATCATGATTTGGACCTGCTTTGCTGAATCAGGGCCTGGCCAGCTTACAATCATTGAGGGGAAGGTGAATTCCAAAGTATATCAGACAATTCTTCAGGATAGTATGAGAATGTCTGTATGTCAGCTGAAATTGTGTAGAAGTTGGGTGATGCGACAGGACAACGACCCAAAACACCAGAGCAAGTCCACAACAAAATGGCTTCAGAAAAACAAAATTCGCCTTTTGGAATGGCCAAGTCAGAGCCCAATAGAGATGCTATGGAATGACTTGAAGAGAGTCATACACATGAGATGTCCCAAGAATATTACAGAGCTAAAGCAGTTCTGCCAGGAAGAATGGGCTAAAGTTCCTCCTGAGCGATGTGCAGGTCTGATCCACAGCTACAGGAAGCGCCTGGTTGAGACTATTGCAGCCAAGGTGAGGTCAACCAGTTATTAATTGTAAGGGTTCACTTACTTTTTCCACTGCCATTTTGAATATTGAATGAGTGTGTTCAATAAAGACATGAGGAATCAGAATTTATTTTGTGTTATTATTTTAGACACATTATATTTGTCAGTACCCTTGACTTAGATGAAGATCAGATCACATTTTATGACAAATTTATTCAGAAAACCAAGAAATACCGAAAGGTTCACATACTTTTTCTTGCCACTGTATTTCTTGGTCTACCTGTCGCTATGAATGACTAAGGGAATTTGGCTTATGTATTACCTCATATTTATACCCTTGTGAAACAGAAAATCATGGTTGAACAATTTCCTGTTCCTTGTCACCCAAGTGTATTTAAAAAAAAAAATAATTAAAACTATGGGAATATACTTCAGATACATTTTTCTCATATTCATAGGGGTGCCAATAATTGAATATATTAATATATTTAACAAAGATTTTTATTTTTATATAAAAAATTTTTTTAAACAAAATATCAAAAGGTTAAACAACAAAGACTATTTTTCACAGGCTTCTTTGCTCATATTTACCAAGGGTGCCAATATTAGTGGAGGGCACTTTATGTCCATACAATTTGTCAAAATCAAAAGGACAAACTTTACATTCTTTAGCCAGTTTGCATATTTCATGGTACCACGTGGATAATCTTTATCAAAGCCTCATTGATAAATTATATTTTTCACTGATGATTTATCACTGGTTGTAGTGAATGGTGTGTGTGAGTATAGAACATGGCATCACTAAGTACATTAAGATGATCCTGATGTCCACTATAATTGACATTCATAAAAAGACTAATATTTTTAAACACAAACAATTTAACTGCTTCAAGAACTAAATTTATTATTCCTGACACTTTAATAAAAAAGAATATATTTGATAATCATAGTAAAAAAAACAATAAAAACTACAATATTTTAATTATCTTTTTCTTTCCATAAAATGTGCTTGTTCCTATGCTGGCCATTTTGGATGCAGTGTAAGAAGTTGTTCCTAGCATCCCAGCCTATAACATATATAGTCTATATACGACATATCACTACAGCAGGAATTGCTAGAGTAGCTCAAAAAAGTCAAAGGACATTCATGAAAACAAAATGTCCACTACAGAGGGCACAAGTCAATGGGCGGGGTCTCAGGAGAATATATATTGTGGCTTACAATATTGGCATGTGTAGAATAAAAAGAAATTTCTTCTACCTCTCCTTCGGATTCATGAGGACTGTAATAATAGTTGCCATCATCCTCAACAATCACCTCACCATACTCATCATATGTTCCCGCCGGAGAGATCAGCTTCCTGCGACTGCCATACTGAGGCAAGTCATATCTGAAAGACATACAGTACACAAATAAACACACACATTTGTCTCACCATTTGTCTAATTATTAATGCAGCTAATTAATACTATGCCTACACCGAAGTCTAAATATAACCCTCAGTAACCAAAAGGAAAAACTTTGCCTTCTTTGACCAGCCAAAAGCTGCATGGTCAAATCTGTCGCATATTCGTTCCCTTGAGGGGAGACACCAAGATACTCACACACAATCACAAACACAAAGTGGCAAACATACCTGTAGGGCTGCACCCAAAAAATAATTACAATACTCTGCAGCACCTCTGCATCATTTGCATTGCTAATGTGTCGACATGGCACAATAACAAGTAAACAGCTAAAGGCTGAGTGAGAACCATGTCAACAAACAGTAATTGGTTTTGACGGTTAGTTATGATATTCCTTTTAGAATAAAACCTTTGTATATATTTTCTCTTCCCTTATGGTCAAGTTTAGGGCAAACATGCACTCAAAATTGGCACTCCAGCACTTACTTACTGAGCAAGAGCACAAAAGGCTCTGATTAAGCAATCTGAGTCCTCCTTCGGTGACTAAAATCAAATTCAGCTAAGAATAATGAAGAGACTCACATTACTGGAGAGACACACAGGCTCTACTGTGTGTATTGATGACTGCTAGCCTGTAGGGGCAGTGTGTATTCACTTTTTAGAGAACAGTCTACTCAGGGGTAATTTGAAGGACACTATGAATATATTCATTCATCAGCTCTGCATGAATTCCAAAAAAGTGGCATAATTGTGCAAAAGAATAACATACAATCAAATTATAAAGGACATTCATAAAAAAATAATAATAATAAAATAAAAAATTAAAAACTGAAGAGATGTGAAATTTCATTTCCTTTAGGGGATTTCTGGAAAATGCTAATATTTTTTTAATTCATAGCATTTGATTTGATCTTTGTCTCCTCTTTTTCTTCTTCAGAGAGACACCATATGGGCGAGTTTCATTGTGCATGGCTCAGTGAATAATTAGCTTGGCTATTGTATTAGAAGAAGATGCCAGAGGCAGTCCGGTGTGTCTGAGATAAGGCAACAGGATTTTTAATTCTTGGGTAAACTGAGGCATGCTTATCAATATTACAGCTCATGTATTCCAAGTAGTTGTCCAGGAGCACTTCAGTTTGAGCTCCACAGTTGAGATGATGGGTGTGTGGAAGATGGGACATTGAAAGGGATGAAAATGTGCATGTGTAGAGACACACTTGGGTGTAAGAGCATGATGAACACATACTTACCCATGGTCATAATTATAGTAATCCTGCGTATAATAGTCCTGCCCTGGGTCAATGCCTGATTCCATAGATAGTTCCTGTGGCCAGAGGAAAAGTCATTACTCAAAATGTGCACAGTGAGGAAAATTAAAAGACAGCTTCCACTTGAACGTACACGCATAAGTCTAAAACCTTTCCCTTCAAGGAGGGATGGATTAGCATTCTAGTTAGGATTCCTACATGTGTCAAATACACCGACCACCCAATAGGAACACCTGTACACCTGTTCATTCATGCAATTATCCAACAGCCAATCATGTGGCAGCAGCACAATGTATGAAATCATGCAAATACAGGTCAAGAGCTTCTGTTCAAACATCAAAATGGGGAAAAACCGTGATCTCAGTGACTCTGACCGGTGCATGGTTGTTGCCAGATGAGCGAGTTGAATATTTCAGAAACACCTGATCTCCCGGGAATTTCACACACAAAAGTCTCTAGAGCTTACCCAGAATGGTCCAGAAAAAAAAAAAAAATCCGGCAAGAGGCACTTTTGTGGGTTGAAACACCTTGTTGATGCGAGAGGTCAGAGGAGAATGGCCGGGCTGGAAGGCTACGGTAACTCAAATAACCACTCTTTACAACCGTGATAAGCAGAAAAGCATTACATAAAGGACAACACATCAAATCTTGAGGTGGATGGGCATCAACCCCATCAGATTCCACTCCTGTCTGCCAAGAACAGGAATCTGAACACTGAACCTGAAAATTGGAAAAATGTTGCCTGGTCTTTTTCCAATCTTCAACTGTTTAGGTTCTCTTGACCTACATCTGCATGACTGTATGTACTGCACTGCTGCCACATGATTTGCTGATTAGATAACTGCATGAATGTGCATATGGACAGTGGACATGCATGTACAAGTAACTGAAAGTATTGTAGCACTGTTCATATTTCTATGCATAAGATAAGAAGAATGTACCTCTGGTCTCAAGAGAGAGGGCCGAAGCAACTGTTGTTGCTACACATAAGCCACAAGGAAATCACAGCAGAAATAAGTGAAAGAGGAAAGGAGAAATATTACGTTTTAGAAGCATAGAGGAAATGACTAAGAAAAGGTCAACAACAGCTCCGGAAAGCAAAGAACAGTCAAAGGTTGCATTAAATGAGATGTCTGTATATACGAAGGCATACGGATTCAGAATGTGCATCATCTGTAGAATAGTAGTTTCTGAAAGAAAGCAATAATTCTTTTCCTTTTTTTGGTTGTCAAGCCACATACGGACATATCCAACTATCAGTAATATTAAACATAAAAAAACCACCAAGAAAGCCTGACGCTTACATGGTAAATATCTGCCTCTAAAATCTTTTCATCATGCCACATCCACTGATAAAAACCATGGTCAATAAAACTGAAAATTGGACATATTTTCAATATAATTTAAGTTGAAAATAAAAGTACATACCTCTTGATGTCCGTACCCTCTCCTATGGAGAGATAACAGAATATCAACCAGATTATCAGAAGTAGTCCTCATTTTGTACAGATTTAAATGCATGAGTCAACTTGCAATAGTTAGGAAATAATCTTTCCTTATATGGAATATATGAATATTTGATTTATTGCCATGACTTTCTCTATATTTATCTTGCTTATACACATCCAAAGAGAAGAAAATGAAAAAAATGTGAAATACAGGATGTTGTAGAGATGGAGACACAATTTAAAGAGGGTATTAAATACAGAGAAAATTATAGTGTGAACTCTATAAATACTTTACCCAGCTTTGTTAAATGGTTTCTAAACAAACATATGAATATTTTTAACAGGTGGGTGGAAGCTAATCATACTTCAAGTATTTTCTAGTCCAGTTCAGTGCAAGTTGTTGGTTTTCAGACACATTGTTGGCTGTCCATTGTTCAAGGACATGGATGTGTGTAGCTGGAATTGCTACACATTCATACCCTTTTGAAAATTAAAGGATTACATACCTGCATCTAAGAAATAGCAATATAAAACACTGTGCCACAGCAAGGAGAGACTGCATCTATGCATGTGCGTGTGGGAGATTAACACAATGGCAGATTTTAAGTAGATTCCATGATCTCTCCAAGAAACAATCTGCAAGCGTTCCAAAGGAAAGTACATGGACATGCATGGGGAAAAAGAGACGGAAACCAACATTTCTTTTAGTCTGCAAAACCTCTTCGCAAATGCAAGGCAAATTAAAATTTTGTTTGTGAAGCTGATCAGCAGGAACAAATTAGCACTGTTGTTCTCTGAGGAGTAATGATGAATTCAAATTAAGATTTATGACTAAACAAGAATCCATGACTTTCAGAGGAAGTCACATCTAAAATGTTCATATCTGGAGTGCTTTTTTTGTTGTTGTCTGGGCCACATATCTCTGTATACTCATTTGAGTAAACTATCTTCATTAGGTCACATTGGACAAAGTTCCACCTTAAACTGGCCAAAATTTGATTACACGGACCATATAATGCTCCAACAATATTGGTCTATAGTTTCACACAAAATACTGTAGCAGCACTTCACAAAGAAAAGCCTTCAGATTTCCATTATGTGGTGCAATTCACACTGAAACAGATGACTAAGCACATCACCATGTTTTGCACACAGTAGTCATTGCTAGTTTGGTTTGATTGTCTTCATACTGGTCTGTGCAGTTCCTCCATACTTTGAAATGAAATAAAAATGAGATCTCGGCTCGAGAGAATATAAATTCTCAATAGTGTAGCACGATATAATACATGGAGGGCAAATGATAGGTTGTGGGTGGCTAGAATTTACACTCAGAATAAAAGCACAACATCATATCACAATTAAAACAACAACAACATCATCATCATCATCAGAATGCCATGTTACTTTTCCAGTTAACTTTTCAGTCATGATAGTGCTCCAGCATAACCTCAAAAAAGACACTCAATAGTGATGGATGAGGGTCACATATTCACAAAAGCTGACAATAATCAGCTATGATGAGGGATCGATCCATTAACAGAGTGCTAATTAAAGCAGGGATTAAAAAGACGCTGGCTGAATCGAATGTGCTGTGTTGCTCTTTGAAAGATGAGACAGAGACCACCGGGCTAGACTTGCACACACGATGGATCGTGTCTGTAATTAAAGCCACCCCTGTTCAGAATTGACAAACTGACTGCAACTTGTAGCAGATTTTTGGCACAGAGACGAGTTTGAATGAGATTTCAGTGTCAGTCGTTATATATTTTTCAATCTGTATGCAACCGTGAGTGAAATTTCTGAAATATACCTTTGCTGATCGTATACATAATTCTAAATAAAATAGTGGGATATTAAAGACCTTTTGCCTGTGTGTGAGCCATATGACTTTATTTCAAAGCCCTCTGAATAATACTTGAGGTTGTAAAGGAATTCAAGCTGTGCTAATGCAGAAAGACACGTAGAGAGATGTGAGATAGAAAGGAAAATGTAAATGCTCTTTGGCAGCCAGATGCTTGCATTGTTTTCTGCCACAATTTCCTTATGTCTGCTAAATTAATACATGTAAATATAAATAAATGAAAAGGATCTGAGGCAACTGCATTGTACTCAGTGCAACGTTTTATACAGAATATTTATTTAGTGCAGCAAGACTAAAGTATATAATTTTTTTGAGGGGTATGAGACGAGGAAAATTGCAATAGATAATAAAATACTTCTCTTATAAAACAACTCTCTCATTGGCATTTAAATAATCCAAGTCTGAAGATGATTAAATCTAAATCAAGAAATACAAATACTGTTTACATTTTGTTTTACAAAAAAACACTCAAGCAATAGTTTGTGATATGAGAGAAATGTGACAACACAAAGATAAAAAACAAAACAAAACAGTGATCTCAAACAAAACTCAGAGAGAGATGCAGAAAATAGAGAAATCAGGAATAGAGAATCATATGGAAAGAGTCACAGTATAGTGGATTGAGATGGGAAACATTTTTCCATCTCTTCCACCTCAGAATTCATGGTTGGGTTGTTGTGCTTCTCTGTCTCCTGCATGCAATCCACCTCTGGCTCGCCTACCTCAGACTTCTCAGAAACATGCGGCTTCTGTGCCTTCTTTAGAGGCTGCTGCTTTTTGTCTATTTGACTGTACATGTTGGCAACAGATTTCTCTAACTCAGCTATGTTCCTAATGTTCTTAAGGATCCCTTTGAGTTCTTTTTTGGAAGATTCAGGTTCTACTGGGAGGGGAGGTGGAGCAGGACGGGAGGATACGGGCCGAAGAGATGACACAGAGGGTAGGGGTGGAAGAACAAAGGCGGAGGCAGGCTTAGTACACGAGCCAGCAGGGGAAGAGGGAGGTGGTAGAGGAGGAGGAGGTGGAGGTGGTAGAGGTGGAGGGCAAGTGTGAGGTGGTGGAGGAAGTGATGAAGGCAGAGGAGGAGAATGAAGAGGAGGGGGGCTCGAAGTGGGAGAAGGAGTCGGAGAGGAGCGATATGGTGGTGCTATTGGTGGTGGAGGTGCAGGTATATCTGGAGGGTCTGGAATTATCTCTAAATTAACCTCATAGGTCTCTTCGCCAACATAGGCAGACAAGCTGACATATTTCTTGAGGCCTGGTGGAGTCGGCTTGCGGCTTGGGGGTGGTGTGCCATCAGTCTGGGTGACTATGATGGTTGGAGGGGAACTGTTCTTCTCTATGTCTACCACTACGGACCTCGGTGGCTCGGAAGAGGACAGCAGGTATTCAGAGGACAGTGAGCCCTGAGAATCTCCCCTCTGCCTTTGCCTAATTTCTTGCTGGGCCTGCTCTTCAAACTGCCAGACCTGCTCCTTAACTGTCAGTTTAGGCTCAGGACCCTTGTCTGACTCCTTGATCCCTTGATCTTCGCTATCCTTAAGCTCCGACTTGAGCAGATGTAGCTTCCATTGCCTGGGGTCCATCACCACTTGCCGTCTACAAGAGCGCTCACTGGCCTCACCCTTGAGCAGCCTGGAGGGCAGTGTCCTCGAATGGCCTGATATCCCAGAGGGGAAGGGGAACTCGGAGCTCTTCAGACACTTGAAGCCAGGTGATTGCAGCCCCAGTAGATACCTCAGATGCTGGTTTTTTCCCATATGCTCTGGGTTGCTGATGTTACCGTTGTCATGGTAGAGTGGATTGGTAGTAGTCAGGGGGTTCTCATCTGACAGGAAGGTGATGTTGCTCTCAGAGCGAGGGAGATTGTTGAGCAGGACACCATTGGCTGAGGATTGCTTATGTGCTGCAATGGCACGTGATGCAAATGAACTGATGAGCTGTTGGCGGTCTGCCTCCTCCAAAACACACCTTTTAGCCCTATTCTCACCATGATGGCACAGGGGGACAGAGACATATGCTTGATGAGAGGAACAGGAGAATGAAGAATGATGATTCAGAAGGAGCCAACTACGCAGCTAAGGCACGGTCACATTTACCCCAGTTACTGCATGTGCATAAAGTATTTCTGGATGCACTCTATAATTATCTAGGAGACATCTAAATACAGAGAACATGTACTAGGAATGCAACAATAAGTCATAACAGAGCAGAATTATATTAATACAGACTGGTCAATGAATTACCAATGTGTCAAAGGCAGGTCGTATACTGTGAGGAAATTATTAACTAGTCTACAGAATAAGCCACAAGGACACGTATCTACCAATCATAGGCAGCACTGAGTAGCACCTACAGAATCTGGACATCTGCTATTAAAAGCAATGAAGTTTACTTACTTTGGCCTGATTTTCAAGATAAGGAAAAAATGACAGAAAGAAGAGAAAGAACACTGAAGGATGAGGTCAAAAGTATGTAACAACAAAAGGACAATGGTGATGGCAATGATATTTCATTTGTGGTAGTGCAGGCTACATTTTCTAGAATAATAGCAAAAACAACTACTATAACAGTCACGATGTCTTCCAAGAAAACAATGATGTTGGAAAAAAAACAAATCCTGCAGGATTAACTGCAGTAGTGGCAGCTTATTTGTCAGAAACTTGTTGGATTTTCTTTATACCGTTGCCTTTTCCTGGCATCTAATGGGTCTGGACAGAATAGACATTTATTGTCTTTTGAGCAATATGCTACCAATTGAATCAAACAAGCACACTTCAGATACAGGTGGGCACAGAATTAAAGTTCTAACTGCCAACTACAAGGGTAATGTAAAAACTACTTGGCACAGGTGACACACACAAAGAAAATCCCTCAAGCCTTTAATGCCATTCCATTAATTGCCCTATTTATAGCACATACCACCATGGCAAATTTATCAGCAAATTTATTTAACCATTTGCATTTCAATGTCTTTCAATTGATATTTCTTTGGAAACTGTGTGTGCCATTAAACACTGCTGTTTAATTTTAATGGGAATTATTTTATTTTTTTTAAAGATTATTTTCTTTGAATATGAAAGTCCATTATGTTAATTGAGACCCATTCTGTAGTCACTTGTCTGTGTGGAATTCTGATAGAATTCATAGAGCAATATTTTAGATTACTCAAGAGTGTGTTTGACAGTAGAGTCCCATTAAATATTCAGAACATTTCAATTGCTAAATAGAAAGTTTTATGGAAAAGTACAAGAATTAAGAATTAATAAAGTGCTTTTACCAACATGATAAAAAAAAGCCCTTCCCCTGCTGATTAACAACGTTCTGTGTATAATTATGGACCAGGTGTTAAATGGCTCTAAAAATAAAGTATAGCCAATTCTCCAGATAAAATTTCATATAATAAAAACTTACATGGTGTTGTCGCCTAGTTCCTCATACAGATTGCTAGCAGCAATGCCTCCAGGTTTGCCAGCTGGGAGAGCCATTTGGATCCTGGCAGTTTTGGCACATTCAGCCTGTCGTCTTTAGTTGATGAATTCAACAAGTTACACAAATTTATAGCATTAGCTTAATCTTGAAAATGGGGAAATGTGGTATACATGCACTCCAGAAATAAATAATGCATGCTGCTTTCATGAGCGCATTTCTTATTTATCATCTCAGTGAGCAATATTTAGCAGCTGGTTTATGAGAAAACAGTCAATTTGAAGCCATCATGCATTCATGTGTTCATGCACATTTGGGTACTTACTCTTTAAATCTGCAGATAATGCATTGTGGGAAGGAAGAAAAAAAAAAGAAAAAAACAGTACAGGCATTAAAATGAAGTAAGGCACTTGGCAAAGGATTATCATGCAACAACCCATTATTGCAGTAAATTTTAGTGACACAGCTGCAGGAGTTGTCCAGTGATTTCCTCTCTGTAGTTATGATGTTTTATACGGCTCCCTCGTAAAAGAGATGGCTGTTAGAGTAGAACGCTTATCTCTTGTTTTCCAACCACTCTCCCCTCCTCTCTCTGATCACTGCCTCCATCATTCACTTGCTCTGTCCAGAGCAAAATATCTGTCTTACAGCAACAAACAGGTTCTCTGTTTTGTCTCTAGTAGCAGTAATGAATCTACTTTCACAATAAATACACGGAATATCTAACTTGCTCTCCAAGATGTTTCCATGGTGAATTAGAGAAAGAGGTCCATATGAGCTTTGTGTTGAATCTTGGCAACCAGCTACTTGAAGTTTCTCAGGAATAAAAATGCTCCGGAATAAAATAAAATACCTCTGGGAAGGTATTATTATACAGTCTGCTCCAGAATTACTGACTAAAGAATTTGAAAAAAAAAATCTTTCCGGTAAATTAGCTTAATTTCACACTCAAACTAACCTTTAATTAAAGTCAGCATGTGTCAATTATTGTCACTATTGCATTTAGTAATTGGAAAAAACCTCATCTTGCCAACATAACAGCACTGAATCTTCTCCTATAATGCTTGATAAGACTCGAGGAGAAGACAGACCACTCCTCAATACATAATCTCTCAGGGTATTAGGTCCTCTTTTGTAGACTCCTCTTTGGTTCACCCAGACTAGGATAGCCATGTCCAACGTTTGAGTCTGTTCTCACTGAACCATTTTCTGTGGATTTGGATGTACGATTTGGATCACTGCCCTGTTTGATGATACAACCATGACCCAGTTGCAGCTTCTTGGTAGAGGCAGCCAGATTTTCAATCTCTTGGTACTACATGGAGCCCATGATGCTTTGTATTAAGGTTCCCAGGGCCTTTGGAGGAAAAACACACAGATCCTCCACACAGCAGTACTTAACAGTGGATATTAGATGCTTTTCTAATCTCTATCCTGCTTTTATGCCAAAACTCACTTTGAGTCCCCCCCCTCAAAAAAAAAAAAAAAACAGGCAAAACTCTAGCAGTGTCCAGAAAACTCCAGGTGCTTACATTTGGGGTTAGATGAAAGAAAATGTTTATTCTGCCATGCAATCAAAATTGTTTTACATGGACATTTGTTGACCCCAAAACACTGCCAACCATTGTCCTTACATTGTATAAGGGTAGTATACACTTGTGTCCTCTTCAAGGCAAGTTCATGACAGCTCCGGTTGTTTTAAACTTATAAAACTCATAATTGTGCCCACATGACCATCTAAATCATTGCTTTAAGATGTTCTTGATTGACTAAAACAGGTGTGTTAGATTTTGGTTGGAGATGAAACCTGCAGGAAAGTAGATTTCAAGAAAGAGGGTTGGTGACCATTGGTGTACACGTTACATTAATCTTCCCCATGTTGATGAATGACTAAGGAAACCTGGCCTCTGTGTCACCTCATCTATACCCCAGTGTAACAGGAAGTGATTTTGACCTGAGTGATGTCTGAAGATGACTGGTCTATGTAAAGCTAAAACAAAGGTGTGATTTTCCAATACCCATTTGTGTATTACCTGTTTATATTAATATACTGGAGATAAACAAACTAAACAAACAAAAAAAACATTTCACAATCGTATTATTACAAAATAAAAATATATGGCCTGGGTCAGTAGGATAGCAACTGCAAAGTAGTGAACAGAACATGAACATCAGTTAATCTTAACGCTGTTGTAACACAGGTCTCTTTAAGCGTACTCACTGTCGGTATGTGATGATGACAGTGAGGATGGCGGGGATGCAGAAAACAACGATAATGATAGCAAGGGCCAGCAGTGCTCCTTCTGTGTAGCCCAACGACTGCACCGCTTTCTTCACACTCTGCACGACGTCAGGTGTGCGAATCTCCAGGATGCGGCCACCCCGGCCCAGGTATGGCTGGAACGCCTTATTAATGTCCAGTAATTTTCCATCCAGAAACCTGAAAGAATAAGGAGAATGAATTCCTAACAGCTGTACAGCATCTGGAATAAGTTGGACATTTATTCTTGCCCATCAACAAATTAAATGAACAGTGATACTTTTGTTCAGATTCATGCGCTGTATCATAGGAAGAATAATGTCTGTCATACAGCTTAAGAAACGTAAGCCTTGTCAGATTTTGAGTCCATAACTTACTTGGAGACCTCTAGGAATCCAGAATATGCCATACCAAGACTTATTCTCAAAATAAGTAAAGAGACATGCACGCCTGAATACATGCTCCTTGACATAACAGCTGTTATACTGCACTCCATTCAGCAAAGAGCAAACTGTTGGTGTCACAGTGTACATGCAAATTGTGAGTATAAGCAAGTAGCAACAGAATGAAAGCAATCATAAAACCCCATAATGTGCTTGTGCCAGCATAAGACATTTGGTTAAGATTTCTAACCTATTTAACTGCTAAGGTTTGAAATGAACCCAATCAAAAGACCTGTAGCTGTATGGATGTGTGTGGTTTCAGCTAGGTGAGGATGTGAAGCAAAGTGGGAGGCAAAAGTCTTCAGGGAAGAGCTGTCACTGCTTGTCATAATGTTGAATGATATAACTGGGGCTGGCGTCATGAGAGGGTACAACAGTGAGCGGGACAATGATGTCTCTTCCGGAAAGTAATGACACCTTACAGATACTCAAAGCATGGGTCAAGAAGAAGGCTGGGTCAATTATGTGAAGGAAAACATGCATGGATTGAAGAAATGAGGAACAAAGTCAAGTGAAAGTGAGAGTGAAGGACAGAGACAGACACCAAAGGGCTCACTTGAACAACTCCTGTCTGGAGAGAGCCCTGTTGGTCAGCGGATCGATTGCATACACCATGAGGTCAGAGCTAGAGTATTCTTCCTGATCATAGGTTTCTCCATACCGCCGTGGCCCAATGGATTCCACCACTACTTTGGCACCTGGGACCTGGTCCTGCACAAAATGCTCCAGGATACTGCAAAGAAAGATGTAGAGAAAGAGGTGATACAGACAGCGAGATACACGAAGATATGTTAATAGTTCAAATAATTCTTTTAAATTCAGCATAGTATAAAAAGCCAGGCAGCGTTATGGAATGAAAAATATGCTACTACAATTTAAAATGTACAAATCTGAAGTTTTATGCCTTTATTTTTATTTGAATTTGTATACAAAGTTTCGTAGTTGAATTACATCAAATTGTATTTCATGGCTTGAATGTGTGCAAGGTTTCAAATTTGATTTCATTAATAATCAGGTGTAGAAACATTTTTATTCAGTTTTTTGGTGGCACAATCCATATTCATTGTAAAAACACTACTTACGTAGACTTTGGAATAGCAAAACATAGATTTGATCACCACCGTTTCAGCAAATGAGCCAATGACGGGTCAATTAAATCTGACTCTGAATCTGAAGAACTGGGAAATGGGAACCAAAAACTCAATTTGAATTTTCTACACCTGATTATTATAAAATGAAATTTGAAACCTTGCACAGAAATTCAAGCTATGGAATACATTGGAGTACATAAAATATGTGCGGAATACAGACATCAGTTTGATGTCATTCAACTATAAAACACCACAAATGAATATGAACAGATTTCTACATTTAAAATTCTGATTGTAGCAGATTTTTCATTCCATACAAATTCAGCTCCCTTTCATTTCCAGATATCAAACCAAACAAATGTATGTTTTAGTGCTGAATTGAAAACAAATATGAAGATGTCTACAGCTTCCTCTCCCAGAAGTTTCCAACACCAACCTATAGATCTTTAGCAGGAGGTTTCAAGAATCTGTTCTGAGGTCAACACACACATACCAGTGAACATGCGGTAATGATTAGTGTCTACATTAGAAACAAACAAGTAAATAATGATAATTAACTTAATCATTGGGCTTGGCAATTGGGAACAGTGAGGAATACAGCGCAACAATTACCCCACCTAAATATACATCATGTTTGGTTAGGACCTCATGGGTTTGACAAGAGGGAGAGAAAAATACACTTGAGATTGATTGTATCAGACTCTATCACTTTAAATTCAATGTTATAATTCTAGCAATGGCCAGCATTTCAGTCATATGATTTCTAAACTTGTCTCATATTCTTTTGTCACACTGTATATTATATGTGGATGTTTCCCCACTATGGCAGAAGTGGGATACATGTGTATAGAGGTGTATGTGAGTGTGTGGCATGAAATGCCGGCTGGATTGGAAGATTTCCCATTGGGAGCCCAATACTGAGGAACGGCACCTGGGACTGAGAGGTCAAGGCAATCCAAGACAACGGAGTGAGTATATCACATTTGCGAATGTGTGTGTGTGTGTAGTACATTGTAGTTTCTCACTGCCAGCTTCCTTTGAGATATCTTTCCAGAATGTCTTGCTGTCCTCCAAACACAATGTCTGGCAACTAAAGTTGTAAGGCTGCATCCTGTGTGCTTTAGTGTGCTTTGAGCCATCAAAACACACAAATCACGTCTGGATGGCCAAAAACATAGCATTCATGTGTGAGCAAACGAAAACATGAATCAAGGAAGAGAGAATGGTAAATGCTTTGCCTGTATCCATTAGGAGAACAGAGAGAGTCTGCATTGGCATTCTCTCCTTTACAGGGATCTGGGCCACAGCAGGAGGCCTGGTTCAGAGATATGTGTGGCTGGAAGAATCAAACGGCTCAATGGTCCATTCTACATATAAAAACAACTATGCCACACCCATACCAGCTGTGCCTGAGAGGCTCAGCTCAGAAACATGCTGACCCTTTCATTCTTCATTACCATATTACATAATCTGACTTTGGATGATGCCTCTTACAACTTCATTCGAGAGAGAATAATAACTTTAGCCATTTATCTTTGTCTGGGTGATGGGGAAGGAGGGGATGTGTTTACCCAATCAGCTGCTCCTTGTTCTGCTCCACCACAGTTGGGGGCACATTGGACACTACTACCTGCATATCCAGCTGATTGACCACGGACACCTGGGGAATGTAGCAATTGAAGAGTTATAATGTCAATAAAATTTCACAAGCCAACAATGTCAGTGAAAAATAACACAAACGTGAACAGTGTGTGGAATATTTATTGATATACTTAACACGTAATACCAAATAAATATTTCTTGAATGTTTTAATAAAATTAGGCTGTATATGTGAAAGATTATAAAATATGAATACATGTCTTTTTTCCTAGTTTTGTCTGGTTCACAGCCCAATGTAAACTCTCCTCTTCCTTTAGCATGTGTGTTGTTTAATGGCCACAAAGTCATAAAGGGGTGTCTGTCCTGACTCCCTTTTGCTCCAAGAAGCAGCAGTTAATGGACCCAGATTGCGGATGCATTACTGTTTAATTGCTCATCCACAAGATCGTCCAACTGGCATCCACTGGATTCCTTCTGGTGCTTTGTTAAGAAGCAAAAATTCATTTAAAGCTACCAGGCAAGGAACTGGCACCAGAGCTAAGCTAGGAAATAGATAGATTAATGGAGTTTAAATGGTATCGGACTCCATAGAGTTTAAATGGCATCGGACAAGCTCACAAACAATGGTATTCATTTGTCAGCACTGGTCAGTCTTGGGTGTATTGCTTGGGTTCAGGAATAAAGTAACTCCCTGCCTCATCTAATATAAGATGCGGCAGGAATAAAGTAACTCCCTGCCTCATCTAATATAAGATGCTGGCTTTGTAAAGAAAATGGGACAAATGTCCAGCTTTCCAGAAAACAAAAAGACAAGTGTCAGTGAAAACACCAAAGCACCACTACTGCATGTTTGCTCATCTCAACAACACTGCTGCAGCAATCAATAATGAGAGAAATGATCCTGACCTGATGTTAACAATGCCAATGTCAGTAAAAACAACTTTCATACTATATGTGACCGAAATATAGTCTAGGCTTAGGGTCTGTTTTGAGCTTTTTACAACATTCACTCACCAGTCACTTTAACCTGTACACCTGCTCATTTTTATGCAGTTATCCAATCAGCCAATCATGTGGCAGCAGCACAATGCATAAAATCATGCAGATGCAAGACAAGAGCTGCAGTTACGTTCACATCAAACATCAGAATGTGAAAAAAGTTTGATCAGAAACTACTGATCTCCTGGGATTTTCACACACAGCAGTCTCTAGAGTTTACACAGAATGGTGCAAAAAACAAAAACAAAATCATCCTGCGAGCAGAGAGTCTGCAGGCTGAAACACCTTGTTGATGAGAGAGATTAGAGGAGAATGATGAGAGCTGAGAGGAAGTCTATAGTAATTCAAATAAGCATTCTTTACAAGCAAGGTGAGCAGAAAAGCATCACAGAACACACAACACATCACGCCTGGAGGTGGAAGACCACACCAGGTTACACTATTGTCAGCCAAGAACAAGAATCTGAGGCACAGACTCACCCAAACTTTGAAGACTGGAAAAAGACCAGGTGTTTTTTTTTAACTAATCTTCGATGTTTTGTGTGTTCTGAGATGCTTTTCTGCTTAACACAGTTGTAAAGAGTGATTGTATGTGTTACTATATCCTTCCTGGCAGCTCAAACCACACAGTAAAATCCCTAGTGTTGAATTAACACCCAGAGTGTTTATTTGAGTCCAATGGACTTATATAAACACTGTATGGTTTGAATTCAACACTGTGGGTGTTAAATCAACATTGGTGATTTTGCTGTGCAGTATGGCCATTTTCATCTGATCTCTTTTATCAACAAGGCATTACAACTCACAGAACTGTCGCTCGTTCAATGTTTTTTGTTTTTCGCACCATTCTATGTAAAGTCTAGAGACTGTTTCCTGTGAAATTCCCAGCTCAGCAGTTTCTGAAATACTCAAACCAGCCCATCTGGTACCAAAATCCATGCCACAATCAAAGGCACAGGGATCACACTTTTTCTTCATTTTAATATTTAATGTGAACATTACCTGTAGTGCTTGACCTGTATCTGTATAATTTTTTGCACTGCGCTGCTGCCACATGATTGACTTATTAGATAACTGCATGAATTAGCAGGTGTACAGGTGTTCCTAAAAATAGGTGTTCCTGTGTGCAAATATATATACATTCGTCACTCGTGCTAGTGTGGGATTTTGCCAGTTTCTTCTAGTTCAACAAAGAGACACACTATCGCTACTTGTAATAGGTATAGTAATAGTAATTGTGGAGAATCCTTAGCCTGATGAGAATGTGTAAGAGAGTGACTGAGGGTGAGGCTGTGTCTGAAATCGCATATTGTGACAGTACCTACTACTTTCGAATCAGTACATACAGCTCGGCCGCTGATACAATATGCACTGATTAGTATATGTGTGTAGTATGAATACAATCTGTACATACAACATCTGCCATGTTGGCATTGTCATGTGACCTACAACTTTGAAAGAGCCGACACGCAGCCTTCCGCCATTTTTGATTCTGACAGTTCTTCCACACCAGTCCCGTTGCCTTATGGGGTAGTAAGTCTCAGTGGAAGCAGTTGGCCATCCAACCCTGAAATGTTTCATGTAAGCTTCCTGCCAAGCATTGCGTGAAGACAGCTCCCACCAGCCACATCTTGGCTGCGTTTTCACATGCTACTGACATGAGAAAGAGCAACCGTGACCTTGATTTGAATGTTTTGCCAGCTACAGCATTCAAATATTAGTTATAAGAAGGTGGATTAACAATTTTTTTGTTGTTGTTGTTTACATTTTTTTTTTTTTTAAACAATTAATGGAATTAGTAGTAACTAATCTCTCTTCTGGTGATTTCATTCTATAAATGGGATGTTCTATAAATGAGAATCATTTTAAACAGTGCTCATAGCAGTAAAGAAGGACTGGGCCATCTGTAATAGTGCGCCTAAAACATGACATGGGGTAGTAAACCATTAGCATATTGTGTTTATTTTGTTTCCTTCATGCTGGTGTAAAATGAGTATCATTCTGTACAAACATTTTGCTATGCAAGCACGGGTTGCACAATCCAAACGTCTTTGTAGATTGTGATTTTAAAGTTCTCTGATGCAGCCCATGTGGATTGAAACACTAATTAAACAGAAATAACACTTCAGAAATTGGCATAAATCCTAGACTAAAAATATTCTGGTGGACAAAAACTACTAGGCTTAATCTTGGCAGAAAACCTGGCTCAATATTTATTCGACCTCATTTAATGATTTACAGATAATGAAGAAACCACAGGGAATTGAAAATAATTATAAACTGCTGGAAAATCTGTATAGTAGACTCAAGCCTTAACTGCACTCTCTTTCTTCATCCAAGTCTCTTTCTGCATTTCTCTGTCCTATCCATCACATTGCCTGTCTTTGTATCTCTCTTTTCCCCTCTCTATCTCTCTCTTTAACAGGCTCACTGGCATACTCACCACCACTTGTGCACTGCTGCTCAGGCCCTCTCCATAGTTGTCAGTGGCGATGACTTCGAATCTGAAGTAGGAGCGGCGCATGTTGTGGTACATTATGGCAGTCTTAATGATGCCCGTGTATGGCTCGATCACAAAGCTGTCCTTCCCCTCTGCTGTTGGAGGGATGATAAGCTGGTACTTCATGGCACTATAATTCCCTGTGTCTTTATCCAGAGCCTGCAAAACACACAGGCTGGGTAATGGCATGTGAGGTAAAGAGCAGGACTATCACTGCAGCACTACTACAGTTCCCATTCAAAGATTTGTAGGATGAAAGCTTCAGGATGACAGATCTGTCACGATTACTCTGCCCTCTGCTGCACTGAACATTCTCAGGGTTTTTTCTGCAGTGACACTGATTTAGAGCCATTTTTATGTGTGCACCTGTGAGTGTGGGTTTGTCTAGCAGCACCAACAGGATAGATGACTCTGTCTGATGTTAATCCAAATTCAACTATGTTCAAGAGATCTGCTTCACTAAATATAGTCAACCTACCCCTGAGTCCCAGTTGCTATACTTATAATATGCACTAAAAGTATGTACTTTTTCTGTGAAGAAAAAGTCTGAGCAGGGTATAATTATATTTAAGGTCAACAGTGTGTGAAGTTCACATGCTGATGTATTACATGGGCTCTATGTCTGGCATGTTTTCATTAACACTATGAGGAAAAATGTCTAATTAAATGGACACTTCTACGAAGCAAATTCTGCCAGTCTCTCACAGATCGAATGCATACAACTAGCACATAAACATGTAACTAATTTCCTATCTGAGAACACCACCACCACTCTAGTCAGCCATTTCCTATTGGCTAAATAATGGCCCCAATACAGCAGATTATGTCAATTAAGCACAGGACAAAAAGTTGTATTTCATGAAAGTAACCTGAAATTAATCTATTTATAATATAGAAACAGTTTGATGTTTTATTCATTTTATATCAGAGCAATGTTTTTTTTTTTTTCCTACCTCCATTTTCTCCCAATGTGGATGAAGGCTAGCACATACTTCCGGTGAGACAAGGGCAGCTTTTCAAGCTACTGCTCATGCTATGTTAATGGGCAACTGAACACACCCAGAAAAAAGTGTTATCTACCCTCTTCCACATACATGAATCTCACAGGCACCCATGATTGGCTAGTGTCATTCTGATTGATGTGATCTTGGTGCCATCCAATCCCTATTGGTGCAAAGCCAATTTTGCTTTCTTGGACTCCTAACCATAAATTATTTGTGGCCTCGTCGTGCTTTGAACTTGCAATCTTCTGATAACTAACTGAGTGATATTTTCTGTTGTGCTACTTCGGAGCCCAACAATTACAATTCTTATTTATTAAAGAAGTTATCATTATCCTTTTATATTTACATTTAAAGTTGTAGAACATCTGTGAAACAAATTAGTGCCTATTATAATAGCTATGAAGTGTCATTCCCTTTTTCTTTCTCTTGATGTAAATATGACAAAGGAGTGCAGCATGTCATGTTACCAATAAACCGCAAAGTGCAAAGTCCTCTGTCCTGAACAGTTTCACATTTCAGAAAAAAGATCTTTAGCTCTCACAGTAACATTAACGGCATTTGGCACACACCCTTATCCAGAGCAACTTACATTTATACAACTGAGCAACTGAGCGTTAAAGGATATGCTCTATCAGTGGCAGCTTGGTGGTGTAGAAATTTGAATTCACAACCTTCTGGTCAAACACCAAATGTCTTAAACACTGCGCTACAAACACCCCATGATGCTGGTGGTAACAAAGTGCTGAAACTAGAGACTCCTTCAAAAATAGATAAATGTCTCCTCACACCAAACTTTACTAAAAAAAACCAAACAATTACAATATATTTATGTCACTGTGCATTTGTTACTACGGAAATAATAACATATTAGAAAGAGTGCATTATTATAAAACTGTGATGTGAATTGCTGTTGGTACCATCAGAGTTATAAAAAAATAAATCAACACCTTCTGATTAATGAGATTAGAGAGCTCAACAAAGCCGTAGTACAAGTAACATTAATAAATCACCCAAATGCTACAAGGAGCTGATGATCCAGCATTGTTCTGGTGATGTCTTCGCAGTTAGTTACATGGTACATTGTTGACATGCATACATTTGTGTGCTATCTGGTTTTCCTCGTGTTTGTCCTATTTCTAATTAGGTATAGAACAGGAAAATGAAAGCCATCAGTCCTTGATTCACTTAATAGCAATGTATCGAATTGACACTAATTAGCAGAGTGGCTGAGCTGAACAATGCATCCACTGTCAGTCTGGGCCACCATGCAACTGTTTGCACAATGATAATACAAGCTTCCCTTTCAACTTCGTGTTTTCTTACACAGGTGACAGACCAAGCAGCTGTCTTTTCTCCACCTTCAAACTATTTAAAGAGGGATGAGAAAGTAGATTAGTCTAAGCTGCGCGCTGCTGAGCTGCTTTACAAATCTATTGCAATCTATTGCATGAGTCACGATGGCTTTCCTGCCGCTGTGTTTCTGAGAGTGTGAGCGAAAAGAAGATGCCGTCCTCTTGTTCAGACAACTTTTAACATTCCATCTGTGCACACAGTTACAAATGTACACATACACATGGATGGCCACATTCGCTTCAATTCCCATGCACAGCTGTGCATAGAAATATATGGGGTCACTTGATGGGATCAAGTGGGATCACAAATGAGATCATGAGAGAAACTTGCAATATTTTCTTTTGTTTCATTCATTTATTATACCTCCACCATGCTTTTAGGTTGTCTATCTGAGATCCTCATTAGTTCCATATCTCAAGAACAAATGGTTGAATGTTTGTAGGATTTATATAAAATTATCATTGCAACCAGCAGATGAACTGATTCTGACACTGATCCAAATAGCATCAAGGTCACATGTCTGAAATAGCTTTTCTTTCTTCCTGTTTCTCATACGGAGATGGTACTTTCATCCAATCATTTCCAATCAATTGCAGGGCACATCTTGCACAGTGATGTTTGTTGGTAAATGAGGCTTTTTAGCCTTACTCATGTTCGATACACATGAATCGAAGAGGGCTTTGTCTGAATGTGCGTTGTGATGACATCACATGATGTGTCTTGGCCCAAATCTGCAGAAAATATGCAGTAATTTAAAAAAAATTACAAGCTCTTCTGAATATTGTGGAATTTGTTTAAATTCTGCAATAGCAAAATTCTGGAGGGTCTGGTCTACGTGCCTTAGAGGTTGGCATGCCTCACAGCTCCAGAGTTATGGGTTCGATTTCACCCTGTGTGTGCAGTTTACATGTTCTCCCTGTACTTCAGGGGGTACTCCAGTTTCCTCCCCCAGTCCAAAGACATGTGCTGTAGGTTGATTGGTATCACTAAATTGTCCACAGTATGTGTGTGTGACTGTGCCCTGCAATGTATTGGCACCCCATCCAGGGTGTCCCCTGTCTTGTGCCCCAAGTCCCCTGAGATAGGCTCCAAGCTCCCCGTGACCCTGTGTAGGATAAGTGGTATAGAAAATGGATGGAGTGCAGGGAATACTCATTTATGTTACACATATGTGTGCTACTAACATAATAAATTGTTCAAATGTTACAGTAGTCCTTTATTATAACTCTGGAATAAAAATATATATTGGTCAAGGCTTGGCATCACAGAAAATCCATATTGTCAATTTGGGGTCAAAAAGTTTGAGAACCACTGCATTAAGCAAATAAAGAAGCAAATAAATAAATAAAAAATCATCTGATACTGTACTGAGATTTACTACGCAAGAAGTGCTTCACCTCACAGAAATGACTCCGAAGTTATTTTCAGCTTCGGTTGAGCTGTCAGACAGACTGGCTTTAAAATGCTTTTAAAAATAAATTACCCAGAACAAACGTAGGAGTAACACACACACACACACACACACACACACCCACACACACACACCCACATATACTCATACAAATCTGATCCCACTTCTTGTCATCTTCTGTCACCAATTAATTTGATTATGTACTAATTCACATTATTCCAGTTTGTTATCTGTCATGTGGGCTTGTCCAGTGGGGTTCCAGGAAAGGTGTATAGTGTATCTATCTATTTCACAGTCATTTTGGGTTAACTATATCGAAGGGCTTCTCACAGTACTGTGCTATTCCATTATTTATATTGTATACACTTCAACTCCCCATAGACTTGGACAGTATGCATACATTGTGAATGAGGGAAACCACTGGCTACTAGATAAGTGGCAGCTCTCACTCATTATGCTCATTATATACGATGACCTTGAGTGTGTGTTGGTCTTCCTCTTTCCGAAAACGCCAGAGCGACCTTAATTATTGCTCACACATGGCAAAAGACACTGCCTGCTGAGAGTGGGGCATAGAGAGCAGAAAAGGAAAGGAAGAAACTGTGAGAAAGTGAGAGAGGCTGTTAATGAAGACTGGAGGAGTATGCCTGGCTGATTTACGAGGATCTTCATGGCAGGCTTTTTGTCGCCTGCCCTGTTGACAATTATGGTGAGCTCTGTATCATGTTGCCTTGGAATTTCACAGCCAAACAATCTCACAGAATCCAGCCGACTACTGTCAACACCTGCTTTACACCCTGGACTAGCATTGCCGTAACAAACAGTGCATCCATTACCATCCAGAAATTCTGACAAACACCTGCACTGTCGACAAACAAACAAGAGTTATACCCACTCAGTGTCTGAGGCAATTTTCTGTCTAGACAGCTACATCTGCGGTGATGGGATTGTCATTCGCTTCTGCGGAGCAGACATTAAATATGAATGGTAATTACCTAAGACTTTATCGTGATGTACAATTTTATTATGATATTTAAAAGCGACTACATGTTTATCTGTACCTGAATTGCTGGGTATCATTTAAATTGAATAGAAGCTGAGCAGACACAATGTGGACTTTCGTGTAAATGATGCTGCCTCAAAACCTTCTGAACAGACAGTCGAGTAGAGTTTGTAGTGTCCACAATGGTAGTGTCCACAATGCCTAAAGTGTATTTTAATTATTGTGGTTTATCATATAACTTATTATTAGTGCTGCATCATAGTTAACAGAAAGCATAGTAGAATGCACAGTAAGCATTCATTAGGTCCACAGTGCACTTTCACACCTATTAATCTGTTCTATGTGTGAATCAGTGTGAAATTGACACTTTTTGGTGCACTTGGTATTTGGCTTGGGTTCACACCATACCATTAAACAGATTTTCCACTTTTGCAAAAAAAATAAATAAATAAAAAGAAAGAAAATTAATAGTTAAGGGTGAAATTATACTTGTACTCATTGGTCAGAAATATGGCAACATAAAAAACAAATGCCAGATGCATGTAGAATCACAAAAATCACCCAAGCACAAAGAACACACCACATTTCTGCAGTGCTATTACTGTACCTTGGTGCAGTTTGCACCTCACAGGTCAGTCTAGCAACTCACATCTACAAAAATCTGAATGCACTCAAAATGAACGGCAGGTTTGATTCACCTCATGCATTTGGGTCGATTCAGGGTCAAATCATTTTCTCACTGCAATTGATCCACACCTGAATTCGCTGTGATCGCACCTACCTAACCATGGTCCCGAAATAACACTCCTGCAATACACATATGTTGTAGTAACAGTTTGCTTTACCAATGTTGCTTACACAATGTTACCTGTTATACAAAAACAAACACACACCCATAAGGTTTCTAGAACTGCAACATAAAAAAATTCTTAGCACATCCGTTAGCACTGAGCTCAATGAATTGCAGAAGAAATGGTGCTTTATATAACGTTCCAGTACAAACCTCAACCTGCAGGACTGATGTGAATGTCTTGGTGTCCTCTGTGACCCCAGCCAGGTAGAGCTGTTTAGTGAAAATGGGTGGATGGTCGTTTTCATCTTGCACCTCAATGAACACCTTGGCTGTGTTACCTGTGTGCAAAAAAGACTATATGAACCAAATCTTACATAATATACAATTCGGTGCCTTGGCCTCTTAGTTGCTTTATGGACTAATCGCCTCTTTAAGACAGCCTCCTCTATGTAGAGTAGTGCTTTTGCCATATTTTAGATTTAAAATTTTCATTGGTAATGGTTTTTGGTCTTGTTTTGACTTGAGCTCCTTGGACTTCAAGATGCTGATTGTTTAGGAATGTTCTCTACCAAACTCTGGGTTCTTCTAGGAACAGGTATATTTTTATTAAGACCATGTAACACTTTAATTGCTCAGAGGAGACCTCCATTCAACATATTATGTGACTTCTAATGGAATATGCTTGTACCAGAAATAATTTAGGGATTTCAGAGCAGTGGACGGTGAATACTTATGCAATCACAAATTGTATGCTTTAATTTGCAAATAATTTTGCAAGCTACATTAATTTAATTTTGATTGATTGACATATAATCCCAATTATGCCCATTCCAGTTCCTAGTTAAAACTCTACAAAATGTAGAAAATGTTAAGGCGGTAAATACTTACACAAAGCACGGTAGCATTATTATATCACTTAATCTCAATTGCAGGAAAGGAATAAATCTCTGATTAAATTATGCTGCAAATGCTAGCCGCTTCACTCCTACTCATCTGAATCTATAAAGTGAGTTCCTATACGTAGCAAATTATTGCTTGGCAGATTATGCCGTCTTTCTGTTCTGTCGCTTCTCACAGCAGAAAGCCAGAACATTCTCAGTGAGGGAGAGTGATCGCTTCATCCATCACCTAACAGAACACAGCACCATGCCAGGGGGCTTCTTGAACATTCTCTTTGCCATTGGCACTCACAATGGGCTACTTGACCACAGCTTGTCACATGGTCACTTCTAATGCATCACTGCAGGCTGATCTGTGTTTCGCTTAATTATTTCCACTAATTGAGCAAAAGTGCTTTCATCCACATAGTTCAAGAGGTGATACATGCATCCTTTCCCAGCCAAATTAATCAGCCCATTCATACACTACCTCATCTACATTTGCATTTCATCATTTGCTGAAGCCTTTTTTCTTTTTTTATTTTAGTGTAGTATGGACTTGTCAAGATGCCTGCCAGAAAATGTTCACTAACAGAGACACTATGTGGTGTTGACATGAATGCCTGTGACATGCAAAGTTGTTCATCGTAATTGGCTTTTTAAAACTAGTGAAATGTAATCTATGCAAACACTGATCTAAGAAACCACAACATGGACTGGTCCTAGCATGCCAACATACTGGGAGGAATCATATAAATAAATGAATGCCTCAAGCACTAGGCTACATGACAGGCAAAGGCAAACAGCTCCCAGTTACAGTTCTGTAATTGATGACAGAAATGTATAATTAATCTCCGATATGCACTCAAGCAACAAGGTGTTTTTATTAGATCTAAATAGATGAAAAAAGCCCCTATCTGAACACTGTCATGTGAAATGGGAATTCAGAACCAGATGAGTGACTTTTTGAGCAACAAGGCTTAGGGTTTGTGGCATGGAGAGACATCGTGCAGAGATTTCAACAACATAACGCATGCTGGAGAGACAGAACTGGTGGTTGACTCACTTTTTGCAGGAGCCCGCAGGTTGGATGAGATCACTCTCATGGAGTCGGCCTCCACACGCAGCACATAGCTGTTGTTGCTCTCAAAGTCCAGGGGTTTAGCTGTGCTGATCACTCCAGTCTGGTTGTTCAGGCTGAATTCGCCTGTGGCAAAAGTGTATGATAATTAGAGTGTAGAGCTGCGAATCTACAAATCTAATCAGCATTATTGTTATAATCCTCTGCAATCTAATCGGCAAAACTGATGCAATACGCTAATAAAAATATGTGGCAACAAATGGGCCACCTGTGTGGAGTATATGGGCAAACGTGTGTGGATATCTGACCATCACAACCATATGTGGTTTTCCCCAGTCTGTTGCCACACAGTTGGAAGCATACAATTGTATAGGATGTCTTTTGCATTTAAATTTCTCTTCATTGGAACTAAAAGACCCCAAACCTGCTCCAGCATGACAATGCCCCTGTGCACAAAGCGGGCTCTATGAAGACACGGTTAGCCAAGGTTGAAGTGAAAGAACTTGCACAGAACCCTGACCTCAACCCCCCTAAACACCTTTGGGATGAACTGGAATGCCAACTGTGCTCCAGACCTCCTTGACCTCATTAATGCTCTGCACTCCCCGCAGTTACAGGTTGTTAAACAAGCATATATACAGTAGTTGAGATTGGTCAAGTGTTGTCCATATAATGTAGTTGGCCTATGTTATGAAGTACGCTATGGGATTCTTGAATTGGAAGCGCTTTGAGCATGCTATGGAATGTCACTTTAGTCAGACTAAATGCATTTGATGGAAATGGCAGAGAATGTTATAGCTAAGAAAAAACAGTATGACCAAAATCCTCATCAGTGTTATAGAAAACTATGCTCTTTCTGACCCATCAGTGTCATTCATATAATTTGACCTTGTATTGTATTTAATTTTATGGCTTTATTGCTTTGATTGCTCTATAATGTAACCTTGGGCCTGTGAAGGGTGCTATGAAAATAAAATGCATTATATTATTATTACGTACCTCATGACATGACACACAACTTATGTTCCCTTTCAAAGGGAACTCCACGTTGCGTTTAGCATAACACTATGGGGAGCGACCAGCATCTGAATCTTGTGTAAAATCATGCCTATTTATAGGCTTGCCGTGATCAGGTGACGTGGCAATTAAGCGTGTCGTGTGATATATATATGGCATCTGTGAACCGCAGCGTTAGCCTTATTATCTTCAGTGAGACTGCATGTCGGTTGTTTGTGTAAAGAAACAAAAAGACGCTTAATTTCCTCTCTATCTTTTCTCAAAATCAATGGACTTTTCTATCCCTTTAAAAAAAGAGAAGGAAAAAAAAAGCATTGAACAAGAGAGAAAAATATGAGTGAGAATTCAGGAAGTGTGTTACGCCTTGCTCCCGTTTCATCAAGGGGAGTAGTGCACACTTTATGTATGAAATGTCTAGGGTAGAGCATGCGACAGCAGCCCTAAAGAGGTCTGACTGCGCATTGTAACGCCTACATTAGGCAGCTCCACTCGTGACTCGCTCTTTTCTCGGAAGCCGAAGCGAGTTGGGTTTCAGAGCCTCGCCGATCTGGGCCGGCCGGTGCCGAGGCATTTTGGAGCTTGCGTCGCGACTCCTCCTTCCATTATGGAAAGCCATAAAAAAAAAAATTAAAACCCACACCCAAAAATAATAGTAATAATTCCTCTCTGACTCCGAGGAGCCAGAAAGATGTGCTAAAAACTGAGAGCAGCATATAAAGAGCTGCTTGAAGTGATTACTAAGGCTGGATGAGCTTTTTTCTCCCCAATGAAAGTAAATCCTTCACACTGCAGAAAACTCTCCTTTCTTCCAGAAGTGCATGACAAAATATCAGGCTTCTGGGGGAAAACCATGCAAAAGCCGTATTTATAATCCCACGATGTTGGATTATTCGGCCATTGTGGGGAATGAACGGCATGGCTATTTATCTATGCTGACGGTGGAGGAGGTACCTCTCTCCATCGATGGCAGGTAATTTAGGGGGGCCGGATTTGCCATCCAAGCCATCATGTAAGGCCACCGTTGCATTGGTGGGCAAGGCCTATGCAGTAGTAGTCTTGCTTGTAGGTCACTGCAGACAGTGACAGTGTTGCAGGCCTACCAAGCAGACCTGCTGAGTAAGCTCGACATCTGGCGGCATTCAGCCAGTTCCTTCCCTGTTGTTCCTAGTTCACCCACCAGCACTAGCACGAGGGAGACACAGAAGGCGAGTATGGCACCCTGCCAAACCCTGCAGACAGCCAGGGGAACCGGGCGGCCACAGTCGCGGTCTGCTACTAGGCCTGATCTAAGAATCGTCATAAAGGCCAAGCAGACAAAGAGGAGTGGTCCTGAGGGGCCCTGGAGGGACGTATCAGGGGACATGAGGTTGTTAGGGAAGTTAGCCTCCAGTGCTACTGTAGGGCCTCTGGTCAGCGAGCTGTAACAGGGCAACGAAAATCTGATGCTTTCCCTCCAGTAGAATGTGGAATAGATAATGTCACTTAAAGACCATCTGGCAGCGGTTTAGAGCAGTCCAGTTTAGAGCTCGACATCCCAAAAAACCCCACCCCCCCACCCCTGGTTCAAAGGTGTGCTCACCACAGTAGCCAGCACAGACCAGAGCCCAACGATAGCGCAGGAACTAAGATCCCTCTTGGACAAAGGGGCCACAGAACATGTACCCCATTTCCTGGTCTGCAAAAAATAGAGACCAATTTTAGATCTGCGTCATCTGAACTGTACTCCTCGGACATACAGGTTCAAGATGCTGACACCCAAACTTATCGTTCCACAGATTCAGTTCTAAAAGGTAGATCTAGATCTAAAAGGTGCATATTTCCATATAGAAATATCACTAGCTTTATCCCCTCGCACCTTCGGCTCCACTGTGACTCCAGGGCATCTATGTGCTAAACTACATGCACGACTGGTTGATTCTAGCACGATCCAGGGAACTGGCGGTCGAACATCGTGATGTTGTTCTTGCCCACATGAAAAAGTTGGGGCTCAGGTTGAACCTCAAAAAAGTATGCTTTCTCCAGTGCAGTGGACAACTTTTCTAGGGGTTATAAGGATTCTAGCACGATGAGGGAATTTCTATCACCAACATGCATAGGGTCAGTCCTATCGACCCAGTCCTATCGATCAGTCTGCGCCGCCTGTTCAGGCAGGTGCAACTAATTCTTCTCTGGGCAGTGGGAAAGTTTTGACAGTGAGTGCAATGTACATTCTGGGCAACTGGAATGTGGGGGCAGACATCCTGTTGAGGCAGGAGCAGAGGCCCAGGGATTGGTGGCTCCATCCACAAGTGGTGGAATCCATATGGCGGAGGTTTGGCCAAGCGGGACTGCATGTGTTTGCCTCCAAGGAGACAACACACTGCCCGCTATGGTTCGCCCTCACTCCTCCCACACAATTAGGTGCACATGGTGCACCATGGTGCACATGTGGCCGAGGTCACATCTGTACGCTTTTCCCCCGATCGCTCTGCTCCCACAAGTTCTAGCGAGAGCCAATACAGTGTACGTCTGCTGCTAGTAGCACCTTATTGGCCAGTTCGAATATGGCTCTTAGAGATAATAGCCCTGCTAGATGGCACTCCTTGGGAGATTCCCATCCACAGGGATCCACTGTAGACCCAGTGAACTGCGCAATAGCTACAGTCCTGGAGTTCTTGCAAGGACGTTTCTCAGCAGGGTGGGTTCCTTCTACAATCAGGGTTCATGTGGCTGCCATTTCGGCCAGCCACGCCCTTGTTGATGGAGCCTCTGTCAGGCAACATCCTCTAACTTTGAGGTTTATGCGTGGTGTCAGGCATCTGAGGCCCATCTGCAGGCCACGCATACCTTCCTGGGACTTTTCTGTGGTCCTGGAAGGTCTGTCAGGTTCCCCATTTGAGTCCTTAGTGTCAGCCTCTGAGAAGCTTCTGACTCTAAAGGTAGCTCTCCTACTAGCCCTGACATCTCTCAAGCAGGTGGGAAATCTACAAGCTCTCTCTGTTGCCCCTTCCTGCCTTGACTTTGCCCCTGGATTAGCCAAGGCCTTCCTGTATCCTAGGCCGGATTACATTCCTAAAGTGCCTACATCTGCTGCCCACCCTGTGGTGTTGCAGGCTTTCTGCCCTCCTCTGTTCCTCACACCTGAACAAGAGAGAATGCACCTGCTGTGTCCAGTAAGGGCTCTCTGTACTTATGTCCACCACTCCGGCCAGTGGTTTAAGTTGGAGCAGCTGCTGGTCTGCTTTGGTGGCGACAGCAGAGGTGATGCTGTGTCAAAGCAGCGTATCTCTAATTGGATAGTGGAAGCAATCTCTATCGCTTATGAGGTGCGCGGTCTCGCTATACCTCTGGGCATAAGGGCTCATTCCACTAGGGGGGTCGCCTCCTCGAAGACTTTGTCCAAAGGGGTATCCTTACAGTATGTGTGTGCTGCTGCAGGGTGGTCTACGCCACACACATTCATTCAAAATTAGAGCCTGGATATTCATTCCGCCCTGGGCTCGAGTGTCTTGCAGTGACCCTCGGGCTTGGATCTTTTTGAACAGGCCGTACCCTCGGTATGACGGAGTGGGTATTCTCGTTTTCATAGTGTTATGCTAAATGCAACGTAGAGTTCCCTTTGAAAGGGCACATCTGGGTAACACATGTAACCCTGTTCCCTGAGAAGGGAACGAGACGTTGCTTAGTTTTGTCATACCGGTGGACACAGAAACAGTGGAACCGATGGGATGGTTATTAAATGTCAAGTATTTTTTTGAGTTGTCTTAGCTTTCTTGTTGTCCAAATTTATTTAATATTTTTGGCCTTATTTGAATGCGTTACTTTTGTCAAAAAGTCAGTAGTTGTATGGCAACACGATGAGATGGAAATGACTGATCATTCACACTCAAATGAATGATTAGTTTACAAGATGACCGCTTTCTCATTTGAAACATAACTCAAGCCATGTTTCAAAAAAATTTAATTCCCTGACTCCAGGCACTGAAGAGCATCACCAATAAAGCTTTGGAGTTGATAAAAAAAAATATTCGCCTTGTTGAATTTAGCATCCAAATAGTACATCCAAATTAGCATCCAAATATTTCACAATTTAATTAATTAGAACTTGAAAAGAAGTCTGTCTCCCTTTCCTTTCTTGGTCATGTTGACATATACAGTAGTTGAAAAAAGTGTGAGGAAGTACAGATTACTTTGGCTAACAAGCACTTGATCATATTCTTACGCTATGAAAATGTGATTAATGTCAATTATGCTGTTATACAGTTAGTGACCTGTTATTGAATTAACCCTAGTGAAGTGTTCTGTAATACTATTAGTTGACTGAAATGCTTTTAAATAAATATTTGTTGGGATTTAGTATATTTTATAACGTAATCTAACTAATAGATCAGATTAATTGATTACCCCATTTTAATGACGTTGTTTTCTGATAAATCTAGAACTCTAGCATCATACCATTGTAATAAAATATTAATTACAAGAAAACATTTCAACTAAACATGCTAAAATGAAAAGCTAATAAAAAAAAAAAAAAAACGAAATGAACAATACTATGAAAAGGCTACCATAATCTAACCTCTGGAGGCTTTCATTCATTATAAGGTTTGTGAATAAATTTTGTTGTATTCCATTAGTCTTCGTCTAAAGGCCATCAATTGGTAATGCTCTGGGTAAAATTAGGATTTCAGATGCAAACACCAGCTGCGTCTGAAGGCTCATCGTCATTTATTAAAGATTACTTCCTCTCTTAGATGATGTCACTGTGCTAAACCTCTTAGATTCAGTAACTTTGAAGGATCGCTTTATCTTGTTCTTTTTACAGCAACAACTGGCACTTTGATTAGCTGCATGCTCTGATTCTAATGACAGCGAAACCAAAACCAACCCTCTCTCATTTCTGACCAGCAACCCAATGTATTTTAATGCGATTCCCAATATAGCAGGCAATTTCACCTGAACACACTGCGAGCATAAGGCTTAATATTGCTGATAATATGCTTCTCTCTCTCTCTCTCTCTCTCTCTCTCTCTCTCTCTACCTTGGTTTCTCTCCCTAAAGACAACATGAGCAATAAGAAACTCCATCTCAAAGCCTCCTGTCTGTACTCTGGAGCTCTCTCAGCAGCTGTGTGCTACCTTTCGCCTGAATCTGCACTCTTACTATTCTGGGCTTGATGTGTTACACATTTTAATGTGATACATTACTGTTAGCTTTCACTCATCCTGCAGGCTGCTCTTAATGGGCTGGTGTCTATATATTACAGCCAGTATCCAATTTTGCACTTATCCTCTTATTGAAAGCCCTAATAAAGGAATATTTCATTCAAAAAATGCTGATATTCAGTCCACCCTAGCCCTCTATGCCACTCCCATTGTACAGTCCTTATTAGCAGCATTAACCCTATTTGAAGAGTTGTTAGAGGTCAATTATACTTGCTCTCTGTCTGGAGAGTCAAATCTGCTGTGTAGTGTGCAGGTAAAAGTGAGCACTCACCCCCTTCATTCCCTTCAGTGATGGAGTAGACGATGCTCTGATTTATGGCAGAAGCCAGGATGACCCCGACCACCTTCCCTACAGGAGCTTTTTCACTGACTGGTGGGAACCTGCACACACAGACACACACACACACACACACACACACACACACACACACACACACACACACACACACATACACATACACACGCACATGCACACACACACGCACGCACACACAGAAATTTATTACAATATTGGATCAGCTTCCTACAAAAATTAACTTTCAACAAATATATGAACAGAAAAACAAAATCTGCACACCAAGCCACTCCAGCTCATCTGAGGGCATCCTGCCACAAGTGTGAGTGTCCATCTACACATATGAGTAATGTTCCTATTGCAAAACCATGATCTCTCATCGACAACAACAGCACAGAAAGCTGCTATAGAGCACAAACCTATTCATGACTGATGCTGGGAATGCCAATCTAAACCACTATCACGTAACAGAAATTAGTGATCACAGGTGCAGATGCAGAAAGTGTGTGCTATATCCAATTCACACATCCTTTCACTCAAGCGCATGAATATACAGAGTCATGGATACAACTTGATGGTGGGTTCTTGTTTCATAAAACGAGCTCAATTCATTTCAGCTGTAAAAGCCCCCTTGATTCACATTTAGAGGGAGAGGGAAGAAAAACACACGAGTGATTAATCAGCTACTATGGTTAATAGAATTTCGGGAGTGCTCACTGTAGCAAAGGTATTAAAATGCTAGTCAGTTGTGCATGTGCTGCAGGAATGTCTTATTATTGAGGGGATGCAGCTGTTTCAGAGTCAAACAGCTAGCATAAAAAGTCAGCAGTGTGGAATTGAAAAATGTCACATCTAGAATTTACTGCCTTTGTTTGTATCATTATGTCATTAAGTGGGCTGCAGAAGTCTCAATAGTATTGTATAATGGTTTATTTGAAAAATGTGACAAAAGGTAATAAACTATACTGTATATCTTTTTCTTCTCATTCCTATGATATATATTAGACAAGCCTGTTTTCATGGGTTGCAATTTTTGACATAAAGCCACAAAATTTGGCAGAGATGTAAATCCCATATGGGAATGGGGCACTTTTGCGTTAGGGTAAAATTACAGTTACTGTGTAGCAACGGTCCAAACTGCATTTTCTCCCCATAGGAATAGACTGCATTTCATTTGTCCTGCTTTCACATGATTAGACCTTTTTTAATTCAAATATAATAAAGAAAATTAAAACTGCATTGTTCCACATACTAACCCTAGCAACCACCTGGACTGTGAAAGCAACCAAATGACATGCTGCGTTTCTGTAGCAACTACTAGCTACCACCTAGCAACCACCTGGGATCATATTTAAACCTTACAGAAAGACCACCCAGCTGGAAAAAAACAAAACAATAAAAACCCTCACAGTATTTGTAATGGTTTTAATGGTTATAATGGGAATTGTATTGGTGTAATGGAAACTGTAATGGTCCCTGTGGGTCTCTACTGGTAATTTGGTAATAATAGTAATAGGTTTAATTTTTAGCTGATGGTTTGTAATGGTATTTGTAGTTGAAAACCATTAGAATTTCTGTGATGGTTTCTGTTGTTGTTGTTTTTTTTTTCCCAGCAAGTCATAGCAACCACCTGGGACCCCATAACAGCCACCTAGTAATCCCTTAGCAATCATAACATAGGAACAAACTAGCACCACCCTAGCAACCAACTGGAATATGATAGCAACCACTAAAAGGCACTAAGACAATCTAAAAGTAACTGCAATATGTGCTTTTATTGGAAAATTATCCATGCCTAGGTAGTGTGATACTGTACACTTTAACCATTTATATTTACATTTATTGTTGTGGGACATATGTGAGACCAGTTCCTGTTATTACTTATGCTAATAGCAGCTATAAACAATCATTCCCTTAGCAGCCTTTTCTCTTTCTTTAAGTTAATAAGACAAAAATAAAAATAAAAAAAAGGTTGGCATGATACTGAAGAAAATGGAAGGTCTCTGTTCTGAAGACTTTACCATGGTGGAAAACTTACTGACCTTTACAAATCACTGACACCTGAGACTCCTTTCCTTTCATTGTTAAATAACAACTTTTTTTTTTTTTAATCTGTAATTTTTAGCCTTAGATTGTGTTGCATGTTCACCATACAAGTCCCTGTGAATGGGCTGTTGCTATAGAAGCAATAACATACTCTTAAAAAAAACCCCACAGTAATATAAACCTATTATTTATTTCACGGCCAGAAGAGCTGTTGTTACAGAAAATTATTCCACGCCTCCCGATTTGAAAATTGAATAATGCTGTGGTATAAAATGACTTAATTTGCATTCATAGATAGATAAAATATAATCCAACCATCCATCCATCCATCCTCTATACTGCTTATCCTACAGGGTCACGGGGAACCTGGAGCGTATTCCAGGGAGCATCGGGCACAAGGCGGGTTACACCCTGAACAGGGTACCAATCCATTGCAGGGCACAATCACACACACATTCACACACTACAGACACTTTGGACATGCCAATCAGCCTACCATGCATGTCTTTGGACTGGGGAAGGAAACCCCCGCAGCACAGAGAGAACATGCAAACTCCTCACACACAGGGCAGTGGAGGGAATCGAACTCCAAACCCTGGAGGTGTGAGGCGTACGTGCTAACCACCACATGATGCACCCCTAAAATATAATCTAAATATAATAAATACAACCTTGAAGACAGTACATTTTTATGCCTCCCTTTATTCACAGCCTACAGGCAGTTGTACAGCTGCACTGGCTGCTTATCTACCTAATGTGGTTTTCACTGGAATATAGGTAAAAGCCTTTAAATAAAGCCTTAAAGCCATTCTTAAAGCCTTTAAGAATAAAATAAAGACATTTTCTTTAAGTTGATTTTTCAAGTTAGATTACATGCAGAAAAAAGTTTGATCAAGTTTGATCAAAATCTGCCCTTTTTGGTGTCTTTTTAGTTGCAGTCACATCAATGTCCAATATGTTTCCCCAGACCACCACACATTTCTAACATTTCATATGAATTGCATGTTCTTACTACATCTGTTACACAATCTACCAATTTGCACCCATGGACATGGATTTAATTTTCCCTCAATGCTCTGAAACTGAAAATCTACTTCGTCCTCTTTTGTAAATCTTTACAGATGATGGGCACATATTAAAGCGAAGCTACGTTGTGTTCAAAACAAACTAAATCCTCCAGGTGAGAATACTGCCTGAAGATTTTTTTTTCCCTCTCCAGAAGACCATCTTGCTTGTTAATTTGGTCCCAAACAAACCTACAGTACAGGGCCATTTGTTCTGTTCCAGGTACTGGTTAAGGTCTTGAGCTGTTGTTATTCCAGGCCAGCAGATGACAGAGGCTTCTTCACCTCTTGTAATCCCTTTTTAAGCACTCCCTGACCACATGGACATGCACACTCCATCTGTCTCTTCACCAAGCTCCTCCTGGTCTGCCCACCCTGCCCGTGGTGTGCTGTTTTGGCCCAGATAAGAGAGTCCATTCCTCGCTTGCTCTTGGTGTGCTGACAGAGCTCTAATGATCGCTCAACTCCACTCCACACACGCACACACAGACACACACACACACACACACTTAAGTGTCTAATGAAGTCCCCTGAGGCCAGCATCCCCATGAGTTCAGTCGGTGATTCTCTGCACTCCACAGTGCCATGCTTAACCCTCATGTCCTGTTCACTATACAGAAATTGATGTTCCTTTCACCCAGACAGTCTCTTTGGATATTATGTTAAATTTTTCCATATCCACCCGATGGCAGGTTTGAGTGCACAGGTGGGAGTGTAAATAATTGGTAGAGGAAATACTCTCAGGACAAAATGGCTTAAACCTAATGTCTAATAGTGCTTTTTCAGGATCAGTAGAGGAATTAAAGTACAAAATACAAATTTTACATTTAGTAAACATTTCAAACAGACCATTCTGACTCAATACAGAACAATACAAAACAATACAGAACAGGATGCCATTTTCCAGACTAGTACTGGACCTACCTGTGTGCAATGGTAAATGTGTGGTAGTCTGGGAAAACCAGTCACTATAGCTAAATTCTGCTGAAAATTGACCAAACCTTTTTGTAATGATATCTACAGTAAAACCTTGCTAGCTAAGTGTGCTTTTCTCACAATTTGATTGTTTTTGATAGCAAAATAGACATAAGCCTAAGTGGCTCTGTTTGTAAAATGTCCACAGTTCTCCAGAACCGTCATAGCATAATCAATACATAATCAAAACACAAATATCTTACCCACTCTGTACAGATGACAAAGTTTTAAAATGATTAAATGACCTAATGAAAGACATTTATGTCTTTTTTTTAAATTATTGACTCAGTGATTATGTACCCACCAATGTCAGCATGAACAGACATCAGTGGAGTGAAAAGATGACAGTGAGGTTTTTTAAATGACTTTTAAATGACTGACTTTTACCTCAGGTGATGAGACTGAGACTGATGTGGATGTTGCTGATAACTCATTTCCTGAGATTTGAAAATCTGGAATTTGGCAGTAATGTCCCCCCCACCCATAAATAAACCAGGTTATGTAAATGTAGTGGTAGACAGTAGGCAATATGTGCAAATACAGTAAGACACCAAATTCCATTCGGGATTTCAAGGCAACTTCAAGCCTGTAGTTTTCAGAACTACATGCACTCGAAGAGCACTTTGTTAGGAACACCTACACATTCATGCAATTATCTTATCAGCCAATCGTGGCAGCAGTGCATTACATAAACTCATGCAGATATTGGCCAGCAGCTTCGGGTAATGTTCACATCAAAAGCACCTCAGAATGCATAACATATTGAACCTTGAGGCGGATGGGTTACAACAGCAGAAGACTATGTCGGGTTACATTTCTGTCAACCACTGGGTACAGGCTCACCTAAACTGGACAGTTGAAGACTGGAAAAATGTTGCCTGCTCTGATGAAACTCAATTTCTGCGGAGGCAAACAGATGGTAGGGTCATAATTTGGCACCAGCAGCTTTAATCCACAGACCCACCTTGCCTTGTGTCAATAGTTCATGCTGGTGGAGGCTGTGTAATGGTGTGGGGAATGTCACACTTTGGGCCCGTTATTACCAATCAATCATCGCTTGAATGTCATAGCCTATTTGAGTATTGTTGCTGACCATGTGCATCCCTTCATGGTCACAATTTTCCCATCTTCTAATGGCTACTTCCAGCATGATAATGCACCCTGTCATAAAGCAAAAGCAATCTAATAAAACACATTTGGGATGTGGTAGAAGGGGAGAAAAGTGCACCTGAAAAATCTGCAGGGATTGTGTGATGCAATCATGTCAACATGGACCACAATCTCAAAGAAATGCTTTCAACATCTTGTAAAACCCATGCCATGAATAATTGAGGCTGTTTTGAGGGCAAAGGGAGGCCCTGCCCAGTATTAGTATAGTGTTCCTAATAAAGTGCATATTAGAAAATGTCAAAACTTGACCGTGTTAAATGTTTTCACAGGCTACCACACAAAACTTCAGTATTAGGAAAAACACTGATGTACACAAAAGCTTTTAATCTCATATTTGAGCTTTGTGTAATATGTAAAGAACAAAGGAAAGCTTAACCCATTTTATTTATCTGATCTGTAAATAAGAGATGATAGCAATGCAGGATCAAATCGAGCAGATAACGCCAAGTAGTTTTAATTATTTTCCTTTTAGGACAAACTAATCAAATACATAATCCTTATAAATGATAGTCAACAGTGTTATAAATCCTGGTGTTCTATTTAGGGAGGACTGCCACAAAACTATCCTGACTTTTGTCTTTTTTTTTTTTTTGCAGATCACAGTTCTAAGGCAAAGATATTCCGTATACCAGAAGGGGATTCAGTCTTTGTCCATATTCATACCATTCTGTTGAAACACGTTCAATTGAAACTCTTCAGAAACCCCAGGCTTTGTTTTGTTGGCGTGTAATAAAAGAAACAACTCGCCGGCATTCAAGCACAAAATAGGAACATAAGTTATCTAATGCAAACCAGAGTAGCTGGCTGATAGCAATTTGGCATGAATATGTGATAACTTAATTTTTTTTTTAACGAATGGATCTGTCTGAGTGTGCCAGACACACGCTGCATGCACACTGGAAAATGCACTTTACATGATTTAAATAGAAACTGAAGTGCCTTTTTCCAAATCTTTAGTGCGTGTATGTGGCCTTTGATCCAACAGCTCAAGGATATGAAAGGAATAGTTCACTCTAAACATGCCATCTATGATAATCATGACTGAAAGCTAGCAGTGTCAGGCTACAATCATGCAACTGAAACCTGTGAATTCTGCCTCACGGTTACAATTCGGATTATCCTGTTTCTTTAATCCTTAGAGGAACAAGTCTTTTGGGGTAACAGTCTACCAGCATGGCACATCTTAACTTGGCAATATTTTCCCACTCTTTGTTGCAAAAGCATTCTAGATCCATCAAATTGTACGGGCATCTCCTGTGCACAGCCAACTTCAGGTCACCCCACGGATATTTAGTTAGATTCAAATACGACTCTGGCTAGGTCAAAAACATTGATTATCTTTTGGTTAAGCCATTCATTTGTGTATTTGGATGTATGCTTTGGGTTATTGTTGTTCTTAAACGTAAAATACATTTTTATTCTCAGCTTACTAGCAGAAACCTGAAGGTTTTGCACTAAAATTGACTGGTATTTGGAACTATTCATGTTTCCCTCCACCTTGATAAAAGCCCCAGTTCTGGCAGAAGAAAAACAGCCCTAAAGTATGATGATGTCACCACCATGCTTCACCATGGTTATGGTGTTATTTTGGTGATGTGCTTTTTTTCACCAAACATGGTCTTTTGGAATTATTATACTTTTGCATTGGTCTCATCAGACCATAACACACTTTGTCACATGAGGTGATTTATTTGATTTTTTTGTGAGAAAGGGCCTCCATGTAGACACCCTGCTCCATAGTCCAGACATATGAAGAATATGAGAGATTGCTGTCACATGCAGAGAATAATCAGTACTTGTCAGATATTCCTGCAGCTTCTTTAATGCTGCTGTAGGTGTCTTGGCAGCCTTCCTGATAAGTTTTTGTCTTGTCCTTTAATACATTTTGGAGGGATGTCACTGTGGCGCTTCATTTTCTCTATTTGTTGTTGACGGCTTTTACTATGCATCTAACGTTTTGGAAATTCTTTTATACCCCTCTTAAGATCAAAAAAGTTCTGACATGATTTATATTGAATTCATTTTTTTAACATAAAACAACCTGACATTTTAACAGAAGTGTGTAGACTTTTTATATCCATTGTAACTAATTAACTAGCTTAACATACTTTATTACATTATGGTAGCGTTCAGGTTTTTTTTTTATTCTGTGCAACTAAAATATTTGAACAAGCTTTCACTTGTTCACCCCCATGGGCTAGCTTTAGATTTATGATTTGGTAAACTTGGTACTGTTCCAGTTCTGTCCAGACATGATATTTTGTCCTTATGTATCCATGGAACATCTATAAAAATGGACATGATTAAAGTGTAAACTTTGCTCTTTTGTGCTCTCTAGCCAAAGTCCCACCATCTCATTTTTTCACATTCACTACACAACAGTGTTCCAGCTCCATGAGCAAGTGAAGTCAACAGCCTCACTCTCATCTCTGTAGGGTACATCAGCTCAAGACCCACCCGCCGTGAGAACTTAGCATGCCTCCCAAGCAAACCAGGGTCACTCCGTGGTAATCCATGCTGACCCCTTTTAAACAAAAAAGAGCTTTTTCGGCTGTGCTAAAGGTTCTGGCAGCAGATTACGTACTGACCTTTTTAAACCATTTGCAATCAGTGCGCTGGCAACCAGGTGCCACACTGTGCTTGTCCTTTCCAAACAAGAGCAATAGGGCAAGCAGCATTCTGGTTAACTTGGTGGGGTAGAGGTGGTCATTGAGTGAAATGTCCTCTGCCATTCAAAAACAATTTCCACTCCACCAGAATGTATTAATTCCAAGGGGGTTGTGTATTATAGATTGGCTGTTGAGCCAGTGAGAACACTAACTCCAGCTGCTGCTTTACAAATCACTATTCACAGCAATTTATCACTTCAACAAAGCAATTTTGACACCTTGCGACTAAAGGAAGGTGTTATATTATCAGGTCTGAGGGGGCGGTGCAATCAATTAGAAAATCGTCCAGGAGAGATATAAGAGAAGATTAGATTTGTGAAAGTGGAAGATGAAATGGTCTGTGAATAAAAAAAAAAGTACCAAAAGCACTCAGAGCAGATAAATACCTCCATTTTAAAGCTTGAGCAGTCAAATTCTTGCACTCAAGAGTTCAGCTCATTTGCATACATAGCAGTCTTTTAGATGTTTACTAATCAAGCTGTAGAGCAGCCTATAAAGTCTTATGAATATTTTATAAGCAGCTCTTGTCCTGCCAATGAAAAAGAGTGCACAGGAAGTCATCTGTGATTTAGCCATACATGGATTAAAGTAAGAGAAGCCATTAAGATGATTAATTGGTACTACACCCATGATTCACTTTTGTTCTCTTTAGGCTCTTGTGCGGGTGTCAGCTCATCAAAGTCATCGAAGACAAATAATCCTCAGTCTGAACAACACAAGGAAATAAACAACAGTGCATGGCAAAGGATATGATAGTACAAGCCATAAAACATTATGGACATAAAAAAAATAATCATACAGCAGTCAAAAAGCCATTATCTAGACCACACAGCTAAACATATGGCATATATGGTGTATGCTTGCATCATAAAAATACAGGTTGGGGGCAGGAATGTGCTTAGTGTTCTTGTGATGTCATGGAAACACCAGAAAAAAGTCTTGTAAAATAAAATGCAAATAATAAACAGAAAACAGCTTTATTCTGGGTTTACGCTGTTAATAATATACCGTTTTAATGAGTCTTAACTTTTTGTTGGACAAAGTCTTGATATATTATTAACAGCGTAAACCCAGAATAAAGCTGTTTTCTGTTTATTATTTGCATTTTAAAACTCATTAAAACAGTTAATCTGGTATTAGAAATTCTAATAAATTACAAAATGACACACACATGCACATGCTCACACACACACATTCAGTGACTGATTCAGTGATTCATTGATTTGTTCAACTACAGTAACCACATTATTCAGGTCAGGGTTGCAATCTCTTTTGTTCATATGACCTTTCTATAGCTCTAATCAGTACATCAGTAGTTCACTTATTTTGGTCCACCTGCTTGGTAACACAAACAGGGGATTTTGGCAACGTTGTGATGTGTTGCTTCCTGTGAAGCTCATCTCAAACTGTTAATTTGCAGGTGTATTTCTAGTTATCCAAACATTGTGTCAGGGATTGCAGACAGATGCAAGCGCAGTTAAAGCTCTTAATGAGAAGCAGGCAGACAAATCCAAAACGTAAGGCAATATTGTAAACTGATATCAGGCAAGGGTCAGGCGATCGGCAAACGGGCATAAACGGGGCATACATGAGAATCACAACCTAGAAAGAAAACCAGATCAAAAACCATAAAACAAGAAACACATGACAGAACGGCTCAGTAGAGTACTGGTGGCAAAACACAGAAACAATACTTTGCACAGAACAAAGACTCACGGGGGTTTAAATATACAATGAAATCAAAGGGCAAAATATAAAAAGCTGTGAATAATGATGACACATGAGGGAGACAACAAATAACAAGACAGGGGTGGAGACAAGACATAAACCATAACAAAACACGTGTCGAAAACTGAGCAAAGTTTGGCAACCCAGAAGAGCATGCTGTTGTGCTACAGGCTGTTGAGCGGGCTGCTTGCTCTGGAGCTCAGTGCGATGGGAAATCTCTGACACACTGCCTTTTAAGACACTGACTCATGAGAGAGTATGACCTCGAGACAGCTTCCTTCTATTTCAGACACAGCTAATATGTAAAGCAAAAGGTGCCCAAATCCAGTCACAGATGGATGATGTTACAGCAGAGTTGGGTGATTTCCCTGGTATCCCAGAAGGTTTAATATGTGTATTAGAACAGAAAAATCATTGCTGGACTTGGGCCCGAGCTCTGACTGGCATTGAGCTGATATAAAGAAAGCAGTCATGGGGTCAACAGGTTTAGCTTTTGCCATGCAAGCCTTTTTAATCAGCAATATAATCCACCTTGACTGCAGGATTTTCACACCCTAGAATTTCCAGAGAAAAAAGAAATCCATCAGATGACAGTTTTGTAGATGCACCATGTGAATGAGAAAGGTTAGAGAATGACCCAATCTATTTAAGCTAACAGAAAGGTCACATGCTCACAAGCACTCCACAGCAATAGTGCTTAGAGGAGCATTTCCAAACATACGTTGAACTTTCGAGTGAATAGGTTACAGCAGTACAACACAATGGTAGATAAGGACAGGAAGATAAGGTCATGTGTTGGAATAATATGGTAATTGGAATATTGATTTTTGCTGTGACATCTTGACAGGCTGTGAGATAGCAAGATCAGAGTTTGGTGGTAACAGCATAAATCCATGGATTTATCCTGCCTCATGTTGCTGGTGTTATAATTAGCAGGCTCTGATGATTGCAAATGTATTTGTACTAGAATTTCCTTTAACCAATGTGAAAATTTAAATCTAAGCTCAAAAAATGTAATTTTTTCCCCTTAAAGGAGTCATATGATGCTTTTCAATGTTTCCTTTTTTTTAAATGTGTAATGTATCTGTTTTTGCATGTATAGGATATGCAAAGTTGCAAAGCTCATAGTCTCTCCGAAAAGGATTTATTCTATCTAACAGAGACCAATGCTCCAGACCTGCCCAAAACACCTCGTTCGAAGTCCAGATATTACTTCCACAAATGTCTACATCACCATTCAAAATATTAGCATAATCTCCCCCAAAGACAGCCACGAAGAAAGAAGGCGAGGCTCCAGTGAATTTTTTGGTGCCATGTCATGGAGACACTGTGTGTTTTGGTGCAAAAGCAAAACCCTTTTGTTTGGCTTTCTGAAAACAGATGTAATTAGGAATAGGTGCTTGCTATTTATTTATAGCACTGTTCCTGAGCAGTACAATCAAAAGTTTGCTTGTGCACAGCGCATTTTACGGAGGACAGCCTCCTGAACCTGGGCGAGTACAAGGCAGGCTACACACAAAGGCTACTCCTGAAAAGTGGGGCAATATTTGTTAAAAACTACTTAAACAGCTGACAAAATAATCAATTCTGCTTACTGGCAAAACTATATCTTTATAAAGTGTTCTGTATTTTGATTCCAGAGTAGTGTCCCAAAAGTCTCCATACACAGGGGACTATGTTTGCCAGCACCACGTTGGTTGTGCCTTTGTCAGTGGATGTTCGTGTACGTCCACTTCTCGGTTGGTCTACAACACTTCCAGTCTTTTTTAATTTGTTAATAAGTTTGGCAACAGTTTTGTCTGTGATGTGCTTGCCATGTTTCCTGTTAAAGTACATTGCAACCTTGCGACAGCTTCCTGATCTAGCCATTAGTATGATTTCAATGCATTCTTCTTTAGTCAAGGCCTTCTTAAAAGCTATCTGAAAAAATATATGTAATATAAAATAAATATGAATAATTTTGGAAGCTATTTTGCTGAAAAGTGTTAATTCCTACGGTGTATAAAGAATTTGGGACACCCTCTAATTTTATAAAGTAGCCTATGCTGATTTGAATTGTTTTTTTATTTATTTTATTGTTTTACTCAAGCCTTGACTTCAAGTGCTGTTCAGTTTTTATTGATTAGTCTGAGGTGTCATGCACAGAGCTTACTTTTTTTTTTTTTTTTTTATCCAATCATGTATTCAGGTGCCAAGAACAACCTTCAGTTGCTTCAGCTACATTTGGGAGACAGCAGGCAAGTTAAGAATGAGTTTTTTTTAGCTGTATTTTAATTATTTTCTTGATTATTATTTTTTCATATTAGTTGTGGTGTTTAATAATTAAAATATTTAGTATGAAAGGTATTATGTAAGTCTTTTTTAATTATTAAGCCACCCACATCTGCCTAAAGCTAGCCTGAGATTTTGTGCAGTCTGGGGATTCAGTCTAAAACTGTATGTGTTGATAATGGACAGATTCACATAGATAAAATTATTCATTTCTTAAAATGTGCTTTTCATCGATAATAGTTTTAAGTATTGTCTTTTTAGTTATTGAAAATCATCTGTACAAGACTTACACTACAAGTATTGTAGTGATAGGGCTGCAGTGCTATGTGGTGTGAAAAAGTGCTTCTACATCATTGATTTTTACGTAATTACAACTTTACAGCTGCAGTAATGAGATTGGACAAGCAGGTGGATGAGAACACCATCCAGCTTGGACACTGAATGTTACATGCACACTGTATGCTTTAATAAATGGCTGAAATGGAGAATGCTGTCTGGTCATATCACTTACTATTTGTCCACATTTCTATGAAACCTAGTGAAATCATTATAGCTTGAATTCCTAAGGTGTTTTGGGTATTATTAGTTACAGGGAATAATTATAGGGAATATACATGGTCATTGCACTGACTGAAGTGTAGCCTTATTCAAATGGAGAATACCTTCTGCAAAAGTATGCAGCATCTCATCATGGTTCCACAGTCCTCGAGTTACTACAATCCCTGGACAGTCTCTAGATATTATACACCATTGAGGAGAAATAAGACATTTGATTCATACATACACAACATTTTACGTTTTTTTCTGCTGCCGTGTTTTTCTTTCTATTTAATTTTTGTATGTTTGATGTTTATTTTGCATCTTGTCTTCTGTTTTATTAGTTTAATATTTTTGGTTGTTTGTCATATTTGTCTGCTGGTTGCTAGTTGTGGAGGCGCTCCATACCCAAGCTTGAGCGGTGGCTTTCCCATGACCTTAATCTTCTATGTGTGGTGTGTGTCTGGCTGCTTGCTGTGGATAGAGTGCAGTGTCTGATCACATTCGCTGTGCCTGTTATTCGCATTGATGGCAGAGTTTGGTGCCATTATGCTGAGAGGCCTCAGGGCTGCTCAGCTCTCTGCTCGGTGATGTGCATGCTTGCTTTGTGTTCATGGCGTTGCATTCGGAGGAGCAGAGTCCACTGGTGCTGTAGCTGGGAAGACTGTGTGGGCTGTACCAACGCAGGTCTCCAGCTGGACTGTAAGTGCCATTGAAATTAGATCATGGCAACTTTTAAACAATCTTTGCTTGCATTAGTGTGTACAGTGCATCCGGAATGTATTCACAGCGCTTCACTTTTCCCACATTTTATGTTATAGCCTTATTCCGAAATGGATTAAATTCATTATTTTCTTCAAAATTCTACAAACAATACCCCATAATGACAACATAAAATAAGTTTGTTTGAAATCTTTGCAAATTTATTAAAAATAAAAAAAATATGCACATTTACATAAATATTCACAGCATTTGCCACGACAATCAAAATTGAGCTCAGGTGCATCCTGTTTCCACTGATCATCCTTGAGATGTTTCTACAACTTGATTGGAGTCCACCTGTGGTAAATTCAGTTGACTGGACATGATTTGGAAAGGCACACACCTGTCTATATAAGGTCCCACAGTTAACAATGCATGTCAGAGCACAAACCAAGCCATGAAGTCCAAGGAACTGTCTGTAGACCTCCGAGACAGGATTGTATTGAGGCACAGATCTGGGGAAGGGTACAGAAACATTTCTGCAGCATTGAAGGTCCCAATGAGCACAGTGGCCTTCATCATCTGTAAATGGAAGAAGTCTGGAACCATCAGGACTCTTCCTAGAGCTGGCCGCCCGGCCAAACTGAGTGATCGGGAGAGAAGGGTCTTAATCGGGGAGGTGACCAAAAACCCAAGGGTCACTCTGACAGAGCTCCAGCATGTCACTGTGGAGAGAGGAGAACCTTCCAGAAGAACAACCATCTCTGCAGCACTCCATCAATCAGGCCTGAATGGTAGAGTGGCCAGATGGAAGCCACTGCTCAGTAAAAGGCACATGACAGCCCACCTGGAGTTTGCCTAAAGGCACCTGAAGGACTCTCAGACCAAAGATTGAACAAAGATTGAACTCTTTGGCCTGAATGGCAAGCGTAATGTCTGGAGGAAACCAGGCACCACTCATCACCTGGCCAATACCTTCCCCACAGTGAAGCATGGTGGTGGCAGCATCATGCTGTGGGGATGCTTTTCAGCGGCAGGAACTGGGAGACTAGTCAGGAATGAGGGAAAGATGAATGCAGCAATGTACAGAGACATCCTTGATGAAAACCTGCTCCAGAGCGCTCTATACCTCAGACTGGGGTGAAGGTTCATCTTCCAACAGGACAACGACCCTTAGCACACAGCCAAGATGACAAAGGAGTGGATTCAGGACAACTCTGTGAATGTCCTTGAGTGGCCCAGCCAGAGCCCAGACTTGAACCCGACTGAACATCTCTGGAGAGATCTGAAAATGGCTGTGCACCGACGCTCCCCATCCAACCTGATGGAGCTTGAGAGGTCCTGCAAAGAAGAATGGGAGAAACTGCACAAAAATAGGTGTACCAAGCTTGTAGCATCATTCTCAAAAGACTTGAGGCTGTAATTGGTGCCAAAGGAGCTTCAACAAAGTATTGAGCAAAGGCTGTGAATACTTATGTACATGTGCCTTTCAGTTTTTTTTTTATTTTTAATAAATATGCAAAGATTTCAAACAAACTTCTTTCATGTTGTTATTATGGGGTATTGTGTGTAGAATTTTGAGGAAAATAATTAATTTAATCCATTTTGGAATAAAGCTGTAACATAAAAAATATGTGGGAAAAGTGAAGCGCTGTGAATACTTTCCGGATGCACTGTATCTATGACCTCTACACCTCATCTGTGTTACACTCATGTAAGCCACATAAAGGTCTTTCCCCTTCAGTAAACTTCAGTAAAATATTGCATCAGCCCTGTCCATGTTAGTATTCCACTCAAACACCTTCCTCATCCTTCTTCTGACTTCACAAAGAAGCTGACTCAACCCAAAATACTGGTTTCCTTCACAGTACTAATTACAACCAGTTATTCTGTTTCCAAAAAAAAATCAGATAAATGATTTGAATAATCTAAATTTAAATGCAGAATTGGCATTCAAATCTCAATACTAATAAACTGTATTACAATAATGTCCACTTGCAGGTCAAGTGGAGGTGGATATAGCAAGTATGTAGTTAAAAATATTTGCCTGCCTTTTTTAATTGCACACACAATCATATTATCTTGCTGGTTATATGGCTTGTTAATTACTTATCATGCCAACTGGCTAGCATAGAAAAATAAAGTCCCCATGAAATAAAAATTAAGTTTTGTGGCTTTAAGTATGAATATGTTAGCCTTAAGGTTATCCATAAGCTAATGTGCTCCAAAACAATGACATAATTTGCATTTAGAAGATATATGCATTCAAAATTACATATATTAACTATTTTGATGACATCATTCTGCACTAATTCTCCTTCTCATCAGATTTTCTGTCCAATCAAATTCTTTCTAGAATCTAGAACCCCCAACATTATAAAAATCCATGATACTAACCATCAAGTATGGTTTAGCCCATGTTGTGAGGTAAGCTAAATGCTATTGGCTATTTAAAAAGGGGCGGGGCCACTAAAAATGTCCCATCCTATGACTTCCTGTTTCAGTGGAAATTACGTCAACACATCACATAACGCTTTGCGTTTCAAGGCACTTCACTGGACTTTAAGTTGCTATCAGCTGACACATAGAGATGGTAGAACTGGCTAAACAGAACCAAAATCATATATATTTTTAATATTATAGATTGAATTGTTTATATTTACACTTTCAGCTTTGTCAACCATCTTGTTGCTGGTTTGAATAGGAAACTGTATGCAGAAGTTCTTCAGAAAACATCGCAAACTACAATTATGTTGACCTGATAGCTTCAATGGATTCGATAACTTCATTTGAGCTGTATATTCAGGTACCCAATAACCCTTAATATGCTGATAAAGGTTCCCACAAAGGAAATGGCAGAACAAATCTATGATGCTTTAAAAACATGCATTAACAATTTAGCGACATAGTTGAAGTTGGCACATGCTAATCAGTGGTGCTATGCTTATGGCATGCTTGTTTGTCTGACCCTCTGGAAGAGGCTGCATACTAATAGTACACGTTCTGCGCTGTAGCGTGAGAGACTACCTTGGCCTAAAAGTCCTCATTACTGCAGTCAGCCTTGGCTGTGGCGTGTACGAGGAAGATGAGCTGAACTAGCAGCGAGAGCAGCGTGCGTGGCTAATTGGAGTCTTACTGCTCTGAACGCACTGACCCATAACAGATGACATTTGAACATCGTGTTGATTCACTTCACCTGAAAGTGCAACATGGCAGAACAGCCTGGCAGCATTAAACAGTTTCCAAATGAAGGTCGCTAATCGGGTCGCTATAATCACCTTACACCAGGAATTTAGGACTTTTACAGTGAGTGTAATACTTCTGTAAATAAGGTGGTTTGATTGGGAAAATGTATAAATAGAGCTATCAGAGTCCATGTTTAGAAGAAAAATCTCACACACACAGTGCTCAGTGCGCCATTTGTTACAGTATTAGCTATCTGGTGAGTTACACTAACAAAAATACTTGTGCTAACACTTGAAAACTGGGATGTTCATAACCAGTAAGGACACTTTATTCATGTACACGTATTTGAAACCTCGATTCCTTTAAATATCTGGTTATACTTAACTGAGAGATAACCTAGAGATTAAGACTCTTAATTTACAGTGCATCCGGAAAGTATTCACAGCGCTTCACTTTTTCCACATTTTATTATGTTACAGCCTTATTAAAAATGGGATCAAATTCACTATTTTCCTCAAAATCCTACAAATACCCCATAATGACAACATGAAAGAAGTTTGTTTGAAATCTTTGCAAATTTATTAAAAATAAACGAAAAAAAGCACATGTACATAAGTATTCACAGCCTTTGCCATGACACTCATAATTGAGCTCAGATGCATCCTGTTTCCACTGATCATCCTTGAGATGTTTCTACAACTTGATTGGAGTCCACCTGTGGTAAATTCAGTTGATTGGACATGATTTGGAAAGGCACACATCTGTCTATATAAGATGGAATTGTCTGTAGACTTCCGAGACAGGATTGAGGCACAGATTTGTGGAAGGGTACAGAAACATTTCTGCAGCATTGATGGTCCTAATGAGCACAGTGGCCTCCATCATCCATAAATGGAAGAAGTTTGGAACCACCACAACTCTTCCTAGAGCTGGCCGTCCGGCCAAACTGAGCGATCGGGGGGAGAGGGGCCATAGTCAGGGAGGCGACCAAAAACCCGATGGTCACTCTGACAGAGCTCCAGCATGTCTCTGTGGAGAGAGGAGAAGCATCCAGAAGAACAACCATCCCTGCAGCACTCCACCAATCAGGCCTGTATGGTAGAGTGGCCAGATGGAATTTTAGAAGGGTACTATGGTCTCTAATGGTTTTTTACAAACCAGAAGCATAAGCCGTTTCCCAGTCGATGACAAATGATGGCAAATGCACATAATGCAATGACGCTAGCTTTAGCAGAGTCAACATAAATGAATTTCACTGTATCATGGTAACGTAAACAGTAAAATGAAGACCTATACTTATTGAAGTTTTCACACCCCTTTTTTAAAAAAAAAATCAGAGTAAAATCGAGCCAGTGTCAATGCCTGGTAGACCCACCCCTCTTCTGCTATGCAAGCAAAGCTGTGAATGTTGAGTGTATGAAGTGTCCAAGATTCCACACTTCGTTTTTTTTCTTTTTTTTTTCTTTCAGTTGAACAAGTGAACATCAGTTGAACATCATCTGGGTACTTGAAGTGCACTTCTTCTTGTTGGAATTTACAGCGTGAATACACTACTCACACTATTTACACTACAAAAAAGGTGCAGAATACTGCATAAGTGTGCAATTTGGGATGCATCTCATGTTTGTTCTCCGTGCAGCATCACATAGTTTAAGATCATTAGATTTCTTGGTTCCATTTCATCTCTTTACATAATTATCGTGTTTGTCAATACTGTGAAAAAGTATTTGCCCCATCCTGATTTATTCTGTTTTTGTGTACATCTCATAATAAATAGTTTTAGATCTTCAAACGAAATACAACATAAATCAAAGGCAACCCGCTTAAACACACAACAGTTTTTTTTTTTTTTTTTTTTAATTATTGAATTAAAACAAAGTAATCCAACACCTATCACCCAGGTAAAAAACTAATTGCCCCCTTAAAATCTTAACTCTTAAAATCTGGTTGTGCCACCGTTAGCAGCAATATCTGCAACCAAACACTTCCAATAACTGGAGATCAGTCTTTCACTTACTTCTAGGAGTAGGATTTACTCCTTTGATTTGGATCATTGTCTTGTTGCATAATCCAGTTGTGCTTGAGTTTCAACTTATGGATTTAGCCCAGACATTCTCCTTCAGAATTTTCTGGTAGAGAGCAGAAGTTATGTTTTTTTAATTCTGTGCTTGGTTTACACCATATGTAACAGGACCTCTGTCTTCCAAACAGTTCCACTTTTGACTCATAAATACACAGAACATTCTCCCAAAGGATTTGAGGATCATCAAGGTGTGCTTTGGCAAAATTCAGACGAGCCTTGCTATTCTTCTGGGATAGCAGTTGTTTTCGCCCTGCCACCCTTCCATGGATGGCATTTTTGCCCAGTGTCTTCCTGAAAGTGGAGTCCTGAAAGTGAACAGTGACCTTTATTGATGCAAGAGAGGCCTGTAGATCCTTTTGAAGTTGTCCTTGGCTCTTTTGTGTCTTGCTGGATGACTAGCTGCTGTGCTCTTGGAGGAATTTTGGAAGGTCGGCCACTTCTGGGAAGGTTCACTATTGTGTAGAGTTTTTCCATTTGTAGATAATAGCCCTCACTGTGGTCCTTTGGAGTCCCAGAGCCTTTGAAATAGCTTTGTAACCCTTCCCAGACTGATTTGTTTCAATCTCCTTATAGTTTCTGGAATTTCTTTAAATTTTGGCATAGTGTGTTACTGGGTAAGACCTTTTAACCAACTTCATGCTGTTGACAAAGTTCTATTTAAGTGTTGAGTTGATTGAAAAGGGTTTGCTGTAATCAGGCCTGGTTGCATCTAGTCCAGCTGAAACCCATTATAAATGCAGTTCATAGATTTGAGGAATTAGTAACTATGAGGGCAAATGCATTTTCACACAGGCCCAGTTGGTATTGGATAACTTTTTTGCTTGAATAGATAACATTATCAATTAAAAACTGTGTTTTGTGTTTACTCTGGTTGCCTTTGATTTATCTTAGATTTTGTTTTAATTTCTGAAACAATCTAGTATGAGATATACACAAAAACAGAAGAAATGGGAAAAATACTTTTTCAAAGCACGGCCTAATCATTACCTCATTACAGAAACTAAAGACACACATCAGACACAATCTTTGCTCTGATAAGAGTTCAAAACTGTCCTTCAGCTAAACAAAACAAAACAAAACAAAAAAAACTACTTGCAAGCATGTGTTAAGCACTCAAATTCACAAATCTTGCCTTATAACCATGGCAGATTAATCTCCAGTATATTGATGCACCAGGAGTAGGAGGATTGGGGAGAAAAAGATGTATGTAAGCATCCATGGTGGTAAGCAGAAAAATAAGACAGCGATTGCTGTGATCGTCAAAATGACAAACTCTGAAGTTTCAAGGTGCCCGGTTGGTGATTTAGTGAAAGTTGCTGTAACTTCATTAGGTGGGTTTTATGGGATAAGCTGCATTGCAAAATGCACAGGCTGACAGTTTTAATAGAGGAAATCTTGGAAACTGCCACAAGCAAAATCCTTTCATCAGACTGTATTTGTGTATTTGCACAGTTCACATTTGCTACAGGAAAAAACAACTGCATATTTGACTATTTAATGAAACATTGTTTTGTTTCTCAGTAAGATACGATTTCTCTTGTTGTCCATCATAGTATATAATTAGACGAAGTACAAAGCAACCAAAAAGACTGCTGTCTGAGCAGTAGGGACGTAAATGAATACAAAGCATTATTCAAACTGAAACTTTATTTATCAATCTGTTAGAATATGTTGATGTAAATGCTGATGTTTTTTCGCCAGCCATCCTGAAATACAAATTCCCACTAGATTTACAAATGTTTTGTTAACTCTGATTTTCTTTGTACTCACGTGTTTATGTTGCTTAATACCAATCACCTGCAAAGAGCGTACAACACATTTGTATTTAGTGAGAACCACAAAACTCCATTAAAGAAAAAGTTCACAGAGAGCTGAACGCGCAAAATGATATAGAGAGAAAAGGAATTTCTCAGGTGGAAGTTATTTTGACTCACTTCTACGCAAATTTAAAAAATATTGCTTTGCAGTGTAACAGCACCAATAAAATCTGTAGACAGGTTGAATTATGTGAGCTAACATGAAAATGGTTTGATATGAAAACACCAGGGGGAAAACATATATCTTTACTGTACCCATACCCAGGTGACAATAGACACCAATGTTTAATTGTTTTGTGTCTAGGCCACTATTGGCAGAAGTCTTTGACAAGCAGACACACTTTTCAGCATCTCAAAAGCCCCCTCCCCGATGCAGTTGTAGAAAAGAAGGAGAGAACGTGTCATAAGGAAACTTGATATAGTTGGGAAAGAGCCCAATGATGGCACGCAGAACACTGAGGAGTATACAGCTTCATGTAGGTTGAATCATACCAGATTGGTCATTTATTACTCTTTGAAACATGCCAGTAGGAAAAAATCAAGCACTGACAAAACTTGGAATGTGCACAGAAATGGCACAAGATCATTGTGTTCAACAAATTAGAGTGTTGAACAGCATTAAAAGAAGATGCCTGGGCAAATGGAACGATTTATAAGCCAGGTTTCTTCCTCTGAAAAAAAATTATAAATATCCATTTCCACCTAAGCAGCATGCGTTAAATATTCCAGTGACCTAATGCCAGCTGAGCTACAGTGCAGACCAGCCCGTCCTCCTTTTATATACAGTCATGTGAGAAAATAAGTATACCCCATGGAAATTGTTGGCTTTTGTGACATATTTGGACAAGTAAACATTTGACCATCTTTGAAACAGTGCCTATTAATGAAGTTGATATACTTGAACAAAACCACAAGAAAAAATAGCATGTTCAATCATTTATTCAACAGAAACATCAATAGATGTAATATTCTGTGGAAAAAAGTAAGTATACCCTTGGCCTCAGAAGCTAGTATTGCCCCCTTTAGCAGAAATAACTTCTTGTAGGCATTTTACACAATTGCACACCAGGCTTGTTGGAATTTTTCACCACCCTTCCGCACAATATTCTTTCAGTTGCAAGATGTTTGAGGGTTTTCTTGCATGTACTGCGCATTTCAAATCCCCACACAACATTTCAATGGGATTCAAATCTGGGCATTGACTAGGCCTTCCACAACTCTCCATTTATTCTTTATGAGCCATTCCTTGGTGGATTTGCAAGTGTACTTTGGATCATTATCTTGTTAAAAGGTCCACTTTCGGACAGATGACCTCACATTATCTTCAAGCACTCTTTGATATGATGCAGAATTCATAGTTCAATCAATGAATGCAAGCCGTCCAATCCCTGAGGCAGCAAAGCAACCCCAAACCATTTCCACCACGCACCATGCTTCAAAGTTGGTGTGAGATAAATTGTGAAAATTACTACAAAATGTCAATTTTATGTGTAATTTGATAGAGTTTATTAACTTTATTAACAGGATCAAATGTTTGCTTGTCCAAATATGTCAAAGAACCCAACAATTTCCATGCAGTGTACTTTTTTCACATGACTATATATCTTTAGTCTTAACTAAACAATACATTTGTCTAAATTTCTGGATTTGTGTAATTGTTAATATTTTTTCATACTGAATATTTCTTTTGTTAGGACCATTTAATACAAAACAAATGGATTTAAAATTTTTTTACATTAATTCCACATGTATGCTTGAAATAAATAAGCTATTTAAACTGGACAGTATAATTTGTATAGAAAATTGCAGCAACTCATTGACAATTATACAATTGAATCATATAGGAAACACTTTTCCAAACTAACTGGATTTTTATGAATAGCAAATTTCTTGTGTAAATGTGCCTATGAATGATTTATAAAAATTCATATCCAAGTTGATAAATAAGGCGCAATATTCACAGAGTATGTGGTGTGGGCGGTTACTTTCATTTGCACACAAATGGTCAGTATGAAACTCCTTAGCACGAATGTGCTAAATGGATTTACAGCATTCATTCATTCATCCTTAATAACTGCCTGTTCAGGGTTGTGGTGGTTTAAATTTGGTGACTGCTTTGTTTAAATCTATTTAAATAGAACTGTCCAGAAAATATCACGGGTGAGTATAAACAAAAATAATAACTCTGCAAATGGGATTGAGAAAACATTCCCATTCACATCTCTAGCTGAGACTTGAGTGATGTAGCTTAGTACGAATGGTCAGAGATAAAATTAAAGACGTGGGTTTAAGATCAAAAGATGGATATGAGACAAGAGTTTAGGATTTCAGCTTTTATTTCCTGGTATTTACATCTAGCTGTGTTAAACAACATAAAACATACAACCTTTCATACAATGTTTGTGTAATGCCTCGGATTGACTCCCTATTTTCTCAGCTTTAAAATGGCTTGCTTTACTCCCATAACCAGCTCTCTAATCTTTATGTTGGCTTATCCTTTTTAATAACACATGTAGTCTTCACAGGTGAAACTGAGTTAGATGTTCAGAGGTTTTTGTTGTTTAAACAATCAGTCTAACAGGACTGTCATGTAATATCAGAGAAGGAATTCTGGACTACAGTTCCCAGCAGCCACTGCAGAGCACTGCATCACGGTCACATGACCATCTGCATCTGAATCACGTTCATGTTAACAAGCACTGATGTGTATATTAGCCACAGTTTGCACTGTGCTCCTTGTCTTGTGTTTGTCTTTCTTTATCGTTGTCTCTGTAGCTGTGTTTATGGTCTTTGTTTAATGTCTTTGTTTAATGTTTATTCCTAGCCTTAGTGATTTTGCCACTAAGTTCCTGTTTTGTGTTTGGTGGTATTTGTATTATCTGCACTTGCATCCATCTCTGCCTTTAAGTCATGACAGAACGAAAGTCCTGCAATGGATGCAGCAGAATTTTTCAGGATTCAAGAGGCCCTTTTTGAAAGGGAGAAACCATGGTGGGAGAACAAAGGGAAATTCTCCCTAATTAAAGCCAATCGGGAATGGCTCGATGTGATGTACTCCGTCATGGGGTATGCCAAAGGGGAGCCTTCCAACCAGGCTGGAACCCTACCTTCCCCACTGTGGATCTTGTACAGCATGCTGAGTCGACAGAGAATGTTGTTCAGCCTCCCTGCTCGTCTGAGAAAGCCGCTCAGCATTCTTCTTCAACTGAAGATGTTGCTCTGCTTCTCGGCCCGGCCAAGAGCTCCGCTTTTCTTCCCTGCTCCGCCTTGGACATCACTACACCAGGCTCCGCTCCAGACCTCGCTCTACCTTCCTTCTCGGCTGAGGATATTGCTCCGCCTTCCTGCTTGGGTGAGGACTTTTACTTTGCTTCGTGCCGTATGTAACTCCACCGTCATGCTTCACGGAGAGCATCGGTCCTCCCTCTGGCTTTGTGGAGAACTTTGCTTCCCCCTCTAGCTTCATGGGGAAAGTCACTTCTCCCTCAGGCTCTACCTTGAGCTTCGTTCCTCCTGCTGGCTGTGCAGTAGCCATTTCTCCGCATTCAAGCCAGGCCAGGGATATCATGTCATCTCTCTGCAGTGCGGAAGAGACCGCCCCACACCTGAACCTCAGAGTGCACGCCCAGTTCCTGTCTGAGGTTGACATCATGGCCAACCAAGTTCTGCTCATGCCTGGGTCTGCCGACACGGCCAACCAAGTTCTGCTCACGCCAGAGTCTGCGAACGCAGCCAACCAAGTTCTGCCTTCCTGTTCCGCTGAGGACGTTGCTCTGCCTTCTTGCACTGCTGAAGCTGATGACCCAGCTTCCCACACCTGGGTGCTGTTTATGATTTTTGTTTAATGTTTATTCCTAGCCTTAGTGTTCTTGCCACTAGCTCTAAGTTCCTGTTTTGTGTTTGGTGTTTGTATTAAAGCTATCTGCACTTGCATCCATCTCCGCCTCTAAGTTGTGACAAAGACACACCTAGGTAACAAGAAACATCTGTCAGTAACATATTTCAATATTTTTGTTCGCCCACAAATTGAATGGTCTGATACAAAATATGCTATGTTCTGTGTCATGTAACACATCCACATACACCAGGAAATAAAAGCTGAAATTCTTAGCCTTCTTCTCGTATTCATCTTTTGATCTCAAACCCAAATATCTTCAGTCTACATCATAAACAATTAATTGGCCTTGCTGTCCCAATAGTTTTGGCGGGGACTGTATTTAATTAAAAGCAAACAAAACAAAACCATTCAGATTTAGGCCAAACCCATTTCAGGTTTAAAGTATGAATACAGATACAGAAATGTATATTTGGAGCATTAAATGGAGGCTTGTGATTTCGTTGTCGTCGTCATCATCATCTGTACCAGTCTATCATAACATGTAACTGTCTAACTATTTATTTTGCTTGACATATATTGTAATCCCAGTATGGATGATTATGTCAGATTTCAGCCTTACAGGGGAATATAAGGAGTGACTCTGTGCCTGTGCATGACATCTTACATGCCTTTTTACCTCCTGTTTCTTTTTTGTATGATCAATCATACAATTTAGGTACCTCAAACTGAATAGTTTCAATAAATGAAACAATTTCAATAAACTGAACTCCATCAGTCACATGGTACACAACTACTGAAACAGGTTGCTTTTCTGAAGACTGTTTTAAAATGGAAATATGTAACATATTTATCATTTTTTCAAGTAAAAGTACACAAGGATCCAGAATATAAAATGCCATGAACGAAGGCTCCCTGTTCCTTTATTTAAATCAATAAAAGCCATTTAGCGGGCTACTTCTCGAGCATTTGTTATTTGCTTTATTTGCCAAAAAAACTGAAATGATTACCCCTGGTGTCAAATATATTAAACATTTAATCTAATAAAGTACCCATGATGCATTCAAGGAAAGTGCACTCTGCCCTTTGAGAAAACAATATTGTGGATATAGTACATTCGTACACTTTACCTTAGAGCTATCATACATATTCATAAAATTTTATTATAAAAGCTGCACTGGCAGGTTCACATCATTTCAAGTACTTTTCCAAATGTGGCTCTTCATCTAGTCTGTGTGCAAAAAGCAGAACAGCTCCTTAAACCTGATAGTATCAAATCTGGAATAAAAACATTTCTATCAAGACAACAACCTATTAGCAAAGCAAATTTGCTTTTATTCTAGTGTCATGGTAATTACTTACCACTTAATGCTTCTGATTATTTTAATTGTTGACAAATGCAAATAAGGTGGCCCTTAACACAACAATGTTAATAAAAATAAAAGTGTCACTGATAACTGTCTTGGTACCTGCAAAATATACATGAGAAACTGGATATTACTTCATGCTGTAGTGCCACTTTTTTTATACCAATATTCAATTAGACAATGCTACTTATAATATCAATACAGTCAGTATTTGATACACTATACGGCCAAAAGTATGACCTCATTTGATCAATCACACCTACAGTATGTCCTTGTTGAACATCCCATTCCAGATTTAGTCTCTTGTTGCTGTTATAATAACATCCATTTATCTGTGATGGCTTTCCACTAGACTTTGGAGCATGGCTGTGCAGATTTATGCTCATTCAGTCACAAGAGCATTAGTGAGGTCAGGCACTAGAAGAGTCCTGGGGTGCAGTTCAACCCAAAGGGTTGAGGTCAGGGCTCTGTTCAGACCACTCAAGTTCTTCTAGTCCAACCTTAGCAAACCATGTCTTAATTGAACTTGCTCTGTAAACAGGGTATTGTCATTGTCAAGTTTGGAAATCTTAGTTCCATCCATCCATCCATTTTCCATACTGCTGTTCCTCATGGGTGAGCCTGGAGCCTATCCCAAGGAACTCAGGGCACAATGCAGAGGACACTCTGGACGGTGCCAACCTATTGCAGGGCACAATCACACATTATGAACTGGAAATGCCAATTAGCCTACAACACATGTCTTTGGACTGGGGGAGGAAACCGGAGTACCCAGAGGAAACCCCCAAAGCATGGAGAGAACATGCAAACCTTGTGCACACAGGGCAGAGGCAGGATCCAAACCCCCAACCTTGGAGGTGTGATGCAAACATGCTAACCACTAAGCTACCTCTTAATTCCAGTGAAGGGATTTCTTAATGTTACTGTATACAAAGACATCCTATACAATTGTGTGCTTCCAACTTTGTGGCAACAGTTTGGTAAAGGTTCACATATGGGTGTGATGGTTAGGCGTCCACATCCTTTTGGATATACAGTGTATTTTATTTGCTTTGATATCAGTCTGGTGAAAAATTCCAACCCCAGTTGAACAAACCTTGCATTCCTGAGTTTGCTAATTAAACCAAAGTGTCCAAACTGTCTGCCCATCTCTGCAGCAATGTGTGAATAAATGTGAGGCAAGAAATCAATATCGAACACTTTTTTTTTAAAGATTAAGTTGTAACTTAATTGCTCAGTAGAACTTTAAAAATAGGTTACCCTTTCAAGGTTAAGTCATAATGTTATCTCCCTGTACAACTGTCAGATTACAGAAACTGATACTTGCACACAACCTTGGGGTAGCTCTGGACAACTGACTGTCTTTCTTGCCTCATATTGCTAACCTGACTTGGTTATGCAGGGTTTTCCTTTACAACCTCATGAGGGTCCGGCCATTTTTATTCAGAGAGGCCACTCAAGTGCTTGTTTAGTCCCTTGAAATCTCAAGACTAGACTACTGCAACTTGGTTCTGGCAGATCGACCTCTGCATGCTACCCAACCCTTGCAATTGATCAAGAATGCAGCTGCAAACTTGTTTTTAATTTCTCCAAGTTCTCCAACATTACCCTATTCCCTTCATCTTTAGTTGCCCAGATCAGATGTAAACCACTGATGCTGGCCTACAAAGCCAAAAATGGACCAGCCCCCAACTATCTCAAGCCAATTGGTGTTGGAATGAACAACTTTTGGCTGTCTGAATTGCTAAGTTACTACCTTATTTCTCTGAAAACTACCACTTCACCAAGCACTTGAATTAACACCTATAGGAGAAGTTGCAGACAAGTTGGATAAGTGTTGGAAAAAATCCAAAAGCCTTGGATCAGACAGTAGGTTACCTATCATGTAAACTATAATATGTGCAAACCACTCATCAGAATGTGCTTTCAAATCTCCCATCAAACAATGTGATGGTGCATTGTCTTCCTGAGATAAGGCCATTGCAAAAAAAAAAAAAAAGGAAAAACATATCATCTATTACTCATAGCTTTCCAATTGTTTCAAACAACCACAAACACTCAGGGCTTTCAGAATTCTCAGAAGCATTTCTGATAAAACATGAACCAGGCACTGGTAAATCCTGGCTTAATGGATCCAGTGCTAGCAAATCACGCTCATACACTTCCAACTCTAATTTGTTTTGCCAAAGAGAAGAGTGTTTTCTGAGATATTGTGATGTTATCATGACAAATTTGTTTGTCTATGTGTGATAGTGCAGTTGTGAAAGTTCTCTGAAGACAGCATTAACCTGTACTCTTCCTGAGTGAAGATGGGAATGGCAGAGGGCTGCAGGACGGTAATTTCCACCAGGGTCTCATTGGACTTCACAGGCTCCCCGTCATCATAAGCAATAATCGCCAGCTTCAGGGGGACAAGAGAAAATCAATTTTAGAACAAAACTAGAGGCATTAAAAAAGTAATACAAAGAACAATATAATTCTTCCAAGGCAGGAGATGGGATGCAGCTGCACAAACAACAGATGTTGGAAAAAGAGTTTTTGTAAAAAGCTTAGAGTTCTGTGATATTCGAGGTGATATATGTACTCACAGTAAATTTGGTGTTGGGCTCCTCATTGAGATTGACCCTGGTGAGAATATTTCCTGTGTCCTCCTCTACTTCAAAGATGCTGGCACTGTAGGGGAAGTGCTCCAAGTCCACTTTGTAGTGCACTCGACTGGCTGCTGTGCCCTTTGAGCAAAAACATAAATACACTTGAGATACTATGCTAGAATTTCAGCCCTGGTACTAGCTTTTTAGTCTACAATTTTAATTGCTGTCCTTTACAAAACAGAAATTACTGTAAGCAATTTAACTCTTTTTACCAGAGTTAGACGTCACACTCCATTGACGTCACACTCCACAGTAGTGGTTAATGGCTCATATAGTAGACACTTAAGGCTTTAAGACTTTTTCATAAGTATTTATTTTTTTGTTTTATTTAGTCTACTATGTTTAAATATTATAATATTATTGTGGCAGTGGTATACTGTATTTTACTATATATAAAAAAGCTTTAGTTGTGTTGTCTGTTTTATCTCTGTACCAATGTTATTGTTGAAATGATTTGTCCAGCAGGGGGCTCACACCCCTCCCCTTTCTCATCGCCCTGCTCACCAGCAGCTAAACAGAGTCACATTACTCTACACACAGAAACCCAACAGTGTCCTGACTTATCTTATAACAGACCTGCAGTGATACAATAATCTATTTGCTAATACTGATTGAAAACGTTTAAGTAGATTTCCATTCTGCTGGCAGAATGAAACACCAGTGTACCATGAGAAGGGGTTAATGGAGTAAATATGAGATGACTCAGAATGTCTCATGATCTAATGATCTTTTCTCCTTAGATGTTAGTTTTGAAAATGACTTTTGTTCTCAGTTCAGTCAGTGTCCTACGTTGCCTTTATGATCTGTGCAGTGACAAGCCTTACTCCTGTTAGCTTACTCCTGAAAAGACAAACATGCAAATGTTTGTCAGAGCAAATAAAATCTTTGATGTTTTTAAAATTCTTTACAAGATATAAGAACAAGATAAAGTACTTCTAGCATTTTTAAAACATAAACACTGAGAAGCTACAATAGAAAAAAAACTATAAATCTATCATTCCAGACATATGAGCAATTCTACACATAAATAAATGCTGTTCCAAGCTTTTCTTGGAAGGATAGGATGTTTTTATGCTGTAGCATTACAATTTCCCCTTCACTGGAACTACAGTGGTGCTTCAAAGTATGTGAACCCTTTAGAATTTTCTATATATCTCCATAAATGTGACCTAAAACATCATCAGATTTTCATACAAGTCATAAAAGAGAACCCTATTAAACAAGACAAAAATATTATACTTGGCCATTTATTTACTGAGGTAATGATCCATTATTACCGGGCTTGGGGAGTAACTGAATACATGTAAGGGCATTACGTAATCAGGATACAAAAAACTGGTAACTATAATCTGTTACTGTTAGGTCAAAAAACAAAGTAATCAGATTACAGGTACATTTTGTAAAAAAAAAAAAAAAAAAAAAAAAGGAATTCTATTAGGATTACAATTTTTTTTTTTTTTCATTTAAAAGGAATTAATATTTGATGTAATATGTTTGATTGGCTCACATGAGCAACCTCCTGGTGCATGCACAAATAAATTTTGCGCAAAGTTATTAGATGAACACGAATTGTTCTCTGAAATGCTTTTGTTAGGGTGACCATACATCCTCTTTTTCTCGGACATGTCCTCTTTTTCGAACCTTAAAAAAGCATCCAGCCGGGATTTCTAAATTGGAGAAAATGTCTGGGATTTGGCTTTAGATTCATTATGATGTGCTTATGGTCTAATACTGCATTATGCGTGCGCATATTTGCATTGCTTTAATCTCTTTCTCTACTTCCCACCTTCTCGCACACCAGCTGGTCGATTATAAAAGCCTACTCTCAGCGAATTTGGGAAGGTGAAGTGCTGTTGTGAACGACATCAAACAGTTGTTTGACTATAGTCGAAACAATGCCCATGGCCATATAAGGTCATTTTTAAGTTCATGTTATCCCATTGCTTCGTATTACATGGCTATTCAAATGTGTAAATAATGGAAGGTACATTCACGGCATCTAATATTTTATTTTATTCCATGGACATTCAAAATATTGTAGGAAAAAATGTAAAACGTGGGCAAAGTGAAACCAATTTGATTTATATAATAGTGTGTCTTTTTCAGTGTACTAAAGTCTGCATTCATAGTAACACTGTTTTGAATGCTATTAAGATACCCGGAAAAAAAAAAAGGCGTCCTCTTTTTGGAAAACCAGAATATGGTCACCCTCGCTTTTGTGATGTAATATTACACCCTCATGAGGGAGAGTGCTCTTTTATTTATTTATTTTATTAAAACAAATCCAAACAGTGAACATGATTTTAAGCTCTAAAATAAACTCTAAATAAAAGTATTTTAGATCACATTTCGTTTCTCTTGACTTTATTTACTTATGTGACCTTTGAGTAATCCAAAAATATTTGAAAAATCCAATCAGATTACATTACTTTCATATTGTGATACTTGGATTACGTTGCTGATTACACTTTTTATGAAGTAATTTGCAACTGTAATAGAATACATTTTAAAGTACCCCTCCAACTGCTGATTATTATACATCTGTGAGTGGCAAAAGGATGTGAACCTCTAGGATTAGCAGTTAATTTGAAGGTGAAATTAGTCAGGTGTTTTCAGTCAATGGGATGACAGTCAGGTGTGAGTGAGCACCCTGTTTTATATAAAAGAACAGGGATCTATCAAAGCCTGATCTTCACAACACAAGTTTGTGGAAGTGTATCATGGCATGAACAAAGGTAATTTCTGAAGACTTCAGAAAAGGAGTTGTTGATGCTCATCAGGATGGAATAGGTTATAAAACCTAGTTTGCACTCTACCAATCCACAGTCAGACAGATTGGGTACAAATGGAGGAAATTTAAGGCCATAGTTACCCTCCCCAAAATGGTCGACCAACAAAGATCACTCTAAGACCAAGGAACCCAAGGTAACTTCTAAACAACTAAAGGCCTCTCTCACATTGGCCAATGTTAATGTTCATGAGACCAACATCAGGAGAACACTGAACAACAGGTGCACATGGCAGGGTTGCAAGGAAAAAGCCACTGCTCGCCACAATGAACATGCCCATCTGCAATTTCCTTTGATCATGTGGACAAGCCAGAAGGCTATTACAAAAATAATTTGTTGATGGATGAGACCAAAATAGAACTTTTTGGTTTAAATGGGAAGTGTTGTAAATTCAAACGCCCGCACTGTCAAGCCACCACTGTTGGGCCCTTGAGCAAGGCTGTTAACCCTCAACTGCTCATATGTATAAATAAATGTAAGTTGCTCTGGATAAGGGTGTCTGCTGTGAACATTATGTTTGGAGAAAGGAAAACACTGCATTCCAGCATAAGAACCGTATTGTAGTTTGGGCCTGTTTTGTCACATCTGGGCCAGGATGGCTTGCCATCATTGATACAACAATGAATTCTGAATTATACCAGCAAAATCTAAAGGAAAATGTAAGGACATCTGAACTGAATCTCAAGAAAAAGTGGGTCATGCAGGAAGACAATGACCTTAAGCACACAAGTGATTCTACCAATGAATGGTTAAAGAAGAATATTGTTAATGTTTTGGAATGGCCAAGCAAAGTCCTGATCTTAATCCAATAGAAATGTTGTAGAAGGACCTGAAGCAAGCAGTTCATGTGAGGAAACCCACCAACATCCTAGAGTTGATGTTGTTCTGTACTGAGAAATCGATGTGCAGGACTGATCAACAGTTACTGGAAACATTTAATTTCACTTATGGCTACAGAAGGGGGACACACCAAGTACTAAAATCAAAGGTTCTTGTACTTTTGCGACTCACACATAGGTAATATTGGATAATCTTCCTCAATAAATAAATGACTGAGCATAATATGTTTGTCTCGTTTGTTTAATTGGGCTCTCTTTATCTACTTTTAGGAGTTTTAGGAAAAGCGTTGGGGTTACGCATGTAACCCTATTCCCTGAGAAGGGAAAGAGATGTTGCATTTAGCATAACAGTAGGGGAATGCCTTGCGCGCGTGACCAGTATCTGAAGCTTGTGTAAAATCATGCCTCTACTTATAGGCCTGCCATAATCAGGTGACGTGGCAATTAAGCGCGTCGCATGATATATATATGGCACCTGTGAACCATACCCCCAGCCTCTATTAACTGAAGCGAAGACGCAATTCACAGGCCTGCCCTGGTATGACAGTGCTATGCAACGTCTCGTTCCCTTCTCGGGGAACAGGGTTACATGCATAACCCGGACTTTCCCTTTCAAAGGGAACTTCGACATTGCATTTAGCATAACAGTATGGGAACGGGAATACCCACTCTGTTATACCGAGGGTATGGCCTGTTCAAAAATACCCAAGCCCGAGGGTCACTGCAAGACACTGGAGCCCAGGGTGGAATGAATATCCAGGCTGTAATAACGAATGAATGTGTGTGGCGGAGACCACCCTGCAGCCGCACACACATCCTGCAAGGATACCCCTTTGGACAAAGCCTTCGAGGAGGCGACCGCACTAGTGGAATGAGCTCTTATGCCCAGAGGCGTGGCGAGACCGCGTGCCTCATAAGCCATAGAGATTGCTTGTACTATCCAATTCGAGATGCGCTGCTTTGACATGCATCACCTTTACTGTCGCCGCCAAAGCAGACCAGCAGCTGCACCGACTTACGCCACTGGCCAGAGCGGTGGACATAAGTACAGAGAGCCCTTACTGGACACGGCAGGTGCATTCTCTCTTGTTCCGGTGTGAGGAACGGAGGAGGGCAGAAAGCCTCCAACACCACAGGGTGGGCAGCCAATGTAGGCACTTTAGGAATATAATCCGGCCTAGGATACAGGAAGGCCTTGGCTAATCCAGGGGCAAAGTCAGGCAGGAAGGGGCAACAGAGAGAGCTTGTAGATCTCCCGCTCGATTGAGAGATGTCAGGGCCAGCAGAAGACCTACCTTTAGAGTCAGAAGCTTCTCAGAGGCTGACTCTAAGGGCTCAAATGTTGCCCCTGACAGACCTTCCAGGACCATAGAAGTTCCCAGGAAGGTATGCGCGGCCTGCAGATGGGCCTCAGCCACCTGAGACCACGCATAAACCTCGAAGTTAGAGATTGTTGCCCCACAGAGGCTCCATCAACAGGGGCGTGGCTGGCCGAAATGGCGGCCATGTAAACCCTGATTGTAGAAGGAGCCCACCCTGCTGAGAAATGTTCTTGTAAGAACTCCAAACTGTAGCTATTGTGCAGTTCACTGGGTCTACATTGGATACCTGCGGATGGGCATCTCCCAAGGAGTGCCATCTCGCAGGGATATTATCTCTCAGAACCATATTCGAGCTAGCCAATAAGGTGCTACTAGCAGCAGACATAGACTGTCTTGGCAAACTCTCGCTAGAACTTGTGGGAGCAGAGCGATGGGGGGAACAGCGTACAGATGTGACCTCGGCCACATGTGCACCATGGCATCCAGCACGAATTGTGCGGGAGGAATGAGGGCGAACCACAGCGGGCCATGTGTTCGTCTCCTCGGAGGCGAACACATGCCATCCCGCTTGGCCAAACCTCACCGTATGGACTCCACCACTAGTGGATGGAGCCACCCTGCTCCAGATGAGGGCTGCACCAGAGAATGTGAGCTGGACAGCTGTCTAAGACTGCACTCCAGCCCGTGAGGGTGGTGTCTCTCATTACCGTCTTGCGCTAAGGAGACACCCCTAGAGTGTGACCCAAGGCTAGAAATCGGGGACACCCAAATTCTCAGAGCACGTAGGCATCGCCACGTGACACTGATTATTCTCAGAGGTTTCATCCTTGGACGAAACCCCCAACTTCTCAGCCACCACTGAACGGTCTCCTGTGCAATAGGCCCATAAATGCCAATAGTCTCCAAAGATCAAGCTTCATCCTGCTCAGTGTTAATAGGATTGACCCTACGCCTGTTGGGGATAGACACGCCCTCATCATAGTAGAATCCTTATAACCCCTAGAAAAATTGTCCACTGCACTGGTTAAAGCATACTTTTCCGAGATTCAACCTGAGCCCCAAGCTCTTCATGTGGGCGAGAACAACATCTCAATGTTGAACCGCCAGTTTCCTGGATCGTGCTAGAATTAACCAGTCGTCCAGGTAGTTTGGTACACAGATGCCCTGGAGTCACACTGGAGCCAGAGTGACATACATGGGGATAAAGCTAGCGATATTTCTATGTGGAAATATACACCTTTTAGATATATCGCCACAAACCAGTCCTTGAAGTGAATCTGTGGCACGATAAGTTTGAGCGTCAGCATCTTGAACCTGTATGTCCGAAGAGTACGGTTCAGATGACACAGATCTAAAATTGCCCGCATACTCCCATCTTTTTTGTGGACCAGGAAATAATGGCTGTAAAAACCTCCCTCCCTTAGGGAACGGGGTACATGTTCTATGGCCCCATTGTCCACATTACTTCCTGTGCTAACACTGGGGTCTGGTTTGTGCTGACTACTGTTGTGAGCACACCTCTGAACCGGGGCGGGGGGTCGAACTATAAATTGGACCCGGTAACCCTTTTCTACGGTAGACAGAACCCATGGAGACACATTTGGCAGTAGTTTCCACGCTGCCCAATGGTCTTTTAGTGACGTTAACTATTCCACATTCTATTGGAGGGAAAGCATCAAATTTTTGTTGCCCTGTGACAGCTCGCTGACCAGAGAACACTGAAAACTTGGGAACCGCCTTGGCTAGGGGAGGCCCTACAGTAGCACTGGGGCCACGTGCCCTAACAACCTCATGTCCCCTGATACGTCCCTCCACGGCCCCTCAGGACCGCTCTTCTTTCCCTGCTTGGCCTTTATGACCATTCTCAGATCAGGCCGAGTAGCAGACCGCGACTGTGGCTGCGGGTGTTGGCGGGCTGCCATACTCGCCTTCTGGGTCTCCCTTGCACTTGTGTTGGCCGGGGCTCCACTCGTGGATGCCCGGGTGAGCTTGAGACAACAGGGAAGGAGCTGGCTTTTTTGAATGCTGCCATATGTCAAGCTCACTCAGCAGGTCTGCTTGGTAGGCCTGCAACACTATCATTGTCTGCAGTGACCCATAAGCAAGACTACTACTGCATAGGCTTGCCCACCCATGCCTCGGCTGCCTTACACGGTGGTTTGGATGCAAAGCTGGCCCCCCAATTACCTGCCGTCGATGGCACGCAAGTGCCTCCTCCACCTTCAGCATAGCTAAATAGCCATGCCGTTCATTCCCCACAATGGCTGAATAATCCAGCATCATAGGGTTATAAATATGTCTTATGCATGGTTTTCCCCCAGAAGCCTGATATTTTGTCATGCACTTCTGGGAGACAGGGGAGTTTCTGCAGTGTGAGGGATTTACTTTCATTGGGGAGAAGAAGGCTCATCCAGCCTTAGTAATCACTTCAAGCAGCTCTTTATTTGCTGCTCTCAGTTTTTAGCACATCCTTCTGGCTCCTTGGAGTCAGAGAGAAACTTTTACTATTATTTTTGTGTGTTCTTTCCCCCCCTTTTGGCTTTCCATAGAAGGAGGAGATGTGATGCGAGCTCGCAACGCGAGCTCCATATCCAGCAGAGACACGAACCAGGAAGACAGAGCAAGAGATAGAGCAGCACTCGTCTCCAGCTCCTCTTCCAGATCCATAAGAGATCCCCCGAACCTGAGACGGCTAGCTACCTCGGCAGCGGCCGGCCCAGATCTGCAAGGCTCTGAAACCCAACATTTAGAGATTTTAAGAAAATATCGAGTAGAAATGAAGCGTTTTTGTCACACAAACAACAGACATGCAGTATCGCTGAAGATAATAAGGCTGGCGGCGAGGTTCACAGGTGCAATATATATATATATATATATATATATATATATATATATATATATATATATATATATATATATATATATATATATATATATATATATCATGCGACGCGATTAATTGCCATGTCACCTGATCATGGCAGGCCTATAAGTAGAGGCATGATTTTATACAAGCTTCAGATACCAGTCACGCGCGCAAAGCATTCCCATGCTGTTATGCTAAATGCAACGTCGAAGTTCCGGGAACTGATGTTGTAGATCATATTTATGCAGAAATATAAAAAAATTTAAAGTGTTGACAAACTTTCAAACACCACTGTAAGAAACCCAAACATGTTCCAGCATGTTTGGGTCTCTGTGCATTAAGCGAGCTCCATGAAGACATTTCCTAGTTCAGTATGGAAGAACTTGAGTGCACTATATTATGTCACAGTTGTTCATTCGTAAAATGAATAGCCTTGACATTAAAAACTCACTTTCCTTCAGTTTTCATTTCAAGCTTGAAAACTAATTGACAAAAACAAATCGAACTGTATGCTGAAACCTGCTCATACATCATGTCTGAAGCAGAAGCTGTCATAACAATACGAAATATATATACTATATATGAAATATATATATTGCATGTTCCCTTCCTGTTGCTGTTTTTCAAGAGGTTTTTTTTTTTTTTTTTGAAGCTGACATGCTTTGTTGGGCTGTCATGGAGCAATGCGGGGCTTCAACCCCACTGTGCCACAGACAATATGGATAATGAAGGAAAGTGATAAAGACAATGGGTGGGCTTCACCCTCTCAGCACTGCCACGATCCCAAATTCATTCATCCACCCTCACATAGAAGAGATACATCCTCCAATAGTGCCGGTTTTCTTAGACGCTTAATCCTTAAATGACTCTTACTAATGGTGAAGTACTCACGGTGAATAGAGCAAGCTGCGGGGACTAAAAACATGACTGTAACTCTGGCATGCCGTGTCTTGTCAAAGTTCACATTCTCTTTCATTCACTTTCCGTCGTCACCATCTCTGCATGTGGTAGATTCTTATTAATATCAATCCCTTTCTGTCAGCCTGTCTTTTTAATTTATAATTGAACATAATTGAAGATATAATTACAGCTCACCTATTATAAGAATTAAGCAAATTTAAAGAAAGTATGTAGGCAGGCAAAGTTTAAAAAAAAAATTAATTGGTTTTACTTTAGTATTGAGTGACGACAGCTTATGAATAAAACACGAGGTTAAGGACGGTAATGCAAATATCCGAGTACATCTGAGTGCAGTTCGAACAAAAAAAAACGACTGTCCAACGATTCCCACCTCAGCCAAAACGAAACTAATTTGTGGATCATAGCCGTTGCCATATATGTTCACAACAACAAGTCATAAAAAACAGTCCTGCTATGAACAGTTTGCTACAATTATGCAAGATGGCATGACTAAAGCAACTTGGACAGTTCAAAAGGAACCCAACAATTCAATACTGTAAATGGACAATTTATTGATTACTATAAAATCCATAATTCATCACTGACAAGATAAAGTAATTCAGTGATGTCTAGTGCATCAACAATTGTACTAAAATGAGGATATATCACACTGGACAAGGGTATCTGCCAAATTCTGTGAATATACCCTATTCCAGATTTAGTTCCCCTTCGCTGTTATAATAACCTCCACTCTTCTGGGAAGGCTTTCCACTAGATTATGGAGCATGGCTGTTGGGATTTGTGATCACTCAGCTACAAGAGCATTACTGAGGTCAGGCTCTGATGTTGGGTAAGGAAGCCTGGGGCACAGTCTGTGTTCCAGTTCATCCTAAAGGTATTCAGTGGGGTTGAGGTCAGGGTTCTGTGCAGACCACTCGAGTTCTTGCACACCAAATTTTGCAAACAATGTCATCATGGACCTCACTTTGTACACATTGGCATTGTCATGCCGAAACATGGTTGGGGCCCATAGTTCCAGTGAAGGTAATTTATAATGCTACAGCGTACAAAGACATCTTATACAATTGTGTGCTTCCAACCTTTCGGCAACAGTTTGGTGAAGGCCCACATATGAGTGTGATGGACAGGTATCCACATACTTTTGGTCATATAGTGTATGAAGAGCTTGAAGCTGTGAGAGTCACTTGTAGGAGTAGCTTTTGACCTTTGCTCCAAGATGGCACCAATGTATCTGTCGGCATGCAGTCTCTCTTGTCTTTCCTGTCTATTACAGTTTGTTGTATCTGTTATGTCTGTTTGTCTGGCATCTATGCTGTTTTTACTTTGTATCATACCACACTGGTATTGTGTAGACTCAGTGTTGACCTACAATCATCAACCTTTGCTTAACATCAAAAGCTGTATGGGAGCTCATCTGTGATTTTGTCCCGCTCTGAATTCTCATTTTCAATCCTCGTCCAGCCAACCCGCGGTGGAGTGTGCTCGCCGGCTACCTTGCTGCTTTCCTCCTTTAAGGAAGTGCTGCAGGATGAAAGGGAATTGTGGTTGTGTTTGGGTGCGAATCAGCCGGGCAATTGCTTCCTCCATACAATTGATGAAGCTTCCCTTGGTTACTATAAGCCTGGAGGGACTCCACTTGAAGCAACGGTCATGGGATTACAGAAATGTTTTTCATCTGCCTATATTCCCGGAATTCCTACTCTCTTCTAATTGCTCTGCTCCTCCACAATTATGGATTCATCAGAGAAGAGTGATCTGTTTAAATCTCTGCCAACTGGATTTCTTTTGACTGGATCTGGCCTCAATACCTCAGTCTCCTCTGAAAATGGCCCTTGTTAATGCTATGTCCGTGTGCAACAAAACTTTTGTTTTAAATGACTTTTTTCTGCCAGACATAACTTGGATATTTTTTTCCTTACGGAGACCTGGGTTAGTGCTGGTGAGTCAACAGTCTACGAGGAACTCTGTCCACCGAACTGCTGTTTTATTAGTACTCCAAGGTCTGCTGGCAAGGGCGGTGGGGTTGCTATGGCTTTTAAACAATCTGTTACACCATGGCCAGCAGAGGGCACTGGCTCGACTCCTGACGGGACACGTGACATTGTTTTTGTTTGCTCGTGTCCGGATTGAGCATTTCGTAGTAAGTGATTTTAATTTGCCCCTGGTGTCCATGCTTTGAGTTGATCATGTTCTTTATTTAAAGGCCTGGGTGACTGAGCACTTCGCTCAGTATTATATCATGTCTTTAGCGCATCCTGGTTAGTATCGTTTGTTTTCCATGCCTCGAATGTTCTCATTTCCTGGTGAAGACCGCGTTTACTTTAATCGTGAGTTTTGTGTCTAATAAAGACTGTGACCTGCATCCGCCTCCAGTCTACAGTCTACATTTAGTAACACAATCACTTAATGTACGTACAGTTTCTGTTGGGATTTATTCGCCATTTGAGGTACAGTGTGTTGCGTTAGAGTCGACCTCTTCTTCGCTATTCTGTGTTTTGATCTATGGGCCACCTAACCTGGACAGTACTTTTTTAAGTGATTTTTCTGAATTTTTAACTTCTATTGTTCCATTGTATGATTGTATGTTATTATTGAGTGATTTTAATGTACATGTCTGTTGCCCTAGTCGACCTATGGTTACTGAATTTTGTAATGTCTTGGATTCCTTTGGTCTTATTCAACATATAAATCAGGCAACACATGTCCTTGGTCATACTCTAGACCTTATATTGTCATATGGAATCGCTGTTAATAATGTTAATATTGAAAATGCTTCCTTCTCTGATCACAAGCCCATTGTTTTTAATGTCCCTGCTGTGAGCTCTGCCGTTGTGACTAGGCCTTCAGGCTATTACTCCGTTTTATTAATTCACTCACTGCCTCTTAGTTTAGTGAAAGTTATCTAGCTAATGCTGGTGAAAAATCTATCTTAGGTGCTGCAGAGTATTCTTCTGGGCCTGATGATTTGATTACCTTATTTTACACATTTTGCTCTAATATTTTAGCTCTTTTCAAGCTTAAACAACCAAAGCAAAAGTCTTATTACTGGCTGGATGATAATACTGGTTCTCTCAGACAGGCTTGGCATAAAGCAGAGATGGAAGCATGATCGTTTAACTGTGTCCTTTGAGATTTTTAAAGATTGTCTGTTTAAGTTTCAGAATGCAACAAAGTCAGCTAGGTCTAGGTATTTTTCTGATTTAATAACTACACACTGTCATAGACCTAAGATTTTATTCACCACGATTAATTCAATAATTAATCAGAGTTGTCAATTCCATGGGGAATCGTCGGTTGAACTTTGTGAGAGATTTTTAATGTTTTTTGCTGATAAGGTAATAGCCATTCATTCTTCCTTCACAGTCCGCAGACCTGTCCCTGAATTCGCTGGCTTTACCAGTTTCCTTTTATCATTTTCAACATGTTTCTCTAAAGGAACTGTGTGATCTGCTTAACTAGATGAAAATAACTTCCACTTCACTTGATGTTGTTCTCTCTGAGATTATAAAAGCAACTTTTTCCGTAATTGACCCCAGTATCCAGGTGTTGATGATCTTTGGATGCTGGGGTGGTCCCGAATTGTTTTAAGCATGCTACTGTTCAACCTTTGCATAAGAAACAGGGTTTGGATGAAATTTGCCTTAATAATTATCGGCCTGTCTCTAAGCTATCTTTTCTGTCAAAGCTGTTAGAGAAAATTTATCCTGTTTTTAAATTCGGTTATTGGAACCTTTACAATCTGGTTTCAATGCTTATCGTAGCACAGAATCTGCTTTGTTAAAAGTGTCAAATGACATTTTACTGGCAGTGGATGCTGGTAAAAATACTGTGTTGATGCTACTAGACCTTACAGCTGCCTTTGATACTGTAGAGCATAACATTCTTCTTTGGCACTTAGAGCATTTGGTTGGTATCAAGGGTACTGGGAATAGCACAATTAAAATTCTCCATGGCCAAGTCAGTGATTTACACAACAAATGAGCCCTGTTAAAAGGGCAAAGTGTTTCATTCTAAGAAGGATTATTTCATACCACTTCATTGAATGATTATCGCTCAAGCTGTATATGGGATTTTGTTAACTGCATATCACATTGAAAAAAAAAAATCTTAGTTAAGTCAGAAAATTAGAGTGGGGACTCCCACTACTGAAAGCCCAGCAGACTGTCATTACTTTTGCAATTGTAATTTACAACTGAAAAAAAGACTTATGGAACAGAGATTTTAGGCTTCAAAATACCCAGAAGTACCCATAAAAAAAAACAACCTCACACTCAGGAAGCAATGGGAAAGAGTGTAATTTGAAGAGAAATAACATTGGGTGCTGTTCAATTGCAAAATCCTTTCTGTTTCATTCATGAACGGAAACTACTTGAGGTTATAGACAAGAGCCGAGACTTGAGTTCCTGAGGGTATAGACAACTGGAATTGTATTGGAAGGCTAACACTTTTGCACACAAACATTGCGCCCTTGAGCAAACTAATTAGTCCCAAATAGCTCCTCAGCTGCTGAGACATAGAGCTTCTGGCTGTCACTACTCTCCTTTTCTTCCTTAGAGGCCTCACTTGTAAAAGACAATATGTGCTCAGTGCACTTTTTCTCTTTGCACTCTCAGTAAAACAGAGATTAAAAATTTATAGGTGATGTATGGTCACAGATATCATGGGGCACATTTAATGCGTTGATTAAAGTTTCAAAAACAGACCTGGTGAGTTATCTCAGATTAGATTCTCACTTGTCTGCAAATATAAGAATCAACAAATTGGCTTTTCAGCCAAAAGAGATTAACCAGAACACTTTTTATAGAACATAGAACATAGAGTTTGATGTTTTGGCCTATATTTCTACAGTTATGAGTCACCTAGTCAACACAATTTTTCCGTTCGGCTGAATAAAAATGCACTGAAGATCATGCACTTCTGTATAATATGCATAATATGTTAAACCTACTTTTAATGTGGATTTAAATAGGCCAACAGAGTTGGTGCTACAAGTGTATTAACAGTATGGTTTTCATTACAATGAATTCATGTGAACTCAGTGTTTGTCATCAAGGAATGTGATGATATCTGCTTTAATTATCATGGTATATTTACATTTACATTTATTCATTTAGCAGACGCTTTTATCCAAAGTGACTTACAAATGAGGAGATACAAGCAAAGTGATATATCAAGCGGAGAACAATACAAGTAGTGCTACCAAGATCTTTTAACTGAGTTCTAGAAAAGCAAAGTGCGCAGAGTAGAGGTGTAGTAATTTATTTTTATTTTTTTTTTTTTGATCATAGAATTTTTATTGGAAATTTGCATTTTACACATTACAACACCACACCCCAACAAAACAACCACAGCCAAAACCAAAAGAAAGGGGGAAACAAAAGACAATAACAAACAAACATTCAAAGGAAAAACACACACACACACACACACACACACACAAAAGGTAAGATAATTAGTGTTTACCGTCTGCCTCTCCTCAATCCACCTCCAGGGTGTGTACATCATTAAAGTAGGTAATAAATTGTTGCCATTTTTCCAAAAATGAGTCACCCCTGCCGCTGATGATGTACTTGATTTTTTCAAGTTTTAAAAAGAACATTAAGTCTTTAAGTCAGACTGATATAGAGGGGGGTGTTGGAGAGGTCCAAGACAACAATATTCTGCGCCGAGCAAGTAACGATGCAAAGGCCACAACACTAGCTTGTTTATGGTTCAGAGGCTGCCGTTGAGATAAAACACCAAAGATGGCAATTAAAGGACAGACATCCAATTTGATTTTAAGAACGTTGGACATAGTTTTAAAGAAAGAGTTCCAAAAGTTCTGCAGTTTGGGACAGAGTGCAAACATATGACTGAGGTTACAGGGCAAAAGTTTGCATTTTTCACACATGTGAGGGACATTGGGATATATTTTAGACAGTGTACTCCTAGAGAGGTGTGCTCTGTGGACCACTTTAAATTGTATGAAACTCAGTCTAGCACAGGATGTGGTGGTACGTATATTATCTAACGCTCTGCCCCAGTAATTATCCTCAAGCTCCAGGCCCAATTCCTCTTCACAAGCACTAATGGTTTTGATATTGTAAAAATCGTCTTGTGACCAGATCGTTGCATATATCCGTGAGATAATGCCACCCTTATGAGGATTCAGCTTGAACACCTCTTCCCATGCAGACTTTGTAGGTAAGGAGGGAAAACCAGCGAATAGGGAGGAGACACAATGCCTAATTTGAAAGAAACGGAATAGGTGAGACTGAGACAGACTGAATGACGAGGATAATTCAGAAAAGTTTGCAAACACATTATTAATGAAAAGATCCTCAAAGCCCTTCTTTTCCCACAAAGAGAATGTGGAATCTGTAAAGGAGGGGGAAAGAGGTGGTTATTACTTATTGGTGCCATGGTTGAGGCCGAGATAGATTTAAAATGATTATGAAACTGACAGAAAATTTTTAGAGAGGTACATACTATTGGATTATCCGTGTGTTGTGAAAGGGCTATAGGAAGGGTGGAGAACACCGTAAGTACGTTTTTTTGTTGTTGTTGTTTTTAAAAAAATATTGATTACAATATGATATGATATGATTCATCCAGGTTGTATTCACATCTTTTTCCTAGTGATCCTGGGATAGGGTCTGATACCAGGAAAAGTAGTTACTGAAAATTAATAAATGAGTTGTCTTCAATACTTCAATAATTCCTCATCCCTTCTGCTTCTACTCTGTATCAGAGATCTTGTGTGGGTCCTCTTGCAGCTGTATCTCTTGGTTCTAGTTTAGTTGGCAAGATTTTGGTTTGAGCAGTCAGCATGCTTTGGGCAGTGTGGTTAGTGAGTAGTATATTCTGTGTTGCCTAAAGAACACCTTGAAGATTCCTAAAAAAAAAAACCTCACATGTGAGATGGTTAAAAGTAAAGATGCAGGGCTCTCAAGTGGTGCAACAGAAACACATCACTGGGAGACTGCGAGTTCAAATTCAGACAATGCCAAAACCATTTGTTGCTGGGATTCCAAGAGAAAACTGGCCATTCTCTCTAGGGCACATTACTTTCTCCCCTGTCAAGCAGAGTGACATTAGACAATCATGGGTGTCTGTGAGCACATATTTGTGTAAGAGGGCAGATAATTCTTTCCTTTCAGTGGGTTCACCCTCCCTGGGTTGGTAGAGCTAACTAATGGGTGTAAATTGGCAAATCGCTAAAGTTAAATACCTGAAATTGCCTTTAGTAATGCCATTCATGTCATTTAAAATTTAGCTGTCTGATATTCCAAGGTCAAATTGTTACTCTTAATGCATTTTTCCCCACACATCTTCTTTGGAGGCCCATTATCAAGATGTCCTTTCTAAAACTGTAACTGCTCATCATCTTTTGTTTCCCTACTGTCTTATTTTCCCTGCACCCTGATGATTGCTGCTGGCTGTTATCTCTAACCACTCCCAAATCTCATATCATCCAGACAGCCACAGTAATCGCTTGATTGTTATTTTCCTACTGATCAATTTCATGCAATGAATTACCAAAACATCTGCAAATGCAGTTCTAAGCTGGTCACTCAATCTGCATAAATGTGAGTATAAATAGGCCAACAGATTTGCTGCTACAAGTGTATAAACAGTATGGTTTTCATTAGAGTGAATTCGTGTCAATGCAGTGTTTGCCATCAAGGAATGTAATGATATCTGCTTTATTATTATAGTATATTGATTACAATATTATATAATGTGATATGATATGATGATGATATGACCCATCCAGGTTGTATTCATGCATTCATGTGGCAGAGATCCTTGCTGGTCTCTTGTGTGGGTCCTCTTACAACTGTACCTCATCTCTTGGTTCCAGTTTGGTTGGCAAGGTTTTGGTTTGAGCAATCATCATGCTTTGGCTAGTGTGGTTTATATTGAACAAGTGAGTTGGTTAAAAGTAAAGATGCAGGGTTCCCAAGTGGTGCAACAGAAAAGCATGTGTCCTATCACTGGGAAGTTGGGAGTTCAAATTAAAACAACACCAAAGCCATTCATGGTGGGGAGTCCAAGAGAAAATTGTCTGTTCTCTCTGGGTGGCATTACTTTCTACCCTGTCAATCAAGGCAACACAAGCCAATCATAGATGTTTGTGTAAGAGGGCAGAATAATGCTTTCCTCTCAGTGGGTTCACCCTCCCTGGGTTGGTAGCTGTCTTATGAATGAGGGAGAGTTAGCTATTGGATGTGAATTGGCAAGTCACTAAAGTTAAATACTTGCAACTGCCTTTAGTACTGCTATTCATGTCATTTAAATATTAGCTGTCTAATATTCCAAGGTCAAAAAGTTACTGTCAACGCATTTTTTCCCTACACATCTCCTTTGGAGGCCTATTATCAAGATGTCCTTTCTAAAACTGTAACTGCTCGTTATCTTTTGTTTCCCAACTGCCTTATTTTCCCTGGACCCTGATGACTGCTGCTAGCTGTTATCTCTTACCACTGCCAAATCTCATATCATCCAGACAGCCACAGTAAACACTTCATTGTTATTTTCCTACTGATCAGTTTCATGCAATGAATTACCAAAACATCTGCAAATGGAGGAGAAAAAGAAAAAACATCACATTGTGAAGGTGCTGCCATTTTAATCAGAAGTCACAGTATTCCCAAGCTGTACTTTCTTGCCAAGACTGACTCATTGAAATGTCACTCATGTCAGTAAGATGGGGGTTCATCAAATGGCTATATGGCAGTCTGCCTCATATAAAGGCATAAATGGCAGTAATTTACCACTATCTGCAACTAAGCGCTTCAGTTCAGAAGATAACGATGCTCCATCTGATACCCGGAGCAGGGTTCATTTAGGATGGGTTAAGAAAAATAAATCTCATCACGGAGCCAAGCCTCCGCTGCGTCTGTGGGATGTGTGACATCTACTTAGCCTTATTGAGCAGCATAAACAAGAACTGAATTCCGATCAGTTTGTGTATGCTGTAAAGTGCTGACACACTAAGGCGAGTGACAAACTTAATTCAACTGCCAGTCTCAGCTGGGGTTTGGCTGCTCCGGTCAGCTTTGGCATGAGGTGAGTTATGGGTTCTAAACGACTGAGCAGAAATCAGCCCCCTGCAGCTTTTCAGCAAGGAAGGTGAGACCATGGTCACATTGCATCTGCACTGGCATTTCTGTTAACAGAAAACAGTGTGTGAGTGTGCATTTCAGAGAGGGAATGAAGCACTGGTGTGTCAGTCGAGTATACTCAGATATTCATACAGTTATGAGTATAAGAGGATGGTGGAGATATGTTTGAGTATACTATGAATAAATATTAAATATACATATACTATAATTCGAATGTGTGTGTGCCATTGTGGACATGGATAAGAAAAAGAGGCAACTATAGAGTATGTGAAAAAGAGAGGAAATGTGAGAGTCTGTCTCAGTGTCTTTGATTATATTTTAGTGAGAGAGAGAGAGAGAGACAGGGGGGGGATCTACAGGGATGCAAGTTGTCTGCTGCAGGCACCAGACTGAGCTCTGTGGAGACGCCTCTGCTGTTTTACATGTAAACCACACACGCGCACACACACACAAACACACACACCCACACACACCCCGCTTATTAATAAAAGCGGACTAGACATACTAAGACAACCTGGAGACACATAACACATGCTGCCAGATACAATTTCTCCTGGAACATATTTGGACCATAACCATAAAAATAGATTTGTACAAATTTAAAACATACCACATGAATGCTGCAAAAATGCATTACATACAATACTTTAGCATGTGTCCTGTCACACATGTAGTAGTGCAAGTCCAGTATTTATTTATATCTTCTACAAAAATTGCTTTCTTAGTGAGACCAATGAGTTATGAATTATAGATTTAAAACTGTGTTGCTACTTTACCAAGGACTGTCCCCGGATGCTACATACAAAACATCGGATTTGAAAATGCTAGCGAATTCACCTCATTAATATTTAAACAAAGGCCCAAACAAATAATCACACAAACATAATCATGCACAGCGGCGTCAAAACAAATCTGAATAATCAGAGGCCATTAGGCTTCCCAATAGGCCAAAGAACGTAAAAAAAAGTCTCTGCAATAAACTATAGAGAAATAAGCTTTTAGGACAACAATGGCTGTATACAAACTGCCTGTTTCTGTGCTTTATTATGTATAGCCCTTTGAAGGGGGTGTGGCTTGTGACTGTCCCCTATAACCCTGAGATATTACAGCAATTTACAGTGTGCAACCAATGTCCTGCCTTCCCTGTTAAATGACTCCTGTGTGTCACGATCATGCACCATCAAGGACTCTTGTAAAAACACTCTCTTGTAATGAAGCCTTGCATCTTCTATGTGTTTGCTACTATTTCACAGCTCTCTTTCATGTTTTCACAGTTATAACCTGATCTTATATATCTATGCTGCTAGACATCTGTATATTAGCGATAACCTTGTATTGAGGTCTTGCTACAGGTTTGAATATCATGTTCGACATCATCCTAGATCATCCTGGTTAGCTCTTGTACACCAATCAGTCAGACATTATAACCACGGGCCTAATATTTGTAGGTCTCCCTTGTGTCAACAAAACAGCTTGTGTACCACCAACAAACAGTTGCGAGATGGGACCTGCATGGATCTGGCTTTTTTGTCCAGCACATCCCACAGATGCTCGATCATATTGAGATCTGCAGAATTTAGAGGCCAGGTCAACACCTTGAACTCTTTGTCGAGTTCCTCAAACCATTCCTGACAATGTGGCAGGGAGCATTATCCTGCGGAAAGAGACCACTGTGATTAGAGAATGCTGTTGCCACGAAGGGGTGTACTTGGTCTGCAACAATGTTTTAGGTGTGTGGTATGTGTGAAAGTAACATCCACATGAATACCAGGACCCAAGGTTTCCCAGTAGAACATTGCCCAGAGCATCACACTGACTCCACCGGCTTGCCTTCTTTCCAAAGTGCATCCTGGTACACAGTGACGCACATGCACCTTTTACATGATGTAAAAGAAAACATGAGTCATTAAACCAGGCCACCTTCTTCCATTGCTCAATAAACCAGTTCTGATGCTCACATGCCCACTGTAGGCGCTTTCAGAAGTGGACAGGAGTCAGCATGGACACTCTGACTGGTCTGTGGCTACGCAGCCCCATACGCAGCAAGCTCCAATACACTGTGTGTTCTGACACCTTTCTATCATAGCCAGCAGTAACTGTTTTCAACAATTTGTGCTACAGAAGCTCTTCTGTTGGATTGGACCAGACAGGCTAGCATTCATTCCCCACTCGCAATGAGCCTTGGGTGCCCATGACCCTGTCACTGGTTCACCAGTTGACTTTTCTTGGAACATTTTTGGTAGGTACTAACCACTGCATACCAGGAACACCCCACAAGACATGCCATTTTGGAGATGCTGCAACCCACAATTTGGCCCTTGTCAAAGTTGCTCAGATACTTTGCTTGCTTTGATAACTGACTGTTCACATGCTGCCTGATATATCCCACACCTTGACAGATGCCATTGTAATCAGTGTTATTCACTTCACCTGTGGCTGATCGGTGTATGCTTCCTGTAGTTTTTCTTCTATTATATCTCCTTGTTTCCGCTAAGTTTAGTTTGCTGCATTTCTAGTTTAGTTTGTTTACGTTGCCATTGTTGGTTATTCTTAGTTTCAGTTTTTCATGCCTTGATTCAATTGCTTTGTGCTTTTGTTCTCTTATGTTTATTATTGTCAAGAAATCCTCTAGTGTTTGCATCTATCCAGGTCATCATCGAATCCTAGTCACATATTTAGTGTTCCACTATCAAATTAAATACACTTATTTTAGAATATCTTTTTATATTAATAATTTTATGGAATTCAAATATGTCATTTCTTCAGTTCTTTCATAGAAACTACTTTTTTCTCGTTTGGCTGGCTTCATGATTTTTGCATACTGCACCTCTGCCATTTGGTGCCAAGGACACTCCCACAATATTTAAGAGCTCAACATTTCTAAACAAAGTAGAAACTATGAAATCAGCATCTAGGACAAAAGAAAATAACTGATCTGATATGAACAATTGCTGCCTCATAGCTCCAGGGTTCCAGGTTCGAACCTTAAATTACTGTCTGTACATAGTTTCTTTGCATGTTTTCCCATGTCTGTGGGGATTTCATTCTGTCCTCTAGTTTCCTCCCATGTTAGTAGGTGCAATGGCTATATTAAATGGCCTCTAGCTGTGTGAATGTGTGTGTGCATGACAGCCTGTGAAGGACTCCCATTCCAGTTGTGTGGATGATCTAATACAGCACTGGCAATCCAATATTACAATATTACAAAGCAGGCATATCTACCACAGAAAGCATCAGTATCAGCGGAATTTGGCAACAGTAGGCTGATCAAATTTGGCAAGTCAAATCTAAAGCTGAAGGAACCACTGTACTTTTAGGCAGTGCTTTTGACTGCCCAGGCCTATGATTTATAAACAAAAGAGACATTTACCCACACACCCCGTGGTGCTAAGCACCATTACTCAATCAGCTTCTGAGTCTGGGCAAATGTCATTGAAGAGCAGGGAGAGCAAATAGCAATTTTTTTTTTTCACAGTGGACGACATTCACATGTGCAACAAAATGTATTTTCTAAGGGTAGACAATGATGATTGTGCAAAGAAAGTGGTTAGTAGATGCTTGTGCTCATTTGATTGATTGTAGTGAAAGTGAGAGATGTCATAACAGCCACAGGATGGTTATAAGAGGTGCAACTGACATAGGTATGACAAAAAGTAGAGCCCTGCCACTTAAATCAATAGTTCTTAAAGTGAGGTTTAGGGAACCCAAGGTACTGTGAAGCATAGCCTAGGTCAGAGATGCAAAACATATGGCCCGCAGGCCATGGCTGGCCCGCCTGATGATTCCATGCAGCCTGTAGGCCAAGTAATGGAAATGTAATGTAGTAATTTAATGGAAATGTAAAGAATTATCCACATGCAGATGTAGTTACTTATAGATTCACTAGAGGTCCTCTTGTCGGCGTCCTTAGGCTATACATGCCTACTATATTCGGCAGCATTACAATACAAATAATGCGAGGTACAGCCAGTATACTGGCCAGGCATGGACAGACAAGGTAAATGAGTTGGTTGCAGTACTTAAAAAAACAACAGTCTGTTGTCTTCCTCTTTTCCTTGAAATGCAATTTCATTAAAATTGAGGATGAAGTACATTTGAATTACAATTTCAGTGTGATGTGGTGAAATGATCTGGTCTTGTATCAGTTTTATCCTTCATGTTGTATGTTATCCTAATCCTGCCTGTTATGGCTGTTATATGAAAAATTATATCAGAATTCCCTTTTGGGTGATTAATAAGTGTCAAGAGCAATAGCCAATATGCCCCCCTACCCCAAATGAGTTCCCCACCCCTGGCCTAGGCCCTAGGGTCTAATTTATTAAATCACAACCCAGCATTATAAAAGCTATTCCATAAAAAGCTATTTCTGAGGTGTTATAATTATTAGCTGGGCTGACTGGTCCCTTGAATGGAATGAGTTTAGTCCAAATCTCAACAACTCAAAAATGAGCAGGGATATAAATAATGTTAACTCTGACTTCAGGAATACAAAGCTATATAACATTTAAATAATGTTCATAAGATAAATATTTACTGGTGGGGCCTGTGGATGTTATTTTAAAGTTAATGGATACAAAAATGTTGAGATTTTCTGACTCATATTGACTCAAACTTCCATCTCTTATCTCTCCATCCATTTTCCATAGCACTTATCCTACATAGGGTCATTTTGGAGCCTGAAGCCTATCCCAAGAACTCGGGGCACAAGGCAGGGGACACCCTGGACAGGGTGCCAAGCCATCACAGGGCACAATCGCACACTACGGATGATTTGGAAATGCCAATCAGACTACAATGCAAGTCTTTGTACTGGGGGAGGAAACTGAAGTACCTGGAGAAAACCCCTGAAGCACAGGGAGAACACATGTGATGGAGGTGTCATTTGAACCATCAACCTCGGAGGCAAACATACTAACCACTAAGCCACTGTGCCCCCCTGACTCAAACGTGAGAAAAAAACCTTTTTGAATGCGCCATTTCACCACAATCATTGCTCATGCTTGACACAGAAAGTCAGGCATAAAACATGTCATGATGTGGCTAAATGGCTTGGGATTCCAGTAAAGCTGCTAAATACATACAGATTTATTTTTAGTTTCATTCTGACACAGACTGGCCATCTGGAGAGAAGGAAAACTTTCGGAGAATAGAAAGGCCATGCTGCACTAACAAAACACACACAGTATGCTCCTGGTCCTGTATCTTTTTTTTTTTCTTTTTTTTTTTCCAGATATTTTTCTATCATTCCTAAATTTCTATGAAACACATCATAAGTGATCTTAACTCCAAAAATCATGGCTACAGTGCCCTCCACTAATATTGGCACCCTTGGTAAATATGAGTAAAGAAGGCAGTGAAACATTGTCTTTGTTTAACCTTTTGATCTTCTGTTAAGAAATTTCATGAAAATACTCTATGGATAACATACAGTTGCAAACACAACACCAGTTTATAAAAAAATATATATATATTTTTAAATATAGGTGTGCAAAAATATTCCCATTGATATTTTACATTTTTTAGTACACGTAACTGACTAGGAACAGGAAATTGTTCAACCATGACTTCCTGTTTCACAGGGGTATATGAGGTAACACATAGGCCAAATTCCCTTAGTCATTCATCACAATGTGTTGGAATATAGCTGTGATGTGTGGCAAAAGGTTATTGAGCTTCACAAAATGGGAAGTGGCTGTAAGAAACTAGCACAAGCATTGAAAACGCCCATTTCCACCATCAGGGCAATAATTAGGATGTTCCAGTCCACTGGAAATGTTGTGAATCAACCTGGAATTGGATGTGTGTCTGTATTATCTCAATGCACTATGAAGAAAACAGTGAAAAACTCTCCAATGAACACAGCAGAAGAATTGCAGAAGTTAGTTAAGTATTGGGGTCAGAAAGTCTCCAAAACTATTATCCAAAGTCACCTACATCACCATAAGCTGTTTGGAAGAGTTAGCATTATGAACTTATGCTAATAGCAGTGAGTATTCTCAGTACTAAGGGAAACATTTATGGATTGCACATTCTATCAGCTTATGTGCTGACACCTCAGTTACCTACAAAACACATTTGCCCAAAACAATTCCAAAAACAAAGCTACATTAGGATTTTGTTTGTGTTCTTTAAAAATGCTGGTAATGATAACTGCTTTCTTTTCACCATGACACACTCTACAACGCATGCTACATGACGGTAGGCTTCGCTTCGTGACAGCAAATTCAGATAAACTTTGAGCTTGAAATTATTACATTATGTGAAGAGGCTATTGATTGGCTATTAGCAATATTTGAGCATTTCCATTGCCTGTTTTGGTTGTTGTTCTATTTTACTTTTGGTGAATTAAAATCTAAAAGTATTTGTTTTGATAATATTGCTGCAGGAGACTTTACACCCAGCTGCAGAGGTGCTGGATCTGAATAAGATTCCAGAATGCAGGTGTGCTATATTTTAGAGGTGCCAGATCCTGTTCCGGAAGGATCAAATTGAGCTCTGCTTGAAACCCATAGAAAAATTGTGAGGTGAACTGAAGAGGAGAGCCCACCAATGTGGAGCTTGAAATCTGAAGGCTCTGCAGAGATTCTGTATGGAGGAATGGTCTCAGATCCCTTGCCATGTATTCTCCAACCTCATCAGGCATTATAGGAGAAAACTCAGAGCTGTTATGGGTGCTAAAGGGAGGTAGCACAAAGTATCGACTAAAAGGGTGCACACCTATATTTAACAAAAATATTTTGGGGGGGATAAACCTGTGTTTTGTTTGCAATTGTTTGAGATCAATGAGAGCAGAGTATTTTTGTGAATGTTTTGAACAAAAGACAAAAGGTTAAACAATAAAGAAAATTTTCACAGCCTTCTTTGCTCATATTTACCAAGGGTGCCAAGATTAGTGGAGGGCACTGTATACACTCACCAGCCACTGTAATAGGAACACCTGTACAGCTGACATGCTTTTCTGTTCACCATGGTTGTAAAGGGTTGCTACATTTCTGTAGCTTTCTTGTCAGCTTGAACCAGTCTGGCTATTCTCCTCTGATATCTCTCATTAACAAGGTGTTTCCACCAGCAGAACTGCTGCTCATTGAATGTCTTTTGACCCTAGAGACTGTGTGAAAATCCCAGATTTTCAAACCAGTCTGGCAACAATCAACAACAATGCCACTGTCAAAATCACTTGATATCACATTTTCCCCTATTCTGAAGTTTGGTATGAACATTACTGAATGTCTTGTCCTGTACCTGCATGATTTTATGCATTGTGTTGCTTAATGAGCAGGGGTGCAGGTGTTCCTATTAAAGTGGTGGATGAGTGTATATTATGGTGGATTGCTGTAGTGCCTTTCCTTGCCTCTCAGACTTGCCTGACACTGCCTACAAGTGATTATTATTCATAAAACAAGGCCATGCATTCTCATTAATATTCATTATCTTGACAACATCTTGCTAATAGTGTTGGGAAAAGACGTCGCTGTTTCAAAGCTAAGCAGAAATGTGCTTAGACTTTACTGAAATCTTTAATGTCAGTAAACCACAAGCTAAATCAGTTGCTTATAGTCATACTAACCTGAGGGAAATGTGCAGTTCTGTGAGAATGAGGAGAGGGGAGAGTTGGTTATGGAGATTTATTTGCCACTTTGTAGTAATGGATGTTAAAGGTTTCAAGGCTCTTGTTGCTCAGCATTTTCATTCTTTTTGCACACTAACTGAAGAGCTGTGCATATCATCATGTATCAAGCTGCATAAAAATATGTGATAATAGTGTCACACAACATGTTACTTGATGTAGTGTAAAATCCCTGGTGTTGATTCAACACCCAGTCCAATGGACACAAATGAACACTCTGCATGTTAATGCAACACTAGGGATTTTACTGTGTAGTAGTCAGTTAGTATGCGGTTTGGTTTCAGCCAGTATCCTGTTCTGTCTGTTCTGCTGTGTGGTGATTGGTTGCTCTGGGCCAATAACAGTGAGCAGTTCAAATAAATCTTTCATGCGATGTAGAGAGTCAGTCATTTTGAGTGACATTTAAAAGTAGGGAAAGTTATTTATTTATTTCTTTTTACAGCAACTCTTATCTAAATCTAAATATCTACAACAAATGTTCTGCATTCAAAGCCAAATAATGCTGTTTTTATAGATCATGTCAAAATAGTATTAAAGAGTGTCATAGGGTGATATAAAAATGTATTTTAAAAAAAAAGAGTAAAATATGTTTTTTTTTTTCAATAATGTCTGCAAAGTGATGAATAAATATGGATTACTATGCATGACTGGAAAGGGAAAAAAATCTAACTGTCAGTGTGGGGAGGGAAAACAGCACATTCAAACACACACACACACATACACACAAACACACACACACTTACTGTAGTGTCCTGGTCCTCAGCATGCACAGTGGTCACGATGGTCCCTTTGACAGCATTGGGCGCCACCATGCCTCGATACAGCGTCTGGCTGAAGATGGGCGAAAAATCGTTCATGTCCTTCGCAAACACAGAGAAGAGAATGAAAGCCTGATTAATGGCACCTTTACACAACCGTCCTTTCTTTCTCTCTCTCTTGCTCTCTCTTTCTCTCAGCCAAGCTTGCAAGTGTGGCTCTAAACCGTTGTGTGAGCAGAACCCCATTACCTGGTTCCTCCGCTGCACTAAACAAAAATGGCATCTATTCAATAGCAGATCATGAACAATATTAAGGATGTGACTTGGTTGTACGTGCCCAGGGACTCAACCCCCCTTAAAAAAAACCTTGGATGAGAGATAATTATAGCCTTTGAGAATGCAGAGAGCATAAAAGTCAGTGACACTAGAAAAAAGAAGATAAAGCAGAATAAGACAGAGAAGAAGCTGAGCTGAAGGGGGATAGTGGAGGACGTGACTTTTCGCTATGAAGTTTATTTGTGGAGGACTTGGTGAAGGATCTGAGTAGTACGACTTTGTGAAATGAATGCTGATGAGGCAGACGGCTCTGCCCTCTCGTCGTCAATACAACACGCCTCTCTGAGTCCAAGGAGAGGCCAGTGCAGTTCAGCTACCTAAATTACACACCCCTTTCCCCCCACCATGGCCCCTCCTGCAGGAGTTGGCCTTTCAAAGATGTCCTTGGGATGATCTGAGCTCCTGACTAATAAAACTGAGCTGTTTACTCATGTGTCAAAAACAATCGGGTATTGCAGAATGCACTTTGGAATGAAACTGCTGTAGGTTTTGTTTTTTGTTTTTTTCCATTTTTCATATCCTCATATCTGCAGGTGTGGTTTCCTGTCAGAAATGGAAAAACAATGCAGGCCTTTTATTCTGTTAGACAAAAATAATAATAATAATAAAAGTGTAGCGAGCTGCTCTGTAAGTGTTAGTCTTCCAGTTATAGCTTTCCTCATCAGGACCCACACCCCAGGGGCACTATCACATCTTAATCACGCTGATATTACTCAGCCTCCATGCATCAAGTAACATATTCATTGACTGCCTGGACTTTCTCATTTTCCGCAGCAACTAATTATCAATTAGCTGCGGCATGAAAAGAGGAGAAAATTAATAAACAGTCCCAGAACTCATCTGCAAAGACAATTAGCTGTTCTTTTGAGACTAAAGAGAACATAATATGCTCGCTGCCTCGCCATGCAGCATGGCTTTGTGAATGTGATGAAAAGGAGCTCCTGTGACATGAACACAAGCCAAACAGATGGCAGCCAAAACAAAAAAAAATCACTTCATGTGAGGAAAATGTGAAAAATCATGGGCAATTAAAAAAAAAAAAAAAAGCCTAATCTTATTTATGGCTGAGGGAGTGAGCCTTATTGGTCGCCGAGATTAAAGAAATTGCGAGACTTTAGGAATATCAATCCACTTGAAAAATATCACAACAGTGTTCTCTTTCAGTCACTGGTACTAAACCTGGCAGCTGCCCTTCACTGAAGGCTAATTGGCATTCATCATGGGTCTGATGTCTCATCTCCAGAATCCTTCAGCATCGGGAAGCCACAGTGCTGAGAGAATTTTGTAAAAATGAATGGCCACTTGTAAACACTTGTAAACACTTGTAAACAATGTGCATTAGGGCTGGATAATGTACACAATAGGGGAAATAATCTACTCTCTTAAAAAAATATATCGATTCATGATTTAATAGCTTGTTTAACAATAGATATATACAGCATATACATTTAGATCCATAATGAACAAGATGAGAAGGATTGACAGATTGATAGCTCTTTCTCGATTCTTTGGGTGGTGGTGCAAGGAGTTCTTAGTTGGTGGAGCGATTTGTCTGGTTAATTCCGATAACGAATGAGATTCTGATATGATAAATAGTTACACGGCCCCTCGCAGATGATGTCCAACTTCTTAGAGGGACAAGTGGTGTTCAGCCACGCGAGATGGAGCTATAACAGTTCTGTGATGCCCTTAGATGTCCGTGGCTGCACGCACGCCAAAATGGTCAGACCAGCATGTGCCTACCCTACGCGGGTAGAGTGTCGGGTAATCCGCTGAACCCGATTCGTGATTGGGACTGGGGATTGCAATAAATCCCAGTAAGCGCGGTTCATAAGCCCACACTGATTAAGTCCCTGCCCTTTGTACACACCACCCGTCGCTACTACCGATCGGATGGTTTAGTGAGGTCCTCGGATCAGCCCCGCCAGGGCTCCTCGCAGGCCTTGGCAGAGTGCCGAGAAGTCGATCAAACTTGACTGTTTAGAGAAAGTAAATGTCGTAACAAGGCAAAAGTCTAACAATGGCAAAAACTCCTTATGCAGGATTATATACAGATCATTCATAACATTAAAACCACAATTTGGTCCTTGTTTAAGTTGCTGAGGTCCTTAAACTTGCCAATTTTTCCTGCATCCAAAGTACCAACTTTGAGAACTGACTGACTGTTCACTTGCTGCCTAATATATCCCACCACTTCACAGGTGCTGTAGTAACAAGATAATTACTGTTATTCACTTTACCTGTCAGTGGTTTTAATGTTATGGCTGATCGGTGTAAATCATTACTCTGTTACAACTGTATGCTATAAAGTCAAATAGTACTACGTTTAAGTACTTAAAGAATGTTCAGTATGAACAAATAGTCCTGGGATAAGTAAAGAACAGTCTTTATGATTAGAGCATCAGTTCTTAGATACAAATCTACAGGATCCACGTGAAATTATCCACTGAAACAAGAGACTACTGAGACTTGGGCATTAACTGTTTTGGGGAATTTTGAATCAATTATGCAGACAACTTGTCTTCTGAATGGACAGTGCTGAGTCTGGAGTTAAAGCATTGGCTTACCGTTATCGTGACTGTAACAGTAGCTAAACCGGGGGGCATACTGCCATCGCTGTCCACTGCCTCCAATACAAAGGTTTGCGTGGTCTCCTCAGGAGAGAGCTTCTCAAAGTCCAGTGTGTGCAGCACCTTCAGTTCTCCTGTAACAGGGTTTAGCTCAAAGAGTTTCCTGGCCTCTGGTGTCCTGATACGGTAGGTGATGTTCGAGTTGGGGTCTGCATCTAGAGCCTAAATTAAGTAAGAGAGTGAACTGTTCAATAAGCATGTACAACACAAGAGAATCTGAAAAGCAGGGAATTTAAATATGAACTGTTGGGTATATGTGTGGTGATCTGGGAAATCTGCCAAATGTCAAGATGTTTTCATCCCAAAATGATGAAAAAAAATGGGCTTCCACCAAAATTGGGTTTTTCTCCCTATAACATGCTTTGACACCTCTACTTTAAGAAAACTGAAATATATTTCCTCAAATCGATGATAAATATGAATGAGAAATCATCTTATTAACTTTCTAAACTTTCCTAGGTTTTCTGCAGATATCATATTATGTAGATAAGGAGCCAGTTTAATAGACATAGCGGGAAAAACTGTCTGTAGGCCATAAATAAAGATGGATATAAAGATCGATGTAATTTTCATGATTATATTTCTTCTATTTTATTTATTACACGTTAAATGAGATGCAAATACATAGTAGTTGTTCTTACACAATCAGTGTGTTTGTGTGTCTTGAATTAATTTTCAAATACTTCAATGTGCTATAAAATACTATAAGACACCAATTTCATCTCAGGCAAACCTGCAGTTTTCATAACTACACAGTATATAGTAGAACATGTCTCATAATTTCACCATAGGGAAGGGTATTTTGTCCTCACATAATTTTCAGAACTTTCACGGTGAGCCAACTTCATATTAAAGAACAATAAAATTAGACACAGTACTATTAAATACTGATAAATGAATGATTGACTGGGCCATTCTAACACCTTGATTTTTTTTTTCTCTGAAACCAATTGAGAGTTTCCTTTACTGTATGCTTTGGATCGCTGTCCTGCTAGAAGGTCCACCCACGTCTCCTGGTGGATGGCAGCAGATTCTTCTCAAGAATCTCCCAGTAAAGGGCTCCATACATCATTCCTTCAATTATATGAAGTCTGCCAGTACCATGCGATGAAAAACAGCCCCACACCATCACCATGATGTTTCCACCTCCAAACTTCACTGTTGGTATAGTGTTTTGAGGGAGATGTGCAGCACCATTTCTTTAAATCACCAATTCAGTTAAATTTTGCTCTCTTCTGACCAGACTACACTCTACCAGTATTCCATAGGCTTGTCCAAATGAGTTGTAGCAAACTTTAAATGACCTTTGACTTGTATTTTCTTTAATAATGGAGTCCTCTGGGGTGAGCATGAGCAGTGGAGTGCAATGCCTAATGTTTTCTCTGTAATGATGGCACCTGCTGCCTCCAAGTGTTACTGGAGCTCTTTTTGAGTGGACTATTCTGGGAGCTCCTGGGTGTGGCTGGTTGATGACGGAGTGATGTTGCTTCCACTTAATATAATATAATGGCCCCAATGGTGCTTACTGTAGGATTCAGAAGTTTTGAAATATGTCTGAAATATGTCTGTCAATATGTTTTGCAACAATAAGGTTGCAAAGGTCTTGGGAGAGCTCTTTGATTTTACCTATCATGAGATGTTTCTTGTGTGACACTTTGGTAATGAAACGCCTTTTTATAGACCATCAATTTACTAATCCAGCTGATATTAATTTGCACAATTTGCACAGATAGGTGCTATAATAACTTATGGATTTCAGCTGGTTCGTTGCTGTCACGTAATTAATGTAATGGAGGTTAGGACGGATGCAAGTGCAAATAAGAGCTTTTAATAAAGAGAGGCAGGCAGACAAACCCAAATCATGAGACAATAGCGTGGTCAAAAACAGGCATTGTCACGATCTCGCCGGCAGATGGCGCTGTGGCGACAACGTGCACGAGCGGCTTCAGAGTGCGCACGTGCTTGAAGTGGGCATGGACGCAAAAACTGTGTCAAGTGTTGCCAGCTGTTGGCAATTAAGAGAATGGTGACTGGTTATTTAAACCCCTCGTGTGGCTGCACATTAAAGTAAAGTAGAGAAAGGTCTAATGGCAAAAGGATGAGGAGAAGAAGACAACGGAATGAATAATGGTGCCAGGTTGTGATATTGCCATGCTCTGTCTGTTTTCCTGTTCCTTTGCGTATATCTTGTTAAGAGTGTTTATGCCATGCCATGCCATGCCAGAGTTAAGAGTGTTTCTGTCTTTGTTTAATGAGTATTCATGCCTAAGTTTTGCTAAATGGAAAATTCCCATTACTTCATTTTTTCACACATGTAGAGAAGAACAAATGTAAGTTATGTCCTGGGGAAAAACACTATTGCCAAACTAACAAAAAAAACACTATCAATAAGTAGTACCTCTTATTGTTAAGCCAGTTTATATTATTTGTAATGCAAGTACATGTAATTGATGATGTAATTAGTAATTCATTACTTTTATGAAGTAACGTGTATATCAACACTGTATATAACAAATGCTATTCATTTTTCAGTACTTTTATTGTTGAACATAGTGTTTTGCACTAAATAATCATAGTAAACTTAGTATTTATAGTATCATAGCCCATCTGTTAAATTCTAATCACAACAATCTAGATTCTTATTTTTTTGGTCCTTAATTTTAATGTTTTATTTCTTATTATGGCATTCAGCTTTTTTATGAGACATCCTAATACTGAGGTACTACATATAGCAAACACAATCAAAATAGAAAAAAAAAGCCATATGAGTTGCATAAAAATGTGCATGTCACTGAAAATATATATATTTTTAAATGTGACCCTGACTTTGAAATAATAGAACAAGCAGAAACAAATCCCATTGTGCTCATAGATTCAGATGGAAAGTGCAGCTCTGACAATGGTGTGTGCATGTGTAGGAGAGCAGGACATAGACAGAATGGGCACTAATCTCTGAGAGAGATAAGGCTGTCTGCAAGGCCTCCCAGCTCGTGTCATTAGAGGTCTGTCACTGATGGAATGATAATTTTGTCACGGCAGTGTAAGAAGCAGCCCTCACACACACGCAGTCCATATACACCTGGGGATTCTAGTAATTACACACCTGTGATAGCCTTCGGCTGATAAAACCAGATTCATGCTCTCAGATGAGAAAACATTTGAGAACAACGGGTATGTGATGATGAGGTAATGAGATAACAAGCAGAGATATTCCACACACTGTTGAAGAGAATAGCTGAAATACTGCCTGTCTTACATGAAGTAGGATCTCTTGTTACAAAGTCATTTCGAATTCTCATTTCTAGGGACGTACCTTGATCTGATACTTACCTGAAATGCTGGATTGGTATCAGATAGGATTTGAAATTTTTTTTTCACATTGTTTTAGATCCTAGCGCACAGTTAGGTAGATCTGAAGCATATTACTATCATGGCTGTGACATTTCTCATACCCTAACAACAAAATCTTGAAAAGAGTCTGATTGTCTGACAGTATTGGATCAGTATCAGATATTAGCTGATTACTAGCATTCTAGTGTTCATGTACAGTATAAAATGAATACAAAATGTGTAATATCATGAAAGAATACAAACTCCAAGTGGTCCCTTTTGAAAAAGATGTTAAAACTCTAAAGTCACTAAATGTAGCATGGAGGACAGCAAAAAGCTTTAATAGACAGAAGAACAATAAAATTGATTTGAAGCTTTAAGGTAAAATCGACAGCTGCCTACACTGCTTCTCTCCAATATCGACTTGTTGACATTTGATCCTGGAATGCATTTTTCTTTTTCGTCTTCCCTTTTTTTTTTTTTTTTTTTTTTTTTAAATGTACTTTATTACCTTATCTGACCTGTCTGCCCAAGGAGGGCTTTGATCTTAAAGCTTTACAATGTTCACAGATCTGACGCTCCTATCAGCAGTCCAAGAACAGGCATAATTTCATCGGCCGCTTTCAAACAGTACTGTCTGTGATCATTAGCAGCTCTTAATGATCTAACTCTGTGTACATGCTACAGGGGAAATAGTTCAGGTCCTAAATATACACCCACTGACCACTTTGATAAAAACACCTCTGCTCATTTATGCAATTATTCAATCGGCCAATTCAACAATGTGGCAGCAGAGCAATGTATAAAAACATGCAGATACAGGTCAAGAGCTGAATGGGGGAAAGTGCAATCTTGGTGACTTTAACCTTAACCTTTAACCTTGGTGACTTGGTGATTATTGATTATTATCTTTGATTTTTTTTGTTGGTGCCAGATGGGCTGGTTTGAGTATTTCAGTAACTGCTGATCACCATTTTTTACAACTGTGGTGAGCGGAAAAGCATATCAGAATGCACAACACTGAGGTGGATGGGCTACAACAGCAGAAGACCACATCGGCATGTGCTTCTGTCAGCCAAGAACAGGAATCTGAGGCTACAGTGGGAGGCTACACAGACTCACCCAAACTGAACAATTGAAGTTTAGACTGTGCTGCTGAAACCTGGTTGTCTGATTGGATTATTGATGGAGCAGGTGTACAGGTGTTTCTGTGATGAAATGTATGTGTGTGTGTGTGTGTGTGTGTGTGTATGTGTTTGAAGCTCACAGTAAGGTTTAGGATAGCCATGTCTGGTGGGCTGTTCTCAGGCAGAATTATGCTGTAGGATGTCTGGGAGAACACTGGGCTGTTATCATTTATATCCAGCACTGTGATGGAGAGTTTGATGGAGGCTCTGCGGGGGTCCAGTGCTGCATCCGACACCTCCACGACCAGCTCATAATGCTCTCTCTGCTCCCTGTCTAGAGCCACCACTGTCCAGATGCTTCCATCGGTGCTGATTCGGAAGAGGTCAGCATGGCTGAGCAGCCTGTAACGTACCTGCCCATTCACTCCCAGGTCAGAATCCATAGCCTGTATATATATACACACACACACACACACACACACACACACACACACACACACACACACACACAGAGATAAGGATGCAAATGCAAAGGATCACCCATTCAGATGTTTCCATGAATAATATCACAGATCACAATAATTCTCTTTATTTCACAGAACTTGTTAAATTCCCTAAGGTTGTTGATTAATTTTCTAGAACAGCAGCTCTGACAATAGTCCCAGTGGCACAGCAATTCACATATTCATATTAATGCACTTATTCTACTTTCTATTGTAATAGATCATTCACAGGGACTTGTATGGTGGATATGCTACATAATCGGATTCTAATAAGCACAGAAAGAAATATTTTGTTATTTAACAAAGAAAAACTTATAATTCTTAGTATGGTTTCTGTAAGGAGATGTTTATTTAACTTTTTTGGAAGGAGGCTCAAGTGTCGGAGCATTCTAACAATCAACAGTAAAGCTTTAAAGCTTTGCAACCTGGGAAGGTTTTATACTTTCCTGGTAACAAGCTGCATTATTTTTCTTTTATTTACTTTAAAACAACGTGAGGGAACAAGTGTTTGTAGTTATAAGCGATAACAGGAAATAACTTGTGACTGACTAAATTGGTGTGGTTTAGAAGAGGTATTAAAACACTTTGGCACATGCTGTTTGGTAAATAATCAATAATTGGCGTAGTAACACATAATGTCATTCTGTCATTGATTATTTTCTTATAACAGCACATCCTGAAGTGTTTTATTCCTTATTTAATACATGGCACTACAAAGGAAGGTTATCTAGCTTTATTTTGAAATGTGTAGTGGTAGTAAACTAAGGTGACTGGACTTGTAGTAGAATCTTGAACATGTTTCGCCACTCAGATACGAGATGATGGAGATGAACTAAAGCAGACCTGATGAAGCTCCTTGGATGAGTCCATTCATTAAATTCCTACTTCTAGACATAGGTCGGAGGTCCAAAGAACAAGTGTTCAATCAGCAACCCAATGAATCTGTTTGGTCCATAGAAGTAATGACTGGTTCACATAGAATCCTCAGTGGAATGATCAATAACAGCAGCAGCATCCCTGACTGCCCGCAGTAACTACACAGGTGCACTGGGTTAAACACTGACATGTGTATAGCACCTGTTCTCTGACTCTCTCTCTCAACCAGGCAAAGGTTTATGAGAGCAGTATTGACTTTAAATCTATGTACATATAGTGTACATAAAGCCTCTTCTTTCCCACATACGAAAACAGGACAGCTTCCTCTGCAGCATGGCGAGGATTTAACGGCATTGTTCTTTAAGGATTTTAAGACAAAAGACTGGCAGGACTATTCATTTGGTATTGTTTTTAGTGCATGTACTTAAAAACAGCTCGTTGGCAAGCAGGCAAAAGAGCCACTGCGTTTCCCTGATAAGCTCTGCACCAGACCGTGAGACTGCCTACTGCCATGAATTATACAGTAAGGCAGAGAGCGCACACCCTCACTCACTCACTCATTCATTCACTTACTCATTTATTTAGCTTTGTAAGGACTTCCACTTGCATCATGCTTACTAATTCATGCTACGTGTCTTCCCCTAAACATAACCCTCACCATAACCTCAGTAACCAAATGCACGTTATTTACCATGCGAGGACATTTGTCACGATCCCATAAAATGCAATACGTCTTAATATCTTTGTGAGTACCATCCACTGACAATTAATTATGCAGTTAAATAATGCTACAGTAGATATAATGAGATAAAAAAGGAATATTAAATTGGCAGGTATTTGTGATGTAAAAAATAAAACAAATAAATCATGTCTGAGATTTTTCCAACTAAAATGATATAGCAACAAAATTCAAGTGAAAAGCAAACAAACATTTTAGGGGAAAGAAATTACGTGCAGTACAATAACCTGGTTGCAAAAGTGTGCACACCCCTTAACTAATATTTTGTTAAAGCACCTTTTGCTTGTATTGTAATACAGCTTATGTGTTTTTTGGGTGGGAGTCTAGTTAACAAGTATATCTTGATTTGTCTTGATTTGCCAATTTTATTCCACTCTTCCTTGCAAAAAGGCTCCTATCAAATTGGGATGGAATCTCCTGTGCACAGCCCTCTTCAAGTTACTCCACAAGTTTTGATGGGATTTAGATCTGGGCTCTGATTAGACCATTCTAAAACACTGATTTCTTCTGAAGTCATTTCTCAGTTGACTTGGATTTGATGCTTTGTGTCATTATCGTGCTAGAAGGTGAAAGGTGAAATCATCTTCAGCTGTCTAACAGAGGCCTGCAGGTTTTGTGGCAAAATAGATATCGTTTTACTAGTGCTGCTACAATATACCTTACAGTTACAGTCCATGTTTACAGTCCTATTCTGTTTATCTATAGTTCTGTGTATTTACTGTCCTCTGTATTTATCATTTTGTTCTGTCTTTTATTGTTTGCACTCGTCTCTCACTGTTGTGTATTCGCACTTTATGTAGTCTTATGTACTGTTCCGTGTTGCATCATGGTCCTGAAGAAACAATTTTGTTCCAATGTACACAAGCTATATAGTGGAATGACAACAAAAACCCACTGGACTTAATTCTGAGCACAGTCCCATGCCCTGTTATAAAAAAGTGTGCATACTTGTGCAAACAGGTTACTGTACTTTTTTTTTTTTTTTTTTTTTTTTTCTTCTTTTTTCATTTTCCTAAAATGTTTCTATTTGTGTTTCACTTAAAGTTTTTGGTTGTTATCTCATTAAAGGAGAAAAAAGATCTGGCATGACTTATCTTGGTTTAATTTTTTACATAAAACAACCTGCAATTTTCACAGGGTTGTGTAGACTTTTCTTAATATTCAACATGGGTTAGACCTAAATCAAACCCTAACCTTGACCTCAGAAGCCATATTGAAAACTTGACTCTTTAAGGTTTATAAATAAAGGCTGCAGTTTCTGTAAAGAAGTCATTTTCCTCATGAGGACCAGCCAAATGTCCTGACAAAAGTCAAAACTTTGGTGGGTCCCCACCAATACATAAAACATGCCCACACACTTTCTCCAAATTTAAGTCTAAGTATTTGTAAGAGTTTGCATTTGGTCCATGACATGGCCTTTGTAAATGGAGACTCCTATATTCAAGGCCCTAAAAATCATTATTAAATAATAAAAGATTGAATTGTATTTTATAGCATCAGAAAACAAGACACAATGTTCAATAAAGTACCTCTAAACTGTTGGGATTCCTCTGTTAATTAAGGTATAAAATCTCTTTAGGATGTTTGTCAGATGAAATATCTGAATAACTGTAGGACTGGTGATGACATTGTCCCTTTTACAACTCGCTATGAAAGCCTAGCTCAAAGCATAGTTTTCCTTGTGCTCATCTCCGGTTTGGGCTTAATATTTATAGACACGAAAATTGAAGCGTGTCCTTGTTCAAATGTCGAATTTGGCTTGTTTATAACAACCATATTATAACGAAAGTAAAATCAGAATAAATAAAGTAGTTAAGTATTTTCTGTATATAGATGATTGACAGCTCTGCATGCATAATGTGAGAAACTGTCTTGGCTGTATGCAGTTGGTTAATGAGTGTAGTAAATCATTCGTGTTACCCAGATGACATAGTAAGGCAATTAGTCTACAAAAAAAAAAAAAAACCTCGGATGGCCTGCAATTGTACAGGAAATATTTCAGCCATTTTACATCATATACAAACAAATAGTAAGTGCAAAAGTGTAGATTCTTCAAAACCTTTGGTCATGGCTTCCCTACTTTGAACAAAAATGAACACAAAAATTCAGATGGGGTATGCTTTCCAGACAATGTGGAGGATGTCTGTAGTAATTATACTCTCATAATTTGCATGAGATAAGCAATCTCTGTATAAATAACAGTGTCATCCATGATCTGCATATGGATGTCAAATATTCCATGCATACATACCGATTGCTCTGATCTTTATTATAACTTCTTGTTGTTAGTAGGTCACATGACCATAACATGTCTGTAGGCTATACCTGTGCTAATTTAATTTAACAGAACCCCCTTAAGTGTTGCTTCTCTGACAAATTCTTTTTTTAAAATTACATTTACAGCATTTGGCAGACATCCTTATCCAGAATGACTTACATTTATCTCATTTATACAACTGAGCAATTGAGAGTTAAGGGCCTTGCTCAAGGGCCCAACAGTGGTAGCTTGGCTGGAGCTTGAACTCCTGACCTTTTGATTAGTATCCCAGAGCCTTTAACCACTGAGCCACCACTGCTTCATTCGAATTCCATCTATATTTAATTTTTCTGCATTTTAAGCTCAGCCAATACTTGGTTTTGTTTAGCTTTTGGTGCAAGTTGATAGTTGTGTTTCTACTGATAAAAAAGCACAAAATCCTCTTTTCCAACATGTAACATTGACCAAAATGTCAATTTGGATTGGGTTATTTCCATTGGTCATTTTATAAAAGGTAAAATAAGCTATAATTTCTCCAGACACATGCACATGCAGGCTGTAAATAATTAGTGACTGGTAATAATTGCATTATCCAACCTCCCCATATCAAACTAGACCAATCACAATATGAGGATCTTAACCTTAGTCCAATAAATCTGAGTGAGTTAGTGAGTTATAAGCCAGGTTCATAAGGTGCTTCATTTTAACGCTATTCGGGTAAAGCAGAAGTGAAAACACGTCTTCAACCTCGTTGAGCTGTTCACTAGAGTGATGCCTGGGACTGTTTTTTTTTTTATTTATTTTTTTTTTATTAACAGTTACACCCACCCTCACAGTTGTTGCACCTCTCTGCCATATTTTCTAATGAACATAGTTGTTTGTTTCCCAAAACCACTGTGACCATGACCAGGATAAAGCATTTACTGAAGACAGATTACAGTATCGATCTAAACACTACAGTGTTCAAGCAAGAATATTCACAATAATAAAAATAAAAACATATTTGGTGAGAAATTATAAAAATATCATGTAGGATATAAAGTGAATACATTTATATACACTTTATATACACTAGTCATCTGAGTGAATGTGAAAGTCAGTACGTTTACATGGACAACAATAATCCAATATTAACCCTGATTAAGACAATACTCTGATTAAGAAACTACTCTGTGAACAGCAATTTTTAATTACCTTAATCCGATTAAGGTCATACTTAAAGTAAACACAAATCGAATTAAGACATGTGGAGTGCTCCTGTTTTAGTTGCATTGTCGACGTGTATTACAGACATGTAATCACCTTAATCACATTATTAACGTCATGTGAGCGTTTTCACCGCATTTTGTGACGGACACGATCACACACAGCAGTGCTCAACTGTTTTACGGCAAACAAGAGAGCACGACTGCGTCCCAAACCGCGTACTTACCTACTATAGGCCTATAATAGGCGAAATACATGTATCTTGCGTACTATATAGTAGGTAAGTATGCGGTCATCGTCTCATGTAAACACCTTAATCACAATATAATCTTATTCAGAATAAGGTCAATAATTAGATTACTGCTGTCCATGTAAACGTAGTCAGTGTTACTGCAATACTGGTGTATTAAGCATATGTCCAATGAACTTATCCTAAGAATAGACTCTAATGCATAATAATATCCCAGCACATTGAAGAATTGTTGTACAGGAAGATCACTGTTGGTAAAAATGAGCTCCTGTACTGTTCCTTGCTAGGATGGTGCTCTGCTGTTGGGCATGGAGAGGATGTGATGCATTATCCAGGATGGATAATAATTGAAGAGATGAATGAATGGTAAACAGTCGAACATGGAAAATGCACCTCACAGTGTTACCTGAGTATCTAGTAACATGTCAATCAACATGACCTTTATTTTGTCCCACAAGCTTTTATTGCCTGCCCCTGCCTGCATGAAACTAAAAAATGAATTGTCCTGATGCACACTGTTCACCACTTTCCTTTGTCAATACATTTTTTCTTTTTTTCATATCACTTTCACTTTTCTTGAATTAATGTTTCTAGGAGGTCCTTGATGTGAGCATCCATTGTTATTCTCCAAAGCCAAGCAGAAACCAGTAATGAAAGCAGACATCTTCACAGTAACCAATTAAAAGTTAATTAAACCCAAAAATAAGCATGTTATAGATTTTTCCTTGCCATGCATCCCAACACCAGCAGCAAGTGGCTGCAAATGAGTCCTCTGAAATACATAGAAAGTGGGGGTCATGCAGTGTCCAAAAGAACACGGATAAACTACTGAATGGCTGAGCTATCAATATCCATATTGCATTGTACAGTTGAGAGTATAGTCAGTTTACCTTATTTACAAGATATTTATTACCTCATCTTCAGTTACTGCCTTATTCTAGTCAGAGTTGAATACACCTGGGAATACAGGTCTGTGTATCCAATCCACCTTGGTATGTTCTAAGAGGCTGGGAGGAAACTGGAGAACTTGGAGTAAACCTACATGAATATGGGGAAAAATATGGGGAAGGCAGAGACAGTAAGCCTAGCTCAGGAGCTGTAAGACAACAATGGTATCCACTGTGCTACCATTCCACCCATCAAGGAGATAATATGTGCTAAAAGGGACAAGATACTGCCAGTAGACATTATTACACTTTATTACACATAACTTTATTTGTGGAATTTAATGTTGTTAATTCTTTCTATTTCCAGATCTCTTGAGTTAATACTGATGTCTGGTGGAGAAATGTTCTTGTAAGAACTCCAGGACTGTAGCTATTGCGCAGTTCACTGTGTCTACAGTGGATCCCTGCAGATGGGAATCTCCCAAGGAGTGCCATCTCACATCTCACAGGGATATTATCTCTCAGAACCATATTCGAGCTGGCCAGTAAGGTGCTACTAGCAGCAGACATAGACTGTCTTGGCGAACTCTCGCTAGAACTTGTGGGAGCAGAGTGAGTGAACAGCGTACAGATTTGACCTCGGTCACATGTGCACCATGGCGTCCAGCCCTAATTGTGCGGGAGGAGTGAGGGCGAACCACAGCGGGCCATGTGTTCGTCTCCTCAGAGGCGAACACATGCCATCCCGCTTGGCCAAACCTCGCCGCATGGACTCCAACACTTGTGGATGGAGCCACCCTGCTCCACATAAGGGCCGCACCCGAGACCGTGAGCTGGAGAGCTTTCTAAGACTGCGCTCCAGCCCATGAGGGAGGTGTCTCTCATTACCGTCTTGCGCTAAGGAGACACCCCTAGAGTGTGACCCAAGGCTAGAAACCGGGGACACTCAAATTCTCAGAGCACGTAGGCGTCGCCACGTGACACTGATTATTCTGAGAGGTTTCGTCCAAGGACAAAACCCCCAATTTCTCAGCCACCATTGAACGGTCTCCTGTGCAATAGGCCCATAAACGCCAATAGTCTCCCAAGATCCAGCTTTATCTTGCTCAGTGTTGATAGGGGATAGACATGCCATCATCGTTGTAGAATCATTATAACCCCTAGAAAAGTTGTCCACTGCACTGGGGAAAGCATACTTTTCTGAGATTCAACCTGAGCCCAAGCTCTTCATCTGGGCGAGAACAACATCTCGATGTCAAACCACCAGTTTCCTGGATCGTGCTAGACTTATCCAGTCCTCCAGGTAGTTTGGTACACAGATGCCCTGGAGTCACAATGGAGCCAGAGTGACATCCATGCACTTTGTGAAAGTGTGAAGGGATAAAGCTAGCGATATTTCTATGTGGAAATATGCACCTTTTAGATCTATCGCCACAAACCAGTCCTCTCTGTGGCACGATAAGTTTGAGCGTCAGCATCTTGAACCTGTATGTCCGAAGAGTATGGTTCAGATGACACGGATCTAAAATTGGCTGCATACTCCCATCTTTTTTGTGGACCAGGAAATAATGGCTGTAAAAACCTCCCTCCCTTAGGGAATGGGGTACATTTTCTATGGCCTCATTGTCCTGGCTGTCTGCGGGGGTTGGAGGGCTGCCATACTCACCTCCTGGGTCTCCCTCGCACTAGTGCTGGCCCAGGCTCCATTCGTGGATGCCCGGGTGAGCTTGAGACAACAGGGAAGGAACTGGCTTTTTTGAATGCCGCCATATGTCGAGCTCACTCATCAGGTCTGCTTGGTAGGCCTGCAACACTGTCATTGTCTGCAGTGACCCACAAGCAAGACTACTACTGCATAGGCTTGCCCACCAATGCCACGGCGGCCTTATGCGGTGGTTGGGATGCATTACCTGCCGTCGATGGAGAGAGGTAGCTCGCAAGTGCCTCCTCCACCTGAAGCACACCTAAATATCCATGCCGTTCATTACCCACAATGGCTGAATAATCCAACATCGTGGGGTTATAAATATGGCTTATGCATGGTTTTCCCCCAGAAGCCTGATATTTTGTCATGTACTTCTGGAAGACAGGGAAGTTTCTGCAAGTTTCTGTGAGGGATTTACTTTCACTGGGGAGAAAAAGGCTCATCCAGCCTTAGTAATCACTTCAAGCAGCTCTTTATACGCTGCTCTCAGTTTTTAGCACATCCTTCTGGCTCCTTGGAGTCAGAGAGAAATTATTACTATTATTTTTGTGTGTGTGTGTGTTTTTCTTCCCCTTTTGGCTTTCCATGGCGAAAGGAAGAGCTCCAAAATCCAGCAGAGAGCCAAACCCGGAAGAGAGAGCAAGAGATAGAGCAGCGCTCATCTCCGGCTCCTCTTCCGGATCCATAAGAGATCCCCCGAACCTGAGACGGCTAGCTGCCTCGGCAGCGGCCGACTCAGATCCGCGAGGCTCTGAAACCCAACTCGCTTCGTCTTCCGAGAAGCACGCAAGTCGTGAGCTGAGCTGCTTAATGTAGGCATTACCATGTGCAGCCTCTTGAGGCTGCCATCACATGCTACACTCCTAAAGACTTCACCCAGAAAGTGTGCACTACTCCCGTGTTGAAACGGGAGCAGGTGTAACACACTTCCTGAATTCTTTCTCGCTCATTACTTCCCTCTCTTTTCTTTTCTTTTTCTCTAAAAAAGGGATAGAAAAGTTCAGAGATTTTGAGAAAATATGAGTAGAAATGAAACGTTTTTTGTCACAGAAACAACAGACATGCAGTCTCGCTGAAGGTAATAAGGCAGGCGGCGTGGTTCACAGTTGCCATATATATATCATGCAACGCGCTTAATTGCCACATCACCTGATCATGGCAGGCCTATAAGTAGAGGCATGATTTTACACAAGCTTCAGATACCGGTCACGCGCACAAGGCGCTCCCCATACTGTTATGCTAAATGCAACGTTGAAGTTCCCTTTGAAAGGGAACATAAATTAATAGATTTTGTCTTTTTTTTTTTTTCAAAAAAACTTTACTAATATTATAATTACACCTCAGGGAAGATAATATAATAATAATAATATATATTTTTTTAAAATTCATGACCCCGTTAAGATATGCACACCTTCATCCCTACTTGTCACTGCATCTCTGCAGCTGAATCAATAGTGCACTCCAAGTTGTTGCCTGGCAAAGAACACTCTGAGTAACACTAGTGCTTGATCTGTAAGGGCTAAAAATAACTATTAAAAAAAATTTTATTTTAGTTTTTAATAGCGCTTTTGCATTTTTATTTTTTGATTGCAGAATTTAATTTCAACAGCCGTTGCACATAGTCAGCGTGGCTTTTCACACATATGTGAAGCAAATCTGGTTTGTGAAACCTAGCTCAGGTCCCACACAAATACTACTGGTAATAAAGATAATACTTCTGGGGCCACGAAAGTTTAGTGGTTAGCACGTTTGCCTTGCACCTCCAGGGTTGGAGGTTCCCTACTCCACTCTGTGTGCATGGAGTTTGCATGTTCTGCCCTGCTTTGGTGGGTTTCCTCCAGGTACTGTACAGTGGTTTCATAGCACAGTCCAAAGGCATGTTTTATAGGCTGATTGGTATCTATAGATTGTCCGTAGTGTGATTGTGCCCTGCAATGGGTTAGCACCCCATCCAGGGCATCCGCCACCTTGTGCCCTGAGTTCCCTGGGATCGGCTTCAGGCTCACCACTTCCCTGTGCAGGTTAAGCAGTACAGAAAATGGATGGATGGATAATACTTATAGGTGTAGCACTGTGATTGGAGTTCATATTTTTAAATGTATTTCTATATATTCCATCTAACAAAAACTGCCATAGTGGGTTGAACAGTTATGACACCTTTCCACCCCTGATGCACATACACAAAAAACACACAATGGATAAAAGAAAAGGCTAAACAACAACAACAACAAAACACATTCTCTTACAAGGTTACTATTTGAGTCCAGTGTAATTTCCCCAGGGCTCAGATGTGTACCTAAGAAGCTAAGTCAATAAACAGATGTCTGCATTATGTGTTATGTTCTGATTACGCCACTGACAGAGCAGACCTATTCATCTCGACCACTAATTAGATCTTGTAGCTTAACAAAGCTGCTCACTGTGGCATGTCCCTGAAGGTGACACATTATTTAAATTACATTTATTTAATTGTGAAATTATAAAGAGCGCAGACACTTGGGAGAGCCATGCTTCTGTGCTATGACAGAAGGGTGAGGTGAAGTCACTGGCACTCTGTCCATCTGCCCAGCGGGTGCTGATTAGGGTTAGACTTCACAAAGCCACCTCCAGACAAGGAGCTCTGCTCAATTATATGAGCACTGACAGGGATGATGTGGTGAGGAACAAGGTGTGGAAGCTTAAATATACACACCTTCATGCACCTTTACATTTGCGCTGTGGAGCCATTTCAATAAATCACCATACAGATAAATACTGCTGTGAAAAAGGAAGGCACTGGAATTGGAGAAGCAAACAGATTCAGGAACTTTGGAAAATAAATATGCAGCACATGCATGTGTGCTTACCTTTACTTGACCAACAAAAGCGTTCGCCTGCTCTTCCGGAACAGTGAAATTTTGAGGCAGCAATGGATCAAACATGGGGTCGTTATCATTCACATCAGTCACCAGTATGTTAACCTTGGCAATTGAGGTCTGGAAATAAGAAAACATGAGGTTAGAACTATCTGCTTGACAAAATCAGTTCTCACTGTATAGTCAATTTTAGAATTAGTACCAGCTTTAATGAAATGCATGCAATGCAGTGATACACTATATGGCCAAAAGTTTGTGGACTGCTGACCAATCACTCCCATATGTTCTTGTTGCACATCCTATTCCAGCTTTAGTCCGCCCCCTTTGCTGTTATAACAACCTCCTCTGTTCTGGAAAGGCTTTCCCTAGATTTTGGAGCATGGCTGTGGATAAACAATCATGCTTACTAGAATTCAGCCACAGTGAAATCCAACATGTTTTCCCAGAACACCTCACCATTATTGGTAACCCTATAATGAATATTTCGTGAAAGCTCCCCTGGAGAGAATAATAGCACTGAGACTCTTTGTGGAATGTCTAACAATGTCTAAAAATTATGGATTTTGGTCTGCCCCTCCATGCAAAACATAATTAAGTTCTTTCAAATTCTTGGGTCTGTGCATGTGGACTTCATGCTATATAATATTTCTTAAGAATGGCAATATGTTTAATGGTAAATTTATTTTAAAAAACAATCCTCAGTGCTGTCAACAAACTTCGGAAATTATTGTGCATATTGTATAGTTTACATAATTATTTTTGCTAATTGTTTTTCTGAATAATTCAGGCACTGTATATATTCCTACTCTGAGGAGACAGCATGTGAATAAATCTCGCCCTTAAACAGCTGAATGAGATTAATTTAGCCTATGCTTGGCGGGGGGCCACTGTTTGCTTTCATAAACAAATATCCCCTTCCACTGATTAATTTACAGAGATCCAACAAAATTGATAACATATTTGCAATCATCATCAAGCTGTGAATGGAGCCTAATGAATAACTTCCACAGCTGCTGGTCATATTAGCATTTTCAAAGGCTGAAAATGGCAGCAACCAAATCAGCTATAGCTCAGGGGAAGGCAATGATGAACTTTTCTCAAAAGAAGAAAGACATTTCTAAGAAGAAATCACAGTATTCTTCTACAGTACCCTTCACTAATATAGGAACCCTTGGTAAACATGAGCAAAGAAGGCTGTGAAAATTTTTATTAATTGTTTAAACTTTTGATCTTTTGTTTACAATATCACAAAATACTCTCCTCTCATAGATATCAGACAATTACAAACAAAAAAGCCTCTACTCTTATCCAGAAACAAACTCAATTGTCCTCGGTTTGCCAGACATTAATGGAACATCAAATGGGATCGGGTTCTATGGTCAGATGAAACCAATATAGAGCTTTTTGGCAATAAATACCAGAGATGGTTTTAGAGCACACAGAGAGGTAGCCATATGGAAAAGTACCTCATGCCCATGGTTAAATATGGTGGTGGCTTTTTAATGATTTGGGGCTGTTTTTCTGTCAGAGGGCCTGAACATTTTGTTAGGATGCATGGCATTATGGACTCAAATATCAACAGATATTAAATGAAAACCTGACTGCCTCTGCCAGAAAGCATAAAATGTGCCGTGGTTGAATCTTCCAGCTGGACAATGACCCAAAACATACATCAAAACCAACACAAAATGGTTTACTGACCACAAAATCAAGGTCCTGCCATGGCCAACCAAGTCCCCTGACTTGAACCCCATAGAAAACCTGTGTGGTGAACTAAAGAGGAGAGTCCACCAGCATGGACCTTGTAATTTGAAGGATCTGGAGAGGTTCTGTATGGAGGAATGTTCAGAGATCCCTTGCCATGTATTCTCCAACCTCATCAGGCATTATAGGAGAAGATTCAGAGCTGTTATCTTGGCAAAGGGCGGTAGCACCAAGTATTGACTAAAAGGGTGCCAATAATTGTTTTTTTTTTATAAGCCTGTGTTTCGTTTGTAATTGTTTGATATCCATGGTAGCAGAGTATTTTTATGATTTTTCTTTTCAAACAAAAGATCAAAAGGTAAAACAATAAAGACAATTTTTCAGACTTCTTCGCTCATACTTACCAAGGGTGTCAATATTAGTGGAGGGCACTAACATATATATATATATATATATATATATATATATATATATATATATATATATATATATATATATATATATATATATATATATATATTATATAAAAACCTTTGTTCTACTTTGTTCCAAAAAGCCCTCAAATTTGGTCATTTTTAGTTTGCAGTGGGGGAAAAAGTATTTGCTCTAATGTGTGAATAATGCCATACTCTATTTAAATTACAGTTGTCATTGTACCAGGATTCTCTTCCATACCAGTGAGACTATCACTAAGCTGGCTGTGATAGTGAAATGCTTCATTGCATTCATTAATATCAATCCTCCTCTACTGCATATTCTGTAGAAACTGCAGAAAGACTCCCAAGTTCCCCATAAAATATTCTAGTAGGTGTACTACAATAAATATGGACTTAGTGTTTTAGAGGTAAACTGCAGAGTTGAATGTTTCCCCTCAGCCGTCCAGGATTTTGATATAACCTAGAGCTATAGAACTCATATTTAATGCACTGACTCAAATGAAACTTGAACAGTCTTTGAGAAACTGCAGGGAGTTCTGGGAGATACAAGAGCTATTTCCATTACAAACTTCTCTTCCATCAGCTCAGCCTATTCATATCTCTCCACGCCCAATTCATGATAGACTACTATTACACCCACAAAGATACACAGGTCTCTAATATCTCTAATAAGTCCCAGGGGTGAAAGAAAGTACAGTAAATTAGATGAGCTCTTTCATTGCTCCATGGAGTTCTTGGTTAAAGGTTTTTAATGGTGCTGTGTTTGACAGATTGTGGTTGTAAATATTTCATGCTGTGGTTATAAAGCCTGCTGAGTTTGAATTAAGCCAGTGTAACACTTACTGTGAGCCAGGCGTGACGGCGCTTTAAGCTCAAAGACAAACGTGCTTGCTTTTCAGTTTGTCAATGATGTTTACAAAGCAGCATGGAATCGCTCAATGTCTCTCATAATGAGGGGAATTTTTTACACATTTCCATAAAATGACATTAAGCTCAGCATACACTACGCAACTCGTTAACTGACTGCAAAAACAAAGAGCATCTCACTCTATATGCCAGTTTTGTTACAGAACGTCTTGTCTCTTGTCATGCATCTCACTGGACTCATTTGTGCCTTTACAAGAATCGTAATCCTCTTTGTCTATCAGAGTGAAGTATGGTAGAAGGTATTTTTACTTCCACATGCTTGTCCACCATGCCGTGTGCTAATACATGTTGTCGATATTGTCTCATTTTCTTCTAACTTTGTCAACATCTTTTGCCTGCATCAGTTTGATTCCATCACTGACAACCTCACACTACACTACATGAATGCTTTCACTGGCAAAAATTAGAACGCTTAAGATTGACTCATTTGCCAGGTACTGATCAAGCTAACCAATCTGGAAATTTGCTGATTCAAAGACAAAACAAATGGAACTAACAGCACTGTTGTATACACCCAGCATAAAAGAAAGCATGTTTAGCAAGAATATAGACAGAAATCTGACAGGTCTGGCTTTTAGTGCTGCTGCGATAACTCTGCCCCTTACTGAGCACAGCAAGCAAAAACAGCTCTCCTGGAGTGAAGGTCAAGTAGGTCGGCTTCACTCAGGGATCTGTTCACGACACATCTCTGCCCTACAGAGCACTCAAACTAGGTATGTTTAAAAAATTGACAACACAGGTCGGCTTCACTCAGAGATCTGTTCGCGACACATCTCTGCCCTACAGAGCACTCAAACTAGGTATGTTTAAAAAATTGGCTAATGATCAGGTACTTCAAGAAAGGTCACTGCATATATTTGATATTGGTATTTGGATTTCAGGATTGCTCATCCCGCCTGTCTAAAGATTCTCTGCTGTAACTGGAGGCAAAAAGAACAGGGAATTCAGGGAAAGTTGCATAAGCTTTCAAGAAGAAAAAGGTAAGAGTATAAATGAGAGAAAGAGTTCCTACACTTTCATTTTTGTCATTCAAAAGATGTCAATGTATCAGTTAAATCATACTGGTTGCATATTTGGCACAAGCGAGAAATATGCAGCCATTTTCCATAAAGGTCACAGTGTTGCAATGCTAAAGCAACACCAAAAGGTTTGTGCATGTCTTCCAAGCTCTGATTTGATAAATGTGCTGTCAGGAATCTGCTAATCAAGCTTTAGGTAAGAGGAGAATTATTTGGAAGCTGCTTATCGAGGCTACCATTTATATTTATGCATTTGACAGACACTTTTATACAAAGTGACTTACAGTTGAGATGAGCAGATGAAGGTTAACGTCCTTGCTCAAGGGCCTGACAATGGCACATTGGCCATGCCAGGATTTGAACTCATATTCTTCTAACCAATAAACCACCACCAAAGCCTCAAGAAAAGTATCCTTGGGGTAGAAGGTAGCTAACGCTTAGTCTCAGAATTAGACTCAGACTAAGTGTATTTTGTACACTTTTTCTGACCTACACTTCTGAGAATACTAACTTTTTAATGCCACAACACAGTAAGCTTTTCTGTGCAATATATAGTCACTGGTTTTAAATAAATTCTCACCATCATGCCATTAAAAGCTTCTTTTTTTGAAGCAGTGAATAAAGGAGATGTCTCACATGGGAAAAGGTTGAATTAAAGAGCCTCTTTCTGAGAAAGTAGGCGGTTTTTGGGCACATTTATCAACAAATTGTACCAGACCCTCAAGTGAATGCTAGACGTCTGGCTTGAGACTAAGCTAACTCTAAACTCAGCTGTGCAATGACTCCTAGATTCTACACTGCCAGGCATGGCAGGCATCAACTAATCTGTTCATCAGGGAATAGCTTACAAATGATGTCAGCTCACAGTAGATTGAAATGAAGAAAGTGAGTTCCGTGATTAGAAAAACAAAAAAGCTGTCCTGCTCCTTTACCTCAATCATCACAGCATCACTCCATGGTGAGATACTCTATTCAGATCAATCACAGCAGGCCTGCTGCGAAATGCACTTAAAAAAGCACAGCAGGGACCATGAGCTGAGAAAGAGGAGTTCTCAGTTCAAATGTCTGAGACAGGAAAAGGACTTCTTAAATTCTTGTCCCAGGAAAGATTTTCAATGACCAACAACTACTGCTAGCTGCCATATCCATTTGTCTAACCTCTAACATGAATCTAGAGGTCCAAATCTTCTTGGGAAACAGAATTAAGGTTCAGTCTGTTTGTGCTACACAGGGATTTTGGTGAATGACTTCTCGGTTGAAAGAGGACTGGATTCAAGGAGGTGTGACTCTCATCTGGAGCACTGTTTGATTTAATGTCTAGCCCTGTTCTTACCCCGTCCGGCCTGCCATCGGAGGCAGAAACGATCAGCGTGTAGCGATCCGTGTGCTCTCTGTCCAGCATCTTTCCCAGCAGCAAGAGACCCGACCTACAAGGCATCAATACACCAGCATGAGAACCACAGTAGTACACAAATGGGTTTTATACAAGTTTAAAAGAGTCCTTTCATGTTGAACTATAAGCATAATGCTTATTGCACCGTATGTGAAGGAATGTGGTGTAAATTTAAAAATGTAGAAATAAAGCACAGCCCAAATAGAGACATAGTGAGTCATTACTTTGTTGAAAGTCGCAGTAACAGGCTCATTTGTTCTTAAATAAAACACAATGGGAATGTGTCAGCCATTTGTAACACTGTTAACCAGCCCTGTATGTCATTATGAACAGCTAAATCAAATTACAGCTATGGGTTCCTCATACGAAACTGACATTATAACTGTTCAACTATATATTTTTGATCTTGCAGGTACATTTTCAATATTTTTCAGAGCAAACTGGGTGCAATTATAGCACATACAACAAAGATGAAATGGAAAATGACAGTTTTGAAAAAAAAAAACTACAGTTTTCTGAAAACTTTCATGTTTGTGTATTATTTATTCATACCATAGTCTTCAAGGCTTCCTTGAATGGTTCTAGGTTTCTAAAGTGGTTCTACATGGTGTCTTTTCTGAAATGAAAACCCTCTGTTATAAGGTTCTACATAGGATTCAACCCTCCCCACCCCAAGGATATTCACTAAAGAACCAGATATGTTTCTGAAGTTCTAAAGGACTAATATTACTAAGCTGAAAGGAGCAGTTATTTCCTTTATCTCCTCTTAAAATCACCCCAACAATGACATGAGGTTGAGGTTATTCAAGATTCAACTAATTTGATTTCAGAGTCTGAGTCTGTGTGAGTCTGTGAGTGGGTGGACAGCCAGGAGTGCCTGTAAGCCACCCAATGCCCACTCCGGTCAACACACAGCTCAGCATAATGCTGGCTTTGTAAACTCTGCAGACTTAAAATGTGAAATTCTGGTTTATATGTTCAGGAATACAAGCATTACTCTTCATCGAGTCGATGCTAGCTCTCTCCTGGCACTCCAGGCACCTTTTTAGGTGCATACAGATTTTATATAGTGACTTGGAAGTGGGTGGTGAGATTGTACAGGTAAGAACAGCAGCTAGTGATCTTCAAATTGTTTATCTGTTGCTTATCAAGAACTCTAAAACTCTAAAATAGCCTTATTAATTTTATTTGTGCAATTTCCTGCCTTTAATAGTCTGCAATAAGCACAATGAAAAGCAGGGAGATGAGGCATCCTCTGATACAGTGACAGAATATCAGAAATATTTCTGAAGAAAAAATGGAAAGCCACATAACCTTTTTATATTACAGTACTCCCCTGGCTTAGCCTTCTTTACTTAGTAAATAAATAAAATAGATCTCTTCACCAAATATGACCTTTTCACTGAGACTTGATGAAACTCTATGCTTCATAGTTCTTATGTCAAGTGAATCAGATGTTCCATTTCAAAGGGAACTCAACATTGTGTGAGCTTCACGCTGTGGAAGCGCCCTCGTGCATGACCAGAATCTTATTTATACACCTGCCGTGGTCAGGTGATGTGGCAATTAAGCATGACCCATGATTATAAAACGGCACCTGTGAACCATGCTGTCAGCCTTTTTATCTTCACCGTGACTGCATGTTGGTCCATCCACGAGTGTAGCCCGAGCCAGAACTAGTGCGAGCGAGGCACAGAAGGCGAGTGTGGTGGCCCACCTCAGTGGCCCAGTGAGCCAGTGGACCAGGCAGCCACAGTCGCAGCCTGCTAGTAGGCCTGATCTGAGAATGATCATAAAGGCCAAGCAGACAAAGGAGCGGTCTTGATGGGCCACAGAGGGAAGTATCAGGAGACGTGAGGCTGTTCAGACAGTTAGCCCCCAGTATTACTATAGGGCCTCCCCTTGTCAATGTCATCCCAAGTTTTCAGCCTTCTCTGGTCAGCAAGCTGTCACAGGGCAATAAAAAATTTATGCTTTCCCTCAAAAGCACAAGAGTTAACGTCACTAAAAGAAAATCTAGCATTGTGGATACTACTGCTAAATGTATCTCCATGGGTTCTATCCACCATAGAAAAGGGTTACCAGGTCCAGTTCGGGGCTCGATCCCCCCGGTTCAGAGGTGTGCTCACCACAGTAGTGAGCACAGAGCAGGGCCTGACATTAGCTCAGAAAGTAAGATCCCTCTTGGACAAAGGGGCCATAGAACATGTACCCCGTTCCCTGAGAGAGGGAGGTTTTTACAGCCATTATTTCCTGGTACACAAAAAAGATGGGAGTATTCGGCCAATTTTAGATCTGCACCATCTGAACCGTACACTTTGGATATATAGGTTCAAGATGCTGATGCTCAAACTTATCATTCCACAAATTCAGTTCGAGGACTGGTTTGTGATGATAGATCTAAAAGATGCAGATTTCCACATAGAAATATTGCCAAGTCACAGGAAGTTCCTGAGGTTCGTGTTTGGAGACAACGCGTACCAATATCAGGTTCTTCCCTTCGGTCTAGCTTTATCCCCTCGCACCTACATGTATGCATGGATGCCCCTCTGGCTCCTTTGCGACTCCAGGGCATCCGTGTACTAAACTACGTAGATGACTGGTTAATTCTAGCAAGATCCAGGGAACTGGCAATTAAACATCGACATGTTGTTCTCGCCCACATGAAGAGCTTGAGGCTCAGTTTCAACCTCAAGAAAAGTATGCATTCTCAAGTGCAGAGGACAATTTTTCTAGGGGTGATATGGTATTCTACTATGATGAGGGCATTTCTATCCCCAACACACACAATCATATCAACATTGAGCAAGATAAAGCTGGGTCTGGGCATGCCCTGCAGTCTCTATGGGAGACCGTTGGGGCTTATGGCAGCAGCAGCAACTGTCATACCGATGACTGTTTCAGTGGTGGCTAAAAAGTAGGAGGTTTCATCCGAAGACGAAATCTCTCAGAGAAATCAGAGTCACCCAGTGACGCCTACATGGTCTGAAAATTTGAGGTGTCCCCGGTTTCTAGCCTTGGGTCACACTCTCGGGACACCTCCTTATTGCAAGACAGATGCCTCCCTCATGGGCTGGGGTGCAGTCTTAGATGGCTGGCCAGCTCACGGTCTCTGGCGCGGCCCTCATCTAGAGTGGCATATTAATCAGATTAGAAATCGTGTGGGTCGTATTTATAGCACTGAAATTCTTTCTTCCTCAATTGAGAGGTCACCATATGTTAGTTGTGACAAACAACGCGGAGCTGTTCTCATATATCAACCACCAAAACTACATTTACACCGCCTGTTCAGGCAGGCACAACTAATTCTTCTCTGGGCAGAGGGAAAGTTTTTGTCAGTGACTGGTTCACCCTCACTCCTCCTGCACCATCGGGGCTGGACACAATGGTGCACACGTTGCTAAGGCCACATCTGTATGCTTTTCCTCTGATTGCTCTGCTCTACATCTATGCTAGTAGCACCTTTCTGGCCAGCTCGAATATGGTTCTCAGAGATAATATCCTTGCTAGACAGCACTCTTTGGGAGATTCCCTTTCGCAGGGATCTACTGTCTCAAGCCGGAGGGTTGATTTATCACCCTCGGTGGAACTGTGGAAACTGTCGGTCTGGCCCCTGAGTGGTACCAGTTTATAGAGTCTGGTCTCTTAACTGAGGTTGTAGAGACAATATTGAATGCTAGAGCACCATCCAGGAGAAAGTGGTGACTTTTTGTCTCGTGGTGTGAGGAACATCAGTTAGAAATGTAAACTGCACAATAGCTACAGTCCTGTAGTTCTTACAAGGGCATTTCTCAGCAGGGTTGGCTCCTTCTACAGTCAGTTTTGGCCAGCCAAGCCACTATCGATGGTGGCACTATCTGTGTTTTGCAAAATACTCTAACATTGAGGTTTATGCAGGGTGTTAGGTGACTGCAGCCCATCTGCAGACCACGGATACCTTCCTGGGACCTTTCAGCGGTCCTGGAAGGCCTGTCAGGTGCCCAATTTGAGTCCTTAGAGTCAGCCTCAGAGAAGCTTCTGACCTTAAAGGTAGCTCTTTTGCTGGCCCGGACATCACTCAAGTGAGTAGGAGATCTACAAGCTCTCTCTGTTGCCCCTTTCTGCCTTGACTTTGCCCCTGGATTAGCCAAGGCCCTCCTATATCCTAGGCCAGATTATATTCCGAAAGTGCCTATGTCTGTTGACCAGCTGGTAGTGTTGCAGGCTTTCTGCACTCCGTTCCTCATAGTAGAACAAGAGAAATTGCACCTACTGTGTCCAGTAAGGGCTCTCTGTACTTACGTCCACCGCTCCGGCCAGTGGCATAAGTGGGAGCAGTTGCTGGTCTGCTTTGGCAGTGCCAGTAAAGGTGATGCTGTGTCGAGGCAGCACATCTCTAATTGGATAGTGGCAGCAATCTCTATCACTTATGAGGTGCATGGTCTCGCTACACCTCTGGGCATAAGGACTCATTCCACTACGGGGGTCACCTCCTTGAAGGCTTTATCCAAAGGGGGACCCTTACAGGATGTGTGCACACATTCATTCGATATTACAGTCTGGGCATGCATTCCACCCCAGGCTTGAGTGTCTTGCATTGACCACTGGGCTTGGATCTTTTGAACAGGCCATACCCTCAGTATGATAGAGTGGGTATTCTTGTTCCCACCGCATGAAGCTCATACAACTTTGAGTTCCCTTTGAAAGGCTTTGTGTTGCTTTGTCATACTGCGGCATGCCTGTGAATTGCATCTTTGCTTCAGATAAGAGGATGTCGGCATGGTTCACAGGTGCCATTTTATAATCATGGGACATGCTTAATTGCCACATCACCTGACCACAGCAGGCCTAAAAATAAATAAATCACAAGCTTCAGATACCGGTCACACGTGAGGGTGCTTCCCACAAGCTCACGCAATGTCTCGTTCCCTTCTCAGGGAACAGGGTCATAACCCTGCCATTTTTGAGAATGGAGAGTTTGGAGGTAAGAATGAGTAATCTCGATTCAATTAGTATGATTAGTGTGAATGGAAAACATATGTGAATTAAGCAGGGGCTGATATTTGAGAGAACAGCTAATTTGAATGACTACACAGTATAGTATAGTAGAGCTCATGTTATTAATGTCATACTGTACGAAAAAATTTGTGGTCACAAGTATCTTCTGTATTTGATTCATGACAAACACAAATAGTAAGTGGCAAGCCAATAAAATAAAATGCACAGATCCCCTTGCCTATTTCCACAAGGTCTTAAAGTTGAAAACAGTGTAAAATTAGAATGTCAGCATTTCCTGTCAAGTAAAATAAAATCAACTGTCAGAGCAAAACTTTGGTGAAACCCTTCAGTGAGAGCTTACGTTTGATTGAGTTCGAAGACATTATCAGGATCTCCGCTGAGGATGCTGTACATAATGAGATCTTTTTCTCGGTCTGTTGCCTGCAAAAGACACACAGCACTTTCATGTTACAATAAATCAATTACGCTGAGAGGCAAGATTCAACATGGCTGTGTGCCTGTGGGCAAACTTGAACAGCCTGAGAAATCTCTACAGTATCACTTAAGAAAACACCATAATTGACTCCAAATGTAGCTCAAACTTAATACTACAATACTAAGCATCAACACTTGCAAACAGTCTTAAACTGTCTTAAGTCTGGTTCTTCTTGTTCTATACCTCCTGAATATTCCCTGGTGCATATTCCTTCAAATCACATCTTATTTTAGGATCACCACTTAGGCCCAAGTGAATGATCTAATTCTTAAAAAAAAAAAAAAAAAAACTGGACAAATCATTGATTTTCATACAACCCATTCAAATTGGAAATGCTTTTTACTTCAGGCATATATATATATATATATATATATATATATATATATATATATATATATATATATATATATAAAATATACTATTAATATTGCTTTTGCCTATGTGCTCATGATTTTCTTATGTGCTTCCAAGGTCTGATGTAAAAGCAAAACCCTTAACTTAGCAAGCCTAGTGCCAGTAGATCAAAAGAAAACTCTGAATGCATCATGGATTCCCTTGTTACTGTAATTGCAGAAGGATTTTGGAGTTTGAGGCAGAGAGCTACAGGCGAGAGTCATCTTTCAAAAAGAACTGTAGGAGGCTTTCTGTAAGATGGATGCTCCTGTCGTCACACACCACAGCTGCAGCATTTGACCAAAGGCTGCTTACAATCGGGTAGTCCCGAGACACGTGTGAACCTCTAAGAAGTGAGTAACCTGGGACAGTAGGTCTACGTATTAAAAACAGTGCTGATGAATCTGATTAGTCAGGTGTTGATTAATTCTTCATAACATTTCCAGCTGCTGGGCAAATCACAATTTATATTAATTCACTCATTCTAATACATTATCAATTTTGTAGTAACAACATACCCAAGGACTTGTATGGTTTATGCTCCACATAAAAGGACTAAAAATATGTGTAACTGTTGATATGGTTGGTTTTCTGTGAGGAGATAGGGTTTTTTGTAAGGAGTCCCCAGTGTCAGCATTTAGTAACAGTCAGAAATAAAACTGACACAGAAAAGTCTTCAGGGCAGAGGTTTGTGGTTTCTTGGTAACCCCTAACAAACTGCATTTTTTCTTATTTACTTCAAGAGAGAGAAAAAAAGAGAGGCTGAGGAGGGAATGACTGTTTATAGTTGCTATAATTTAAATTATAACAAAAACTATATTGTTTTATGGATGATCCTCAATATTAAATGTAACTATAAATGAATGAAATGTAAGATGTTTCATTCTATTAAAAAAAGGTAACAAGTTGGCAAATTGCTGTGGTATAAGAGGAATAAAAACCTTTGGGATGTGTTGTTACAGTATGTAAGGAATAACAGATGACAGGCTGTGATGTCATCTGAAAATAATCTACGCCCCTACACCTCAATCAAGACACATTAGTGCTATGGAATTTCTGAGACAAGTTAGTTCCTGTTCTCACCAGCGTTATAGCTACGATAAACAGTTATTCTTCATTAGTCTCTCTCTCTCTCTCACACACACACACACACACACACACACACACACACACACACACACACACACACACACACACACACACACACACACACACACACACACACACGCATGCACACAAAAGAGCAGCCTGTCATTTTACCGAGTAAACAGAAAGGGTAACCGAGACTGAGTGCTTACAACCGAGATTCCTTTCATAAATGTTAAATAACAAAAACAATAAACAACTTTGTTACCTGTTCTCTGAGAAGGGAACAAGTACAGTGGCAAGAAAAAGTATGTGAACCTTTTGGAATTTCAAGGTTTTCTGCATAAATTTGTCATAAATTGTGATCTGATCTTCATCTAAGTCAAGGGTATTGACAAATATAATGTGTCTAAAATTATTTTTTTAAAATTTAGATCTCTCATATATTTATTGAGAACAACCAAAAAACCTCATAGTGCTTGTGGAAAAAGTACATGAACCCTTGACTTAATGACCTCAAAAAAGCTAATTGGAATCAGGTTTTAGCTGACCTGGAGTCTCGCTAAGAAAATGAGTTTGGAGGTGTGGACTACAGCTACTGCTTTGCTGCATCAGGGCCTGGTCAGCTTGCAATCATTGAGGGGAAGATGAATTCCTAAGTATATCAGACAATTCTTCAGGATAATGTGAGAATGTCTGTACGTCAGCTGAAACTGTGTAGAAGTTGGGTGATGCAACAGGACAATGACCCAAAACACTGGAGCAAGTCCACAACAGAATGGCTGCAGAAAAACAAAATCTGCCTTTTGGAGTGGCCAAGTCAGAGCCCAGACCTCAAGCCAATATAGATGCTATGGAATGACTTGAAGAGAGCCATACACATGAGACACATGAAAGAATATGACAGAGGTAAAGCAGTTCTGCCATTAAGAATGGGCTAAAATTCCTCCTGAACGATGTGCAGGTCTGATCCACAGCTACAGGAAGTGCCTGGTTGAGGTTATTGCTGCCAAGGGGGTGTCAACCCATTATTAATTCTAAGGGTTCACTTACTTTTTCCACTGCCATTTTGTATGATGAATGAGTTTGTTCAATAAAGACATGAGGGCTCAGAATTTATGTTATTATTTTAGGCACATTATATTTGTCAATACCCCTGACTTAGATGAAGATCAGATCACATTTTATGACAAATTTAAGCAGAAAACCATGAAATTCCAAAAGGTTCACATACTTTTTCTTGCCACTGTAGTTGCATGAGCTTCATGCTGTATGAAGCACCCTTACATGTGACTGGTATCTGAACGCTGTGTGAGATCACACCTATTGATATGCCTGCCATGGTCAGGTGATTTCGTGCGTCACATGATTATAAAACGGTGCCTGTAACCAGGTCATCAGTCTCTATTATCTGAAGCAAAGTATGACAAAGCCATGCAACATCTCATTCCCTTCTCAGGGAGCAGGGTTACATGCCCCAGCCGTTCCCTTTAAAAGAGACCTCTTTGTCCCTTTTAAAATGAACAAAGTTGCGTGAGCTTCACGCTGTTGGACAGATTATAAACACCATCATACTGAGGGTATGGCCTCTTCAAAAATGTCCGAGCCTGAGAGCCACTGCAAGACTCTCGAGCCTGGGGTGGAATCCAATCTAAATTGTAATATCAAATGAATGTATGCAGCGTAGACCACCCCACCACAGCACACACATCCTGTAATGGTAGCCCTTTGGATAAGGGGGTGAGGTGACCCCCCTAGTGGAATGAGCCCTTATGCCCAGAGGTGTAGCAAGCCTGCATGCCTCATAACCGATAGGGATTGCTTCCACTATCCAATTGGAGATGCACTGCTTTGACACAGCATCACCTCTATTGGCACTGAAAGGTCCCACGAAGGTACAGGAATGAAATCGTGGTCTGCAGATAGGCCTCAGCCGCATGACACCACTCATAAACCTCGATGTTGGAAAATGTTGCCCCACAGAGGCTGAATCAAAAGAGATGTGGCTGACTGAAATGGTGGCCACATAGACCCTGATTGTAGAAGGAGCCAACCATATCTCCAGGAACCATATTTGAGCTGGCCAATAAGGTGCTACTAGCAGCAGAAGTAGGCCATCATGGCGAACTCTCACTATAACTTGTGGGAGCAGAACGATCAGGGGAAGGCGTACAGACGTGACCTCGGCCATGCGTGTACAATGTCGTCCAGCCCCAATGGTGCAGGAGGAGAGAAGGCAAACCACAGCAGGAAGTGGGGGATAAAGCTAGACCAAAGGGAAGAACCTATATTGGTATGTACTGACTCCAAATGTGAACGTCAAGAACTTCCTGTGACTGGGCAATATTTTCTATGTGGAAAATGTGTCTTTTAGATCTATCATCCCAAACCAGTCCTCGAACTGAATCTGTGGAACAATAAGTTTGAGCATCAGCATCTTGAACCTATATGTCAGAAGAGTACAGTTCAGATGACACAGATCTAAAATTGGCCACATACATTTTTTTTGCGGACCATGAAATAATGGCTGTAAAAACCTCCCTCCCTCAGAGAAAGGGGTAGATGTTCTATGGCCCCTTTGTACAAGAGAGATCTTACTTCCTGCACTAACATCGGGCTCTGCTCTGTGCTGACTACTATGGTGAGCACACCTCTGAACCGGGGGGGGGGGACTCTCTGAACTGGACCTGGTAACTCTTTTCTATGATGGACAGAACCCATGAAGACATATTTGGCAGTAGTGTCCACAGTGGCAGATGGTGTTTTAATGATGTCAACTCTCCCACATTCTGTTAGAAGGAAAGCATCAGATTTTCATTGCCCTGTGACAGCTTGCTGACCAGAGAGGACTGAAAACTTAGGATGACATTAGCTAGGGGGGCCCTGCAGTAATGCTGGGGGCTAAATGCCCTAACAGCCTCACATCCCTTGATACTTCCATCCGCAGCCCATCAGGACAGCTCCTTCTTTTCAGGCCTACTAGCAGGCTGCAACTGTGTCTGCCTGGTTCTCCTGGCTCTCCATGGGAAGAAGTGGGCTGCCACACTCACCTTCTGTGCCTCCCTCACACTAGTGCTGGCAAACTTGACATGACGGGAAAGGATCTGGCTGAACCCTGGCATTTGCTGTTTCACCTTGTGAAACCTGTCAGCAATGGCATTAACCATGCGACCGAACAGGCCAGAAGGTTCAACAGGAGCATCCAGCAGGGAGACCTTATCCTTACACCCCCCCCCCCCCCCCCCCCCCCCCCTCCCTGAGAGGTTAAGACATAGTCTCCTCTCCACTGCAACCAAGCTACCCATTGAACAGCCGATATGACTGGCCATTTGCTTGGTCACCTGAAGAGACAAGTCTGTGGCACGGCAAAGCTCCACCACTGCCGAGGTGGCCTTACATGGCTTGGATGCCAAAGCCAGCCCCCCTTAATTCCCTGCCTAGCTTGCAAGTGCCTCCTCCACCTTCAGCATTGTGGGATTATAAACACAGCTGGTGTATGGTTTTCCACAGAAGCATGATATTTCATCATGCACTTCTGGAAAAAAGGGTTTTTTTCTGTGTTGTGAGGGAGCTTTATTTTCACTGGGGAGAAGGGCTCGTCCAGCCTGCTACAAGCCACTTCCTCTTTCCCAGGCCAGTCTAAATTCAGTTTCTCTACAGCCCTAGTAATCACTTCAAGCAACTATTTATATGCTTGAGAGCTGCTCTCCGTCTTTAGTGCACTGGCTCCCCCCTCTGGCTCCTTGGAGTCAGAGAGGGTGGGTCGACTCTCCGTACTGGAAGGAGGAGTTGCAATGTGAGCTCCAAAACCAGGAAGCAGATAGTCAGACCCGGAGGACAGAGCAAGAGATCTTCCTCCAGATCCATATGGGATCCCCAGGACCTGAGCTGGCTTGCTGCCTCAGCATGAGGCTTCAAAATCCAACACCCTTCGGCCGAGAAGAGAGCAAGCCGAGATTGTGCTGCCTGATTGTGAAGCGTTCATAATGCACACAGTCAGCCCCCTCAAGGGCCGCTGCAGCATGCTCCATCTCCAGATACTTCACATAGAAAGTGTGTCTTCCCCCCTCCAAAATAAAATGGGAGTGAGAAGTAACAGACTACCTGAATGCTCTCTGACTCGTACTTTTCAGTAAAAAGTAAAAAAGTTTTTTTTTTTTTTAAAATAGAGAGCAAGTGAAGAGTTGTGTGAATAAGCATTCACACAAACAGCCGACATCCGGTCTTTGCTGAAGATATTAAGGCTGATGACGTGGTTAACGGTCACCAATTTATAATCATGCAATACACAAAATGCCACGTCACCTGACAATGGCAGGCCTATAAATAAGCGTGATTTCACACAGACTATAGATACTGGTCATGCACAAGGGCGCTTCCCACAGCTTGAAGCTCATGCAATGTTGAGTTCCCTTTGAAAGGAAACTCCACCACATCAACTATTATAAGAAGTACTTAATTAAACATGTTTTTCTAAGCCGTTTATCCCGAGATTATTTGGAGCATCCACTGTAAAAGTTCCTTTGTAGAAGCTGTTACTAGAAACAATAATGTATTAAAATGAGCAAATTAATATTAATCTTTTATGGTGCAGCTAGAATCAAACTTTTTATCAACCTTCTGACCAATCAGAGTCGGACATTCAACCCCATATAGAAATAATCAACTTCATGGCACAGCACCGAATCACTGAATTTTCCCATAACAGCACCCCTGTAGCAAGAAAACCATCAACAACAGAAAACCTTTAGATTTGTCTGATTCATTGCAGAACCAGTTTACTTGGGCAATATATCTACTTTTCCTGATAACAGTATGATTGTACATTGTGATGAGGAAGTCTAAAATGTAATGCTTTAAAATCTAAAACCTGGCTCAATGGCACAATCACTGCTAAATACTGAACCCTAAACAGTGAAAAAGTACAAGTTAAGAAATCCTTCAGAACATGTAGTGTTCAGAAGGAACTAGATCTTCATAGTGTATCTGACCTGCAGGTTGAGGAGTGTGGCTCCGCTCCTCATGGCCTCACTGATCTCCAGGCTGTAAAGGAGCTGGGGAAATCGTGGGGGGCTCTGGTTGTTTGGGGGCAACACCTCAATGTACACAGTGGTGATGGAGCTCCTGAACAACACATGAAACAGGACAGCTTTACATACTCAGCTCAGGATGTCATTCACTTTTTTGTAATGGAGCATGATACAGTAAAATATTCATGCTGGAGATTGTTTATTCACTACCATCTGCTATAATAATGAGACACAACATATACTAATGCTGTTCATTATTGAAGGCTTATAATTATATTAGCATCTGATCCAAAGGACCTTGAGAATCTAATCTTGGTAATTAACATGACACTTGCAAATGTGAAGCAGAAGAACTTTGTAAACCTGAAGTAAACATAGTAAGCAATTAAAATAAAGTTCAGCCCAGCCAACGCGCATCAGTGTATGTAATGCAGTCTGCGGCACAGTTAGTGTGACTTTATTAGATGCTATGGCACAGTGCTATACAGACAAAACTGAGACAAACTCTATTAAAATGGTGGCACACACCGTTCGATCATGCTCTGTCAATATTTCTGTTCAAGTCGAATAATTGCACATGCTGCCGTACTCTCTCATCTAAAACTTCTTTATACCCATTGAGCTAAACTATCCCATTTAACTCTCTGACATTCTTTGGAATGTAGAGTTCTTATATGTAGAGTTGGTAACACTACCCAAGAGTAATGTATATACACTGATTAGCCATAACATTAAAATGACTGACAGGAATCAGGAAAACTAACAGTGTGATACTCTGGACAGTGTTCTGCTGGGAAACCTTAGGTCCTGTCTTTTATGTGGATGTTACTTTTACATGTACCAACACTGTTGCAGACCAAGTACACCCCTTCATGGCAACAGTATTCCCTAATGCTAGTGGCTTCTTGCAGCAGGATAATGTGCCCTTCCACACTGCAAAAATTGTTCAGGAATGGTTTGAGGAACATGACAAAGAGTCCAAGGTGCTGACTTGGCCTCCAAATTCCCCAGATCGCAATCCAATCCAATCTGGGGCATGTGCTGGACAAACAAGTGTGAACCATGGAGGCCCTACCTCACAACTTACAGGAATTAAAATATGGATACTAACATCTTGGTGCCATATACCACAGAACACCTTCCGAGGTCTTGTGGAGTCCATGCCTTGATGGGTCAGAGCTGTTTTTGTTGCACAAAAGGGACTTACAAAATATTAGGCAGGTGGTTTTAATGTTATGGCTAATCAGTGTATACACAGTGGCTTGAAAAAGTACTCAAACCCCCTGGGATTGATCAGATTTTTCTAAATAACAAATGATAAATACACATTTTTTTCCTGCCAGCAGGTTTATAGCAAACTCATTTTCTCTTGTACTGAATTAGTGAATTATTGCTCAGCAAGTATTTAAAAAAAATCAACAACTCAAAAATGGTGTTTGCATAAGTATTCACCCCCCCCCCTCCATGGACCTGTGATATTCGAACAGCTCCCATTTGATGAACAGAAAAAAACACCTGCTACTGAAGAGACTGTCAGTACAAAGGAAATGAATTAAGTGAAGACTAAGGAGCATTCTGTGGAAGGTAAAAATACGTTAATCATAAATAATAATAAAATTAATAAAATTTCATAGCTTGGCCATCCCAGTAAGCACTCACTACTGCATCAACAGTGAGGAAGTGGAAGCTGCATCACAACGCAAGCACTACCTACACAAAAACCTCCATCAAAACTCAGTGCAGAATCAAGACAGAGACTGGTGAGGGAACATGCAGTGAGGCCTCTGCAGGAGTAAAAGAGTACAGTGGCTACAATGAAGTCTAGTCAAGGTGCACAAGACAACCATTTGAAGAGCTCTGCATAATTGATGACTGTATGGAAGGGTAGACAGAAAGAAACCACTGTTCAAGAAGAGCCATATGAAAACATGAGAGTGACCCAGTGAAGATGTGTTTTTGGAGTGATGAGACCAAGATTGGGCATTTGGGCAGGTTTCAAAGTGCTGTGCGTGGTGCAATCCTAACACAGGCCATACCTCTATTAAGACCATCCTTACAGTGAAATATGGTGGTGGAAGATTCATGCCCTGGGGATGCTTTTCATCCTCAGAGCCAGGTCAACTTGTCAAAATTGAAGGGAGAATGGATGGAGAATGGATGGAGAAAAAAGACAGTGGATATTACAAGAGAACTCACTTCAGTCTGCTAAAAACAACAACAACAAAATCAAGGCCAAAGTAAGTGAAGTGGTTGAAAAAAAATCATGTTCTACAGTGGCCAAGTCAAAGTCCAGATCTGAATCCCACTGAGAATTTGTGACACTCATTAAAAATTAAAGTCAACAAACAACATCCAACCAACCTGAAGAATCTGGGGCAAATCTGCCAGGAAGAATAGGTAAAAAAAAAAAAAAACAATCTGGAAATCTGGTAGGAGCTTACCCCAATAGATGTAAAGCTGTTATTGCAGCAAAAGATGGTTTTACCAAATAGTAGTCTGGGGTTGAATATTTATGCATTTTTTCAGTTAAAAATTTTATATTTAACTGCATATACAATATAATATTTTTATATAACTGCACAATTTTTTTAAAGCTCTGCTGACAATGCATTTTGACTTTAAGAGCATATTAGTTTGCAATAAAAAAAAATAAAAATACTGTTTGGAACAAGCTGTGCAACTGTAAACTAGAGGAATCCGATTACTTTTAAGCGGGGTCAATAGTTTTGCAAGGCACTGCATATATGGTGCCCTCCAGTAATATTGGTACTCTTGGTAAAGATGAGCAAAGAAGGCTGTGAAAATTGTATTTATTGTTTAACCTTTTGATCTTTTGTAAAAAAAAAAAAAAAAAAAGTGATAAAATAAAAAAATAAATCTGTTCTCATGGATATCAAACAATTGCAAACACAATACAGGTTTATCAAAAAAAAAAAAAGTTTGTTAAATATGCGTCTTTAACAATTTTTGTCACCCCTATGAATTCATAGGAGAAAAATACAATTGAAGTATATTCCCATTCATATTTTTAAAAAATTGTAGTACACCTGGGTGACTAGGAACAGGTAAAAAAGTTCAACTATGACTTCCTGTTTCAAGGGTTATAAATATGAGGTAACACATTGGCCAAATTCCCTTAGTCTTTCATAACAATGGGTAAGACCATGGATTATAACCGTGATGTGCGGCAAAAGGTTGTTGAGCTTCACAAAATGGGATGTGGCTATATGAAAATAGCAAAAGCATTGAAAATGCCAATTTCCACCATCAGGGCAATAATTAAGAAGTTCAAGTCAACTGGAAATGTTGTGAATCAACCTGGAATTGCACGTGTGTCTATATTGTCTCAACACACTGTGAAGTGAATGGTTCAAGTGGCCAAAAAATCTCCAACGATCACAGCTGAAGAACTGCAGAAGTTACTTGCGTCTTGGGGTCAGAAAGTTTCCAAAACTACAATCCAAAGTCACCTACATCACCACAAGTTATTTGGCAGGGTTTCGAGAAAAAAGCCTCTACTCTCATCCAAAAATAAACTCAAACATCTTCAATTTGCCAGACACTACTAGAACTTCAAATGGGATCAGGTTCTATGGTCAGATTAAACGAAAATAGAGCTTTTTGGCAATAAACACCAGAGGTGGTTTAGGCACACATAGAGAGGTAGCCATATTGAAAAGTACCTCATTGCCAGGGTTAAATATGGTGGAGGCTCATTAATGTTTTTTGCCAGAGGACCTGGACATTTTGTTAGGATAAATGGCATCATGGACTCTATCAAATATCAATAGATATTAAATGAAAACCTGACTGTCTTTGACTGCCCTGACTGCCTTCCTGTAAGAACTCCAAGACTGTAGCTATTGCACAGTTACTGGCTCTCACTGGTGTTCCTCACACCATGATAAAAAAGTTGCCACTTGAATGCATACAATTTTCTCGTGGATGGTGCTCTAGAGTTTAACATTGTCTCTAAAGCCTCTGTTGAGAGGCTGGAATCTATGCGCTGACGCCCCTCAGGGGCCAGACTCACAGTTTCCATAGTTCCGTCCGAGGGTGATAAATCAACCCTCTGGCTTGAGACAACAGATCCCTGCAAACTGAAATCACTCAGGGAATGCCATCCAGCAAAGATATTATCTCCGATAACCAAACTTGAGCAGGCAAATTCTGTGCTACTAGTAGCAGACATTGCACAGTCTTGGCAAGATTTCACTACAGCCTGTGGGAGCAGACCGATCAGGGGAAAGGCGTACAGACATCATCTCGGCCACATGTGTACCATGGTATCCAGCCCTGACTCTTTTTGGTGCGGGAGGAATGAGCGGCGAACCACAGCGGGCAGTGTGTTGTCTCCTCAGAAGCAAACACGTCCGCTTCTGCTCGAACGAACCTCCACCATATAGACTCACCCACTTGTGGATAGAGCCTCCAGTCCCTAGGCCTCAGCCCCTGCCTTGACAGGATGTCTGCTTACATTGCACTCACTGACAAAACTTCCCCTCCACCAGAGAAGAATTATTTGAACCTGCCTGAAGAGGGAGTGTTGATATGAGACCATAGACAAAGGGTGAAGTGAGAGAGCCAAGCATGGAGCTGCTTCATTGTCTCTTTATATAAAAGAGACGATATATATTTTATATTTATAAAAAAAGAAAAAAAAGAGAGACAATGAAGCAGCTAGGCTCTTGGCTCTCTTCTCGGCCGAAGGATGATGGGCTCTATTATGGAGCGTCAACCCACCCACTCTGAGGAGCCAATGAGAAGGAGAGCGCTCCCTCACACCACAGAAAACTACCCTTTTTTCCTGGAAGTGCACCATGAAGTGTCACGTTTCTGGGGAAAGCCGTGTGTATAACCCGTGTGTATAACATTAGATTTTATATATATATATATATATATATATATATATATATATATATATATATATATATATATATATACACACACACACACACACACACACACACACACACACACACACAACAGGCATGCTCCACTCCCATAAAAATGATGCACTGGTGGATTTGCTAGTGTGTAAAAAGGACCATTATCCCGTTGAAAGGTCCACTTTCAGTTCAGCTTCAATTTTCAGACAGATGGCCTCACATTATTTTCAAGCACTCTTTGATATGATGCAGAATTCATAATTGAATTAATGAATGCATGCTGTCCATTCCCTGAGGCAGCGAAGCAACCCTGAACTATAACATTTCCACCATCATGCTTCACAGTTGGCATGAGGTGCTTCTTCTGAAAAGTGTGACACATGTCTGCTGTTACTATGGCCAAACAACTCTATACTATATCTATGACCTCCCATGCAGGTCATATTTGTGTAATCGCTTTCTGATTATAGAAGCATGCACTTTGACATCAACGGTTGCAAGACATACTAGCAGATGCTGTAATGAAATTTTGGGGTTTTTTCAGCCCGTCTTCTCTTGGGTTACATTTGCTGTGATGGCCATTCCTGGACAAATTGGCAGTTGTTTGAAATCTGCGCCATTTGTAGATTATTTTCCTTACAGTGGATCCTTACAGAGATCTTTTTAAATCCCTTGCCAGACATAGACATCCAAACCTTTTTTCTGAAGGCCTTACAGAACTCTTTAGATCTTGGCACGATGACACCACACACCTCAGTAACAAAGGAAATATCAGACACTAGATATGAGAGGGTTATAAATAAGACAGGTTCCACCTGCACTCACTAAGCAGGTTCTAATCACTTGCACGCAATCTTGAACACCTGATTCTAATTTGATGGATTTGAAGGTGTGATAAATGTAGGGGTATACTTACTTTTTCCATGTGACTGATCAGTTTTTTTATTTAAATTGTGAAAATTACTAAAAATGTCAGGTTTATGTGTCATTTGATAGTGTATCAGCTTTATTAATAGGCACTGTTTCAAAGAGGATCAAATGATCGCTTGTCCAAATATGTCAAAAAAGCCAACAATTTCCATACGGTGTACTTACAGTGAGGGAAAGAAGTATTTGATCCCCTGCTGATTTTGTATGTTTGCCCACTGACAAAGAAATGATCAGTCTATAATTTTAATGGTAGATTTATTTGAACAGTGAGAGACAGAATAACAACAAGAAAATCCAGAAAAACGCATGTCAAAAATGTTATAAATTGATTTGCATTTTAATGAGGGAAATAAGTATTTGACCCCTCTGCAAAACATGACTTAGTACTTGGTGGCAAAACCCTTGTTGTCAATCACAGAGGTCAGACGTTTCTCGTAGTTGGCCACCAGGTTTGCACACATCTCAGGAGGGATTTTGTCCCACTCCTCTTTGCAGAGTGATTAAGGTTTCAAGGCTGACGTTTGGCAACTCGAACCTTCAGCTCCCTCCACAGATTTTCTATGGGATTAAGGTCTGGAGACTGGCTAGACTACTCCAGCACCTTAATGTGCTTCTTCTTGAGCCTCTCCTTTGTTGCCTTGGCCGTGTGTTTTGGGTCATTGTCATGCTGGAATACCCATCCACGACCCATTTTCAATGCCCTGGCTGAGGGAAGGAGGTTCTCACTCAAGATTTGACGGTCCCTTTGATGCGGTGAAGTTGTCCTGTCCCCTTAGCAGAAAAACACCCCCAAAGCATAATGTTTCCACCTCCATGTTTGACGGTGGGGATGGTGTTCTTGGGGTCATAGGCAGCATTCCTCCTCCTCCAAACACGGCGAGTTGAGTTGATGCCAAAGAGCTCCATTTTGATCTCATCTGACCACAACACTTTCACCCAGTTGTCCTCTGAATCATTCAGATGTTCATTGGCAAACTTCAGACGTGCATGTATATGTGCTTTCTTGAGCAGCGGACCTTGTGGGCGCTGCAGGATTTCAGTCCTTCACGGCGTAGTGTGTTACCAATTGTTTTCTTGGTGACTATGGTCCCAGCTGCCTTGAGATCATCAAGATCAACAAGATCCTCCCGTGTAATTCTGGGCTGATTCCTCACTGTTCTCATGATCATTGCAACTCCACGAGGTGAGATCTTGCATGGAGCCCCAGGCTGAGGGAGATCGACAGTTCTTTTGTGTTTCTTCCATTTGCGAATAATCGCACCAACTGTTGTCACCTTCTCACCAAGCTGCTTGGCAATGGTCTTGTAGCCTATTCCAGACTTGTGTAGGTCTACAATCTTGTCCCTGACATCCTTGGAGAGCTCTTTGGTCTTGACCATGGTGGAGAGTTTGGAATCTGATTGATTGATTGCTTCTGTGGACAGGTGTCTTTTATACAGGTAACAAGCTGAGATTAGGAGCACTCCCTTTAAGAGAGTGCTCCTAATCTCAGCTTGTTACCTGTATAAAAGACATCTGGGAGCCAGAAATCTTTCTGATTGAGAGGGGGTCAAATACTTATTCCCCTCATTAAAATGCAAATCAATTTATAACATTTTTGTCATGCGTTTTTCTGGATTTTTTTGTTGTTATTCTGTCTCTCACTGTACAAATAAATCTACCATTAAAATTATAGAATGATCATTTCTTTGTCAGTGGGCAAACGTCCAAAATCAGCAGGGGATCAAATACTTTTTTCCCTCACTGTATCTTTTCACATGACTATATATTCGTTCGAAAATAGAGAGCAGTGAAGAGCTGTAGGCATGTTCACACAGACACGTTTTTATAGTCACGCGACGAGCAATATGCCACGTCACCTGACCATGGCAGGCCTATAAATAGGCATGATTTTACACAGACTTCAGATACTGAGTGTGCTTCCCACAACATGAAGCTCACAAAATGTTGAGCTCCCCTTGAAAAGGAACAGACAATTTTTCAAAGCCTTCTTTAATCATATTTATCAAGGGTGCCAATATTAGTGGAGGGTACTTATACTCTTTTTCATATGTATATGTGATATGTGTATGTATATATATGTGTGTGTGTGTGTGTGTGTGTGTGTGTGTGTGTGTATATATATATATATATATATATATATATATATATATATATATATATATATATATATATATATAATGTATATGTGTATGCGTATGTATGTATAAACTCTTCATGATATCATAACACCACAATCACAGTTATGTATGTTTAATCTGGCCATAAGTTAGCTTGAGTTATGTTTTCATTAAGTGACTCAGGCTCTGTCCACATTAATCTGGATAGATCTGAAAACTGCATTTTCATTCTAAAACTCTCTCCGTCTACACTGGTGTTTTCAAACATTTTCCAAAAATAGCTCATAAACACAAACATCTGGAGACGTGTACATCCCTATATTGCATATTTATTAAGAAGTTTTGGCCTGTGTCATTTCCCTCAGGTGTTTATTTAAAAATGCAATCTGAAGGTTGTACAAAGTGACATTAACCTTTTAACAAAGCTATCAAATTGGATAGCAGTCACTACAACTGCAGTACAACATCATCCACCATCTTGTTTGTTTTAAAATATATCATAGTTTTTTTAATATCTCCATTTTCTCAGTCCATACTACAATGCAAAAACGGCATTTTCAAATTTATCCACTTGGGAGAGTGTTTTTAAAATGCTCAGTTTTTGCTGGACAAATATGCAGTTTCAGTGTGGACAGAAGGCCAAAACGTAGAGAAAAAGATGTGTTTTCAAATGTATCTGGATTAATGTGGATGTAGCTTCTGACATAGCAGAAGTATCCTGAGTAATCATAATTTTCAAATGTTAGCCACTTGGGTGTTTTGTCAACCTGATATCAAAAACCTGACAAAAACATTCTTTAGGATAGCTGATACCTATTGAAATAGGTCATTATAAATATTTATGTAGGTGTATTTAAGTTTTCATGAAGGGCTTATTCAGATGTCATGTATCTCTATAAGCAGTGACCTTAAGTAAAGTGATTAAAAAAAAGACCCTAAAAAGAATGTTGCAAAGCACAGAACCTGTTTGTCTGAGGGTTTTCTCCTACATCAACTCTTCCCTGATCGCTGCCCTGCCCTGATTATAGTGATTACTGTTAATATCTGTTCATATTGTCTTGTGTCTCATTAATCTGAAAATCAATCCTCCACTGTTTGTAAAGTCATACATCTGTTTATATATCGATAGTAGTTCGTCTCAGAGGTTTCACTAGTTCACCAGATCTGGCTGTTATGGTTTATGATTATGGATTTTGAAATGGCCTTAACCATTACATACTGCTCTGCTGTCTCTGGCTAACGTATGCATGGATAATATTAATTGTTAAACTACTTCCCTAAGCAATGTGAAGCCTAATTTTAGAAGAGTTTCTTTTTGTAATTTACAAAGGAGCTTCCATAATTATATGCATCTAATTTTCAAGCTTCTGAGAGACAGATGGACAGATGGACAAGTGCAAGAAGCATGGCAGTCCTGAAGACATATCCAAAGTCTGTCACCCCACTGTACTCTATCAAAATAAAGTGTGGAAGGTGTTTGAGAGCAAGCTCTCTTTTCTATTCCCCCTTAGGGCCTATTTACCTTCTCTGGTCAATGGCTGCATTATCTGTTGCCTTGACAGTGAGGGCGTAAGAGCTGCCCACTGTTAGGTTGACTCCGGGTGCCACGCTGATCAGTCCTGTTCGGTTATTGATGACGAAGTGGTCCCGGGATCCCGCCACAATGCTGTAGCTTATCAGGCCATTGGGACCCTCATCAGTATCAGAAGCTGTGAGCTGAAAGAAAGCCATCGGCATTACACAACAATTCAAATGACATTTCGCAGTGCTGCCATATGCCACATGACTTTTTACAGAGACAAGAGGTAATTAGTTTAGGAGAATATTAACCTTTAAGGAGGAGGAAAATACAATTTGGGTGTAATTTCTTGTATTCGATTAAATATTTAAGTATGGGTAGTAGTAAAATTGCAGACAGTCACACTTTGATAAATACAACAAATTTAATAAAAGTTTTTATTTTATTTTATACAGATATAACTTATTATATTAATTACAGAATCAGATTATTAACTCCTTCTACAGTGGTGTAATATTGAATCATTTTAATCAGTGAATAAATGACCAAGTGTGACATTGTTGTCTCATTTGTTTAATTGGGTTCTCTTTATCTACTTTTAGGACTTGTGTGAAAATGTAACGATGTTTTAAGTCATATTTCTGAAGAAATATATAAAATTCTAAAGGGTTCACAAACTTTCAAGCACCACTGTATGTAGCTGAATAGTGGTGCAAAACTCCTGTCATTTTATGCACTACTAGGCTATTTGCATGTGAACTGTGTTGATAGGTAAACTACAGTATATTTTATCTTATCCCACAGCGCTGTTGAATTTTCGATTCTGACTGGCTGACAGATGTTCTGATGTGTGCAATTATTTTTCAGTAAATGCACAGCTAAAGTAGTTCCAGTCAGGTCCTGACCGCATTACAGTTCCATATCACTTAGCAAAGTGAACTGAAATAACGGAAGAGCCTACTGTGCAACACAGCACACAGAGCTAACAGGAAACAAAAAAAACGACAGAAAATTTGGATTTTCCAGAAATAAGTAAGGAATAATTGAAGATGGGCCGTTGAATTATTAGAAAAATAATGTGCATCCAAGGTGGTAATGTGGCCACGAGGCAACGCAGAGGCTTGAGACATTGATATGCATTTATAACCCTCACTCACTCACTCATTCTCAGTCACACTGACTCACTCTCTCTCTCTCTCTCTCTCTTTCTCTCTCTCTCTCTCTCTCTCTCTCTCTCCAATAACTGCATATCAATGGTTCAAGCCTCTGTTCCTAGTTCTAAAATGATGTTTTGGAATTAGCAATGGAGTCTTGAGATGGGATGCGTAATAAATTAGTTCCACACACAAGAGCGTTTTAAGGACAAAAACTTGACAATGTCTTGAAATAAAACATCTGAACAATGCCTTGAGGTGTGGTAACTGTGGTATAAACGGAATACTTGACTTCAGTCCATTGAATTACTAGAAAATGTGCATTATTTTGTAATAATTCAATGGCCTGTCATCAATTATTCCTTACATAATACACTAAGATGATCTTCCTCCCTGTCTCTTACTGCCAGAAAACACATTCCAACATTTCAATGAAGTTTTTCATTAAACTGGCATCTTTGATGTGTCAATTGTGACACCAATTAGTCCCTCTGTATCAGTCTTTCCCGTGAGTATAACTGGGCAAGTTGCTTTGCTCCTGCTCAGACTACTAAGCAGCCTATTAAAACAGCAACTTACATGCTGCACACACTGAGGAGAAAATACAGCTGAGCCTTAGCTTAAATGCAGCGCTCGCACAATTATTCCTGCTATAGGCCCTTCATAAACAAGGCCACTAATCTTATTACTCTGAACAAGTAGACTGTTTGTTAAAATGGTGAGTGAGTTATCGATTACCCATAATACCACTTCCCCAGCCTGCATGTCTGTGTAAACACTGGCGCTGTAGGAGACGTTGGGGAAGGTTGGCGTGTTGTCATTGGCATCGATCACCATGATATTAACTGCAACTGGTGAGCTCTGGTGAACCCCATCGGAGGCCATCATCTGTGAAAGCACAGTCATCATGATGAAAGACTTCAACGTGGGAATAAAGCCATGATGCGGAGAATGATTCTTTGATGTATGGTGTGTTTTCCTCAATATAAACACAAATAGTGTTTGTGGTTCTTAAAACAGACAAAAGAAAAGCAGACCACACAGACAAAATACAAACAAAATACGGACATAATATTTTTAAGCACAGCTAATTGTAGTTGCCACATTGTATGAAAACTCTTAGTGTCTATATGGCATGTGGATAGGATTTTTTTTCTATGCATTCACTAAATTAAATGCAGGTGATTTTGTTGGATCACTCATAAACCTCTCAAAAGGAACAACTGAGCTCGCACAGCACACGGTGAAAAATGACTGAGTGCTTACTTGGATATTGCAGCCCTTTGCAATATCATTCTGCTGAAGCCAATATTGCTATAACGAGTAAAAATGATATACTCTGTGGTCCTGACACTGGGATTTGATGAAGATATAAGCAATATGTATTTGTGTCTGGCTGTCTTTTGTTCACCTTGAAATGACCCACATCATCTTCATCTCTTGTTCCTGGCATGAGCTGAAATGAGCGTCCTTATGATCTTCACATCATTAAAGACGTTTGATTCTGTTAAATTAAGTATGTTTCCTCTAAATCTAAAGATTGTACAGATTCAGAAACATGAGACAGACTAAAGGTCAAGTGATCAGCAACCAGGCATAAATGAAAACAGAAGAGTGGGTTATGCTCAAACATTATTCAAGACAGGCAGATAACGAATCGGCTTGGGATCGTCTCAGACACAATGCAGGAGTGATCTGAAATCGAGTACTGTGACAGTACGTACTCCATTCAATTCAGTACCTACAGCTCGGATGTTGATACACTGATCAGCATATGTGTGTAGAATGAATACAATCTGGACATCCACCATGTTGACATTGTGATGTGACCTACAACTTCAAAAGAGCCGACGCACTGCCCTTCCCCCATTTTTGATTCTGGCTGCTCTTCTGTTCCAGTACCATTGCCTTATGGTATAGCGCAGTGTCCATTGCTTCCACACTGCAGAATTTCAGCAGACAAAGTGGATCATCTTGGTATTTCTCATGTACTTTTTTTTTTTTTTGAGAACTCTGACTTACTACTTCTTTGGCACACTGCTTTTTGCCTATTGTATAGTGGGGATATTTTATATGTTAGCAAATACAATATTTATACCTGACATACTCAAAAACAATAATAGAGTTATAAGCAATACTAAAAACAGGACTACAGAACTGAAACAATGAACACTGCTCAGGACTGGGATTACTCAAGATGGGACGTTTTCTCAGGTCATGTATTATGAATAAAAATAAAGCTGGGAACGAAGTAGAAGAGATCGTTGGTGCTGTTGAGTGTATGTAGCTAGTACAATTAGCTTGTTTTGATAATCTGCCAACAAAGTCAGTGCAAACCTGTAACTAGCAAGAAAATCAAGCAACCAAGACACACAAACTACAACAGTAGTTATTGCTACACACTCACAAGAGACAAACCACAAGTGACAGTCCAGTCCACAAGAGTCCAGGTATTTTAAAGTGACTAGCATGATAGGTGAGTGTCATTAGTAAGGTGATGGGGCTTGGCTGAAAGTCATTTGATAAGGTCATGATCCAACCATAATTACCCCAGTACATTTTCTCCATAAGGATGAATACAGCTTGGTTAATTAGTAATGAAAAGACTGTACACAGTGCAGTCAGTTCACTGTTCTCTTAGACAGACTAATCGGAAAAATAAGAGAAGGATAAGAACTGAATTGGGGTTATTTTTTTTTATCTTTTTGTCAACTTTCACATGCCGCAAAAGGACACAACAGCAGGCAGGACGTAAAAGATACTCTTGATTCAAAGCCATCTCTGTGAACATGGAATGATGCCACAGTATAAAGCCAGATAAAATCCCACAGGTCAGCACAGCGGCAGCTGGCAAAGTGTAAATTAGACACCCCATGGGTGTTCTTTATTAGCACTCTTGACATTATACCTCTTTTGGATTTTATGTCTCCTAAACAAACAAACAAACAAACAAACACACAAACAAATAAATAAAGCCTCACTGTTGTGCTGATGCACTCCCCTGATGCTCTTTTGCTTTTTGCTCTGTTTTGGGTCAAAATTATATTTTTTTTATCTTGAAAAAAAAAAAAAAAAATATATATATATATATATATATATATATATATATATATATATATATATATATATATAACACTTTTTTAAAAAATAACAAAGAAAAAAAACACTTTAAAGACTTAAAATTCTACAATGATAAATTTATTCAAAAATGATATTTTCATTCCAGTGGCCTGTTGCATAAAACCGGTTTCAGTGGTTACCCAGACAAATTTGCATTTAGTTTGAGCAAACTCTGTTTTTTCGGTCTCATTAAGGTGGATTTGTTTTTAGCAGTTTTCATCACCATGGTAACTTACACCACACTCTAAAAAGTAATTCAGGGGACCTATTACCACAACTTAATTAAATGTTAATTAAATTAAAATTTATTGATTTAATTAAATATTTTAAGTTGTAAACATTATTTTGATGAGTTGTGTTGACATAATAATGTTGATAATTACATCAACTTAAAATTCTGTGTAATTTAAACTGAAATTTCTGCATTAATTGCTTTAAAACAAAATTTAAGTTGTAGTAACTTAATGAAATTGTCTTGATAACTTCAAGTCACTAATTTCATGTCCCCTCCCCTACTCATTTAACAAGACTGGACAAAATTCAGACCTGTTGGCTGAACAAATACTATACAAAGGACATTTCAAGGTGAGTATCATTTGAGTTACAAATAAAATCTACTAAAGCAATGAATTTGGGCATATTCTCTATTGTGATATGACCAATAGTGGCATGATTAAATTTCTGCTTATTCATGTACCCGTTAACTAAATTGTATAATCTAATTTCATGTATTGACACATTTTTTAAAATCTTTTGTCATTCACATATAGCCTTCTAGCGCCATTGTAATCAGTTTGCTCTTTGACCAAAATTATCAGCCTTTGGACTGTGGATAGTTCTATGAGAGGGATAAAAGTAGTAGATGCAGAGTGTTTCTTTTTTGTCTATATTGTCATTTCATTCAGTGCTTTTATGTCTATAAATCCTGCAGAGATGTTAAGTATGATATTTGTATTGTAAATGACACTGGGTTATAGTTACTATTGTTATACAGCTTAAAGTTAGTAATTTTTCCAGGTTTAAAAGGCTGTATTTTACTGGAGAAAATCTAATTGGAGCAACTTAATTTTTAAAATGATTGTCAACTTAAAAACTTGTGTTCATAATTATGGTAATTAAGTACACTTAAATTCCTTTTAAATATTCTGAAAAAAATAGTTGGAACAACTTAATTGTTACGAGTAATCAACTTAAAAACTTGAGTTTATTATACAAGTTATTAATTAAGTGTTAATTGTGTTAAAAAGTGTTAAAATACATTTGATTGTAGAGGAAAAGGTCATTTATTTTCCTTTGCAAACCTGTGATTCTCAGAGCTCCTATGGACTGTCAAATAATAAGAAGGACATTTATAAGGGAAAGAACATTTAGCGACAGACACAATCCCGTGGCTTTTCCCGATGACCATCTGTACAAAGATATCGATTTTCGGCAGATGGTATAGTTTACTGTATGTCTGCTGGCTTCTTGAGCTGCACATTAAAAATCTGACACACCGAAGCCACACTCTAACTGTATCACAAAATTTATGTATTGTTGCAACAGTGTAGCTATGTTTTTTTAAGTGTAAGTTTAAATTCCTCATATATTTTTCCCTTCAACCGAAAAGTATGTACACCGGCTTTTTTTCATGATGCACGCTACTGGCAGTTTGCTGCAAACGTCTGTTTTTTTGTTTTTTTTTTTGGGCATGTGCACACTGAGTAGACTTTGATTCAGGGTTTAAACATATTAACTTAAACATTAAAACCAGGCTTGATTGAGAAAATTGATAACTAGCATGATGAAACCAATTAAACTTTGGTTTTGTAAACTCTACATTTACTCTGCAACTCGCTTTGTGCAACAGGCATCATAGTGTAAGTGTAAAAGGAGTAACATAAAACAATAAAATGTAATTAAAATGAAATGTGATTTTAGTCACTGTAACATTCTCACATTTCTAATTGATGCTCCTACCCCATACACCTGCTCCAATCATGTGAAATGTATCATAAGAACATTCTTTACATAGCTTCACATTGTTTACAATGCTAATAATTTTGACTTTTTAAATAAATAAATCTAAATTGATGGTGGGACATCAACTGCTAAGTAGTAGCAGTATCAGAACACAGGATTAAAGATCCTGTTCTAAATCTGAAATAATAGAGTATGAGCTCCTAATGAAAACAGCATTATGTGTCCCATAATGCTAACTTTGTTAAAAGTGTATTAGCCTCATTGCACTACTGGGTAACAGCCATTTGTGTGTACGTTTCTGGCCTCATGGCACAGTAACAAAGGTGGACCTCAAGTTCCTATGTTTTTTAGGCATGCCATGTGAATCAGCAAGAGTGCTGTGAATGCTAATACTGATCCTCAGAGTTATCAAGCTGTGCAACAAGTTGCCTTGAAATTTTAAGTTAAGTCAACTTTTCTTATCTTTTTTTAAATTTATTTTTTACAGCACACAGGATTTAGGGAATGGCTCTTTAGCAATTAACAGCAAAAACAAAACTTAATGTCTTGTATAGCAGAAGGTTGCAGTGTAAGTGATAAGTCTCTAACCAGACATTCAAGGTAATAAGCTGTTGTAATTAAGCTTTGCAGGGAAGAAAAACAGCCAAACTGATTTTATTTTCCTCTAGCACTGGCATCCAGGAGTTTTTGAGGTTTGGAGTGCATATGGAGTAAAGAAATGACGATCTTGGAGGATTTCCAGCTAGCCTGTTTGCAAAAACATAGGCTTGTCAGTTTGAGGGCTGCCAAGCAGCAAGGTCTCAAATGAAGTGGCGTGCCAGTTAACAGCTTTGCCGTGAAATGAGATCCTGCCACACTTCAGCTTGATTAGGTGTTAGCAGTGATCTCTCTGATGCACAACAACTTTATACAGTATTCATGCCGTTTGTAACGAGAGCTAGGTCGATTTATGATAGCATTTTTATAGCTTTCAGGTATCAGACATAGCGTAAAAATGAATCAATGTTCTGTTAGCTTAGGTAGTCAATTACTGTATATTAAATCACTGAGGTTAGGCTACAGAACATATATTGATTATATTGAAGCAGCATTGGCAGGTCTAGAGCTGAGTCTTGATTTTGTACAAAACTTTTAAAGTTTTCAAATCAAGCTAGCAGCCGCGAGACCTGTAAAACACACACCGCTCATAAATCAAGTTGGAAGTGGAAAACTGCTGGGAGAGCTGAAGCTGCAGTACTCCACAGCAAGCGGCAATCAATCCCAAGTCATAACATCATCTTTGAAGGACAGAAGCAGAGCACTGCCAATCCATGGTACAGAAGATTTAGTATGCTTAACAAAAGATCTCTGCTACTGTAAGCACAAAGCCATGATAGCCCCAGGATGCCACTGGAACAAGAGCCTCTCTAATATGTATATCCAATAAAATAATAATCCATCCATTCATTTTCTGTACCGCATATTCTACACAGGGTCAGGTTAGTGAGCCTGGAGCCTATCCCAGGGGACATGGGGAAGAAGGTGGGGGACACCCGGAGGAAACCCCTGAAGCATGGGGGGAGCATCTAAACTCCGTGCACACAGGGCAGAGGTACGAATCGAACCCCCAACCCACTGTGCCCCATTAAAACAATAATAATAATAAGAAGAAGAGGAAGAAGAAGAAGAAGAACAAGACGGAGAACAAGATGAATTTTTAAAAAGCAGTACATATGCCTTCATTCAGTGTCCGCTGCATTATTAATGCAACCATCGATCCCTTCCGCGTACACAGTGACACGAGAAGACAAGAACTCAGAACTTAAAAGCTACTTTTTTCATGATTAAAACTTCTTGTAGAAAGGTGCTTGAATGGCAGACTTGCAGAAACACTTAATGAGGGTGGCAACTGCATTGCATTACATTACGGATGTGCTATTTGTCTCTTTCCACAATTTAATTTTTTTTTTTCACTGAAAGCTCTTACACTGATTGCTTTCTCTCTTGCCTACAATCGATCCTCAAACTGTAGTTCTTTACTTCTTTTTAACTTACATATTGCTTTAAGGGCATAAAAACCAAAGAAACTTGGCAAAGAACAGTCTGATTGTGAATACATGTTGTTTGCCAAAGAATAAATGATGGGACGATGGGAAAGGAAATTGTACATCCTTTGTATGAGTCACAATAGACTTTTGGAGAATTATTCTTGGATAAAACACTGGCCATAAAATGTAGGACTGCATACTGTCATTGTAACACAGGACAGTGACAAAATCAAT